>NC_069736.1:14993159-15327326 GCF_027358585.1 Pangasianodon hypophthalmus | reverse complement strand
AGATATTCAAAGTGGGATGTGGCCTGATAGGTGGATTGCCAGGTGACAAAACAATTTCACATTAAATTAAACTAATGTCTGTTGTGATGAAGATCTTTGAGAAGTATTAGAAAGCTTACTAAATGATACACACAAGCACATTTGATATTTGATGCATTAGTTGAAATTGTATGATTTTTGGATGGATGATAAACTTTAATGTCAAGTTTACTTATATCATACGTACACTGAAATGCTTGTGGCATGTCTCATGTAAATTGTTAACATGTAACAGTATAAGGCACACAATATACAAGACACACAAGAGCAACAACAATCAACCAAATTTACCACCAAATGTTACCAGTCACAGAAATGCAGGTCATGGAAACTGCGACTGTTTTGGTAAAAAAACTTAATGTCCCAATACTTGAATACATTTTTAAATTTGTATATGTGTATATGAATATATATTTTTGTAGATACAAGGTAGTATTTACTGCAGTGACAAAAAAATTTTTTTGCGTGAGTAGAAAAAGGAACAACAGAGGTTAATGGAAATTTTCAGTGTACATGTTTGACTTTTTACCTTTGAAGTCTTTGTGGCTTTGAATGTAGTGGTTTTAATGGAAAGTACCTACCCTTGATGAGTCTAAACAAGCTTCCTGTGTGAGTAAAATTTATGGAAAAAATATCTAAATCAAAAAGGGGTCTAAAGAGGGTAATTTAACTTCTTTTTGTATTTTTGCATTGAATTTTCTGCATGCCCAGTAATCTCTACCAATTGGCGGCAACGGAAAATTTTGCCTAGGGCACCACATAGATTAGGGCTGGCATTTCTCATCAGCATGCTGAGCCATTCTCATCTGTTTTAGTTTGCTGTCACATTGGTCAAACATTAGGGTTTGTGTATACTGAATTCATTCATTTCTTATTACAAGATGTATAAGACTTTAGCTTAAATATTACAAAAGCTCTTGTATTTCTCCTTTGCTTGTTTTTTATATTTCAGATTCATTTTGGGGCTAAAATTGAATGAGCAATTTCAGCAAATACTGGGTAGCTAATAGCAAGAAGGGTAGATTAAATATAGCCATTAGTGCCTGATATACTGCTAATATAGATAGATACATGCTGATTAAAACCAGCTAGAGGATGATAGCAAAGGAGTAACGATCATGTGACTGAAAAAAATCTGCAGGTGTTTCCAGATGCTGCACTTTTGCACTTGTGCACTTGTTTTTTTTTTAGCTTTGGATTAATGAATATTTGATTTCTAGACTTCCTGTGGTGAAAACGTAGACACAAGTAAATATGAAGTATTAGTAATTAAGTAAAAAAAATAATAGGTTTATACAGTTTTACATGGAGCCATAACATAATAATCACTCAGAATAAAGGAAATCATGTAGTACTTACAGGCAGTACAAACACTGCAGGTTGAATATGTGAATAATTCAAATGGATATTGTGGATTTGTACAATGTATATAAGAACTGCTGCTGTAATCATGAAGACATGCCCATATGACAACTCTTATTCACAATCTGCTTATACTGAACATTCACGTTCACTCTTCTTTCTTTACTCTTCTGTACCTGTACAATATAATGATTTATAATTCCACTACCTTTAGCCATACAGAAAAAAATGGGTTTCCTTTGGAGTCTTGTTCTTCTCAAGGTTTCTTTCTCATGCTGTCTCATTTCGTTTTTTTGTCACCACTGCCATCTCTGACTTACTCATTATGGAACCAAATCCTACATGCAGGCTGTCTATTGTTAGAACCACAATTCAAATACAGTTTTGACTCAAACGCTTGCTAACCACATAATGCTCCATCACATTGTTAAATGTAGCAACCTACCCTAGGAAAGACCTTCAGGTTGTGCAGGTTAAAGCAAGTATTTTCACGTGAAATGATAAAACATTGCTTTTATTGCAATGTTTTATCATTTCACATGAAAATCTTTGCTTTTACAAGTATTTTCTTACTAGCAGTTGCATGTTTGCACATACCAACAAAAATACTGGCTTGTTTTATGGCTCTTATATGAAAGAGTCATGTTCCCATGCCAATGCTAACAACTCCTTTACTACAGTGGACTAGAGAAGCTTGGTATAATTACAGAGTGAAGTAAACAAGGTGACATTCCATTAAACATCACCAGAAGTGTTTCTCTGTGGTGGAACTGCCAAGGCTGCTGCTCTGGTCACAACTTTAGAATCCCCAATGCCAAATCTGAATTTATGCACTTGGTAATGGTATACCTTGAACTTTTTTTGGTCCTGGGATTTTTTTTTTGTTTTTGACCATTTTTTTCACCAAGTATTCTACAAATCTGTGATAAAACCTGGAGGAGTTGTACACGTTCTTTCCAAGAGGTTGCACAAACCAGAGTGTCATCCAAATAGATGGAAGGAAATTTTCAGATGCCCTGCAGTACAGCTCAATTAAGCTTTGAAGGAGCCAAATGGATGTGCTATGGGTGTGACCCTGACCTAGAGTCTCAATCTCATAGGTCAATCTCTTAGGTGAAGTTTTAGAATCCTTGCCAATTTCACTGCCAACTGCTATTGTCAGTTGGTAGCATAACAGGATGCCTGTATACACAATAGGGGCTGATTGTTTTCTTATTATACCATATGCTCTGGGTCTCTTATTAATGCTGATGGTCCAGTGTGTTCCAACCCATCTTTCATTTTTGGGTGCGTGGCAGCTCTCCTCCAATTCTGACAAGTTTTGCTACCTGCTACACTTGTAACTCAGACATGCCTCCCAGTGGACAACATTTAGGCGTTATCACTTTCTTAAACAAGCAAAGCGGTTGCACTCTGAAAAATAAATATACCAAACTGTACTTTTTTGAGGTGTTAGCATCAAGGGCACATCTTTTGTATGTGTTCTTTATGTAGGTCTCAGGATGTGTGTGTTTATGCACAAGAAGTTATCCAGGTGAAATTCACCAACGCTGGTGGTTAGTTCGTGTGATAAGAGTAACATACATAACTAGGGATAATGCAGATGTTGACTAATTGGCTTATTTGGTTTCTTATCAAAACAAAAGATCAGTTAATATAATGTTACCCTATCAATGTTACTTATGGTGTATTAATGTAGTTTCTGAAATAATTAGTTAACATAGTTTCTTCATGTTAAATAATGTGTTAAATATTTCACTTAAAGGAACCTCAATACACAGCATCTATAAAATATTACATTGCTAGAGGCTTACCAAATATGTTTCTCCTCAAGCCACTCCTCAGCATGATCTAATACAATATTGCGACACAAACGATTTAGCAGTTAGAGGACATATGTGAAATTTACCATTGGACCAGCTGAATATAAAAAAAATCAGGCTGGAAATGATGTGTAGAAATGGGACTTGTGCAGTGCATCGCTGTCCACTAGTGTCACAATATTTCTGAATAAGCCTTTCTTTTAAGCACTTTGTCTCTGAATGTCCTCTTTTGGACTTTCTCCACACTCAACAAAGACTGTCTTGTTTTGTTGTCCATCTGGCTGAAGGGCGATGCTTGTGTAATTCTGCAATACAGCTGGACTCTGTTCTCGTAAAGCAATTGCATCATGACAGATATGTAAAATAAAGTTGTTGAAATTGGTCTGCTTGAGACAAAAGAATTTACAGTGAATATTTCATTAGAGAGTCGTACTGACTGGAGCGACGTTGTTTTGAGATGAGAGGACATAATTCTATTCTCCAAATCCTAAAATATTGAGCAATAGTGTTTGGGTTAATACTTGACATCTTGAAGCAGGTTTCCACATATAAATAATTTGGGTTTGTGGTTTAGAATTTTCCACAACACATTATATTTTCTCTGTCTGTGATCTTTGTTTTTAAATTGTCCGTTCTTTCCACTCCTGTGGTTAATTTGAGATGCCATTTTTGTCCCACTGATATTACACTTACAATTATGTATGTAAAGTAAAAAAATTAAATTAACAACTTAAACGTTAAAAAAAAATAAAAATCGGTAGCATTTTGCATGTTTCAACCCATTATACTTAATGTCTAAATGCGTTTAACATTTCCTGCTTGAAACATCCCTTTCCATGACTTATCCATTACAGGTTATGGATTCACTCAACCCTGTTACTGAATTGAACCCTATGAAATATTTGGAATATTCCACAAGTCACATATTTAAGAGGAAGTTGCATCATTCACATTTCCCGAAGATCATGGAAAGAAGATATTTCTTATTCTTTTTTCTTTATTTTCAGTTATATTTTAATATTGATTGACAAGGTCACTTTGAACATACAAACGTTAACAAAATTATAACTTGAAAGTCAATAATTATTAAAAAAATAATTCATAATGCCTTGATACCATTATCATGGATGCTAATAAACCACATTTTGTGTATTTGCTAATTCTATGCTGAAAAACTCAGCCATTTGAGAGTGAAAAAACTCCCAACAAACCTTGTACAAAATGAGATTGTTGCCTCACATGTTTAATGGTTTAAATCCTTTAAAACATGGAAAGTATCTTTTTAATTTGGTACTTGGCATCAGATGTGGCTGGCTGCCACCTTTGCAGAGCTCTTTAATATGTCTCCTCTCACACCCATCTTAATGAAATGCTTTGAGAGAGTGGTCATGGCTCACATCCAGTCCAGAAGTCCAACCACAGAAGAGCCACATCAGTTTACAGATGTGTAAACAGATCACATACTTGTCAACCTAACCATAAAGAAATTATGTATAAAGTGTAAAGAAATATTTTTTTTTCTTCAACCTTATACTTTGACATAAAGCTTAAAAAACAAGAAATCTCTCTCTCTGTCTCATTCTCTCTCTCAGTATGTGAGTGTTGTACAATTGTGTAGCTTGCTTTCGAGTCTTGAATAGGTGTCAGTAGTGGAAAGTGTATCAGTCCACATACTCTTCCTTTGATCTCACTGAACACCCCAGACACCACACCTTTACATCAACGCCTACACACACACAAAATGCATTCTGCTCCCCCAGTTTTGACTTGTATATGCAGTCAAACTGGACACTCAAGTAGCAGAAAATGTTTGTCATGTATCTGGGCTTTAGCTGCCTGTTGCTCAATGGTATTCATTGTTTAAGGTTTTACCTGGAACAAGAAATGAGCTTTAACACAATTGGCCAGTCATGGCTGGTGAAGATAAATAAGTTACCGAGCCTGTTACTGTGACGCTCTGCAAATGCCGGTATTTTGTGAAACAAACTTGTTTGGTTGGTATGCTTTGAGTGTGGGAAAAAAAAAAACTGTGAGCTTTCAATTTGTGGCCTTGGGTAAATTAGTATAGTGGTAAATTAGTATAGTGGTAAATTAGTATAGTGTTGGCAGAAGATGCACTCTCTCTAAGGATCCACACAGAACTTACCCACCTGGCCAAAAAGACTCCTGACTTATTTCAGAATGCTGTTTCTGAGCTTCTGGTTCTCTCAGCAACACACTCTATAGCTGGATTTTGTCAGACTAGGACTGTCAGTCCACACCCCCACTCTGCTCACTCTAAACACTGGAATGCAACAAAGTTTGGACAACCCCTATGAGCATGTCCCCCTATGCATTCACAGCACCACCGTGGATAGAGTGAGTAGTTTTGAATTCCTTAGGAGTCCATATCACAGAAGAGTTCACTTGAAAAGAGGATCTTTTAAGGAAAGCTCAACAGCACCATCATTTTCTAAGGAGACTGAAAAAAAAAAAAAACAGTCAACCTATCTCCCTGACCAAATTCTACAGATTTACATTGCAGAGCAGCTGCATCATGGTCTGGTATGTTAATGTTGGTAAGAGTGAGTAGTAAAGACTGCTCAGTTCATCCCCCAAGCCTTTCTGCCTCCATTGCAACACGTCTGAAGAAAGTGATCAGCATCGTCTCAGACCCCACTCACCACAGCTGCAGCCTGTTTGACCTCTAACATCTGGACAGCGATTCCAGACCAGGTCCAGCACACTGAGGAATAGCTTCATCTTGTGGTCACACAACACATATTGTGAACAAACACCCCTCCTAAACTTCTCCCTTGGCACAGTTACCTCCATATGGGACTGTAAATATCTATCCTTCAACTTGAACTGACTCTGTAAAACAGAAATATTGCACTGCCACTTTATGCATTCCCATGCTCAGCTTCATCTGCCTGTTCTAGGTATTAAAGCTGTCTACTTGGTTTACAGTTGGCACAGCAGGAGAGGGCACTGTTGCCTCTCAAATTATGCTGCAGCTCAATTCTACTTCTAAAACTGGAGCCTGAGGCAGCACCAAACACCATCCCAACATAAAAGGCTCGACCTTTAGACCTGAGAATTTAGCACAATAACAAAATTGGCCCTCTGTGACTTTCTTCACATCCCTTATGTGGTTCAATGACTGTAGCTATGGATTTCAGACGGTGTGACATTTTCAGTCCTTCACACTTGTCTGTGTTTGATCCAAACTGACTTTTCAAAAGGACTGAGAAATCATTTCTAATAAAATGATGAGGTGCTCCTCTAAGAAAAGAAATTCCAAGATCTCATTACTTTCCTTACACCTTGATTATATAGCATTTTGAGCATTTGACAGAATTTATGAAGCTTATACTCAGCTTTCTCTTTTTTCCATAGCTGGAAAATATCTGCAACATTGCAGTAATATGACCTTTGAATGAACTCTGATTTGTTTTAATTTCAGACTACAGTATGTGCCAAAAATAAAACAAACTTATGGATGATTTACATGCATATTGGTTATTCAAAGTGGAAAGTTCAATTCAATGGGTTTCTAATTCAACTTGTCCATGCTGTTAACTACATTTTCACACAAATTAATTTATTATTCAATTTCCTGATAACAAACATGAATAGAACCCAACCAATATTAACAAAAATGCACACACGTCATCATAATTCCAGGAATATAATAAACCCCCAAGACATGTTATGGTGTGTCACACATTTCGCAGGAAGTCCTGTCTCATTTACATACCACACTTCTTACCACACATGTTTAAGAAAATGCAGATGGCTGTGGGAAGGTGAATCAGGTTTCCATTTACTGTCTCTTTCAGGTGGTTGTTGATCTGGTACCAGCTCTTGCCTGAGGGCAGACAGATTTCCAGTGATGGGGTGTGTTTAGACATGAGCCTCAGTTTGAACATGCTTGAGTATTTCCTCTTTGAAAATCACATCCCAATTGCACGCCAATGCATACAGATGCTTTCGGGACTGAAATGGGATGACGGCACATACAGATACGTTGACAGCTAAATCACTCCTTTAACACAGTCAAAAGCAGTGAAGGGTAAGTCTGTCAGGGTTGGTAAAATGAGGATTAAAACATGACGGGACATGCCGTTATAGGAAAATAATCAGTGATGGGGTGGTGTGAAGTGGCCCGACATGAAGCCAAGGTACTCTTTACGAATTTAGCAATTTGCCCATTATAAAAATTTTTAGTTTAATTTTTGTTTAATTAATGAGCACATCATACTTTTTATCTCTCTCTTAAAGGTATTAAGATAAAAAATTTTGTTTGTTACTAAGAAAAAGCACAAAGTACTCCTGAAGGGCTGACACTGGAGACTCTATCCATAAAGATCCTTTTACCTCAATGATTTGGTGCTTCTTTGTTAAAATTATACATTTTATAAACCATTCATTATTATTATTATTATGCCTCAAAGCTCCTTTTGTAGATGTGGAGTTTAAGTACAGTGTGATGTGAGAGGCAACAGTGCCCTCTTCTGCTGCTACAGACCTCGTACAGGTCCTTCTTTGTTTTTGTACAAGAATTCTCTAAATTATTTTTTAACAACGCATATATAGACCTTTCACAGGAGCAGCAAGAAAGGACAGTTTAATAACACATTTAAAGGAGCCATCAGTGGGTCCAGACATACAGTTCTCACGTTAACAACTAGTATTTGTAGTAAATAAATGATTCTAGTAAAAAGAATAATTCATCTTATACCACAGAATTTTTTACTTTTTTATATTTTTGAATTCTGTTTTCTGATTGGTCAGAAGGTGTTGATTAATTATCTCGGGTTTATATTAATATGCTTATTCTAATAAGTTATAAGTTATCATTTCTATAGTAACAACGTACACAGGGACTTGTATGGCAGACGCTCTACACGAATGGATTTAAATCATGTACTATCATTGATATGGTGAAGTTGTCTGTAAGAAGATTTTATTTAACATTTTTGGAAGGCATCTTCATTGTCAGCTCTTTATATCAATTAGAGTTAAAGCTGTAACTTTAAGGTTGCTGACAAAGGAGCGTCTTCAGAATAAAAGGCTTTCACATGTCCAGTAACATGACAAGCTGCATTTTCAAGAGAGAGAAAAAAGAGAGACTGGAGAGGGAATGACTGCTTATAGCTGCTACAATACAAGTGATAACAGGAACTAATTAGTTTTGTGGACATTTCACAGGATTAAATATAACTATGAGCAGATTAAAAGTACAATGGGTCCATTTTGTGGAATAAGAGAAATAAAGCATTTCGGGATGCAATGTTATAGGAAAATCAACTTCAGGGTTGATTGTTGATTGTTAAATGTTCCTATAGTCCTATTTGGATTAGATCCGTTTATCAGGGGGACATCTGTAATTATTATTATTATTGTTTTACTTTTGCATCCGGAAAGCAATAAAATTACCACAGGAATTTTTCTGTGAACCCAGATGTTTGTATCACATAGTCAGTTCCTTAACTATCTAATGTTAATCTAATAAATTAATAGATGTAAATGATTAGAAGTTAGAATATAAACAATGAAATCATTTACAGTATTAATTTTACAGCATTTCACATTAGATATTTAAGGAGCTTGATGATATTATGCATATGTGAGTATAAAGTAAAGCTTTATATCTGTAGCTGCCATTATAAAAGCTCCTTTAATCAGCCTGCAAGATCTCATTGTTCTTAATGATTTTATTTTCTTCCTCCTTCTGAAAACACTTGGGATGGGTTTAATATCTTGGGGAGGGTCACTCATATGCACGCTATGAGACTAAAAATGGTAAGTAGCAGCAATCATCTTTTTTACCAGCGTGAAGTGACATCTGCATAGGAAGTCACAGATGCGCTTATCCAGACAGGACAAAAATGATCAGATTATTGCTAAGTTTAGTGAAAAACAGTAGGTAAATTGGCCTGCAATTTTCTCAGTGGAGAACAGAGAAAAACACAGACATGGCTGATCCAGACAGATATAAATTCACAGAATAACACCTGTAAAATAGGAAATAACCCCAGGACCCTATGTAAATTTAATCCCATCCAAATGGGGATTTTAAAACCACATCCCAGAGAGTTTTATTCCTTACACATTCTGAATAATTTGCTATATGGTGAAATTAAACTGGGAGTTTAAGGGATTTAAACTGACTTACATTTAATAAGATTTGTTGCAGTCGAAGTTTGTAAAGTTTGTTCCAAAAAACAGAGCAGGAAACTATAGTGTAGTGTACATAAGAACATACAAAAGATTTCAGCTGTTAATGCTCCATACACCAATACTATACAAAACTACCATTAGTTTATCAGATTGGACTCAGTATGAGTGACTTAGCACTTCCTCTCAGGTAAACCTTTGATAAACAACTAAACAAAGCTTTTAAATGATCATTAACAAATATTTTAGAGTGCCTCTAACAGTTCGGCAGCAGAATAGTTAGGTAAAGATGTAAATAGTCTTTACGTTTTTTTCAAGCCTATTTGCAATATTTCTGTAATATTCGAAACATTGTAAAACATCTAGATGTCTATGAGAACAGCATGGAGCATTTAGACCCAGACATATCACACTGAGCAATCAGACATGAATTCAAAGCAGGAATAGAGCTACTAAATATACAACATTTCAATTCAATAGACTGCATGAAGAGAAAAAAAAACGAGGAAAACCTTTATTGCATTCCAGGCAGCAGATTTATACGCAGATGAATCCCTTTTAAAAAATTTCACTATTTTCTGAAACTTGTACCTTCCATATTACTTAGGAAGTAGTCAGAATTTCTTTTACTCACGGAGGACAGATTTACCAGTTCGAAAGAGAATTAGTAAATCCAACAGTCACACTTGTTTGTTGCTTCTTTGAGTTAATTTGGCAATCTCAGGAATGCTCAATTCATTTTCCACCTTGTATTTCTTATAAAATGCATGTTTATTAACAAGTAATGCAACCTTGGATGTGAAGTGCTAATCCTGTTAGGTGTTAAAGTGCACCTGAAATGCCTGGAGATCCATGATTTGATTTAGCGTGCTGATATAATTTTTCAAACAGGAAATCAGAGAGGGAGTGTGTCGAATGACTGATTTCCACAATAGCCAATAGCATTTGCAATACGCTACACCTCAAGTTAACTACTCTTTTAATGATCGCTTTCAGCCAAGGTTTAGGATTTGCAGGAGCCCTAACTCTTGCATGATGGGAACATTCAAAATATGTGTTATTGTAGTTCTCGACCTGGATATCATTGTGATTAAAACAAGTCTTATATACATTTCTATTTCATTTCTAAGGGCTTAATTAAATTACAGTTTCCAGACTGTAAGACTGTAGGTCAGCATTGCTTGTTTTTCAGTTTTGGGCTCAAAACTATCAGAATATGTCTGGATTATTTTCTGGCAAAATACGTGAAACTGCAAAGACCCAGCTTTACCTCTGACTGTTACCAAGCCACATTTTAAAACGTCTAAAAATTTTGCATAATATTGTGTATAAATACATTTTATTTCTAACATATTAGAATGAGCTCCTTAAGAAATATTGTCACAGCTACTGCTATAAAAAATGAATCTAATAACCCTCTGATTATGAATGTATGAAGCACAAAATCATGGTTTGAATTCTTTTAAAACATGAGACAAGTTGTTATTGTGGAAGGAGATTTGTACGTGAGTAGAGGAGGCTCATCCTTAGCCAGCATTAAAGGGCATCTTCCTCCCAGAGAGCTGGTTCAGATCGTGGCTCTGACTTGAATCTGATTGAGTGTGACATATTATGGCTGTGAGCAGAAATAAAATTAGACAGGTTCTTTTTCTACCCCTCCCCATCATCTTATTAGACTTGCAAGTGCTAGTATTAGCTCACATTTGAGAGCTATTCCTTACACTTGACACTGTGTACCACTCAACTGTGTGGCAGAAGTTACTGAGTGAAGTGGATAATACCAGATCCTGCATACTGCAGTGGTTCCATATAAGTTCTAAATGGCTTTTTTTTTGGGATGCATGAAGAGGTGTCATCACCCAAGTTGGGGGGGGTGGGGGGTACTTGTCCCTATGGTTAAGTCTCTATTAATTCCTTTATTATGGGCTTCAAGGTTGAGTGGAGTGTGTTTGAGAGCAGAACAGGGTTATAACCTCTGAGCCCTTTATGTGATTTATCAAATTTTTTTAGAACTACCATAAGAGTAGTAGAGCAAGACTTATGGTATTCAAGACACCTCTATACCACAGCACTGTTCAATTCTCGATTCTGATTCATTTTATATAACAGCAGCCCTGACAATAATTGTGGCTGCAAGACAAATCACAGGTTGTTATTTTTGTATTAACTTCATTAGAGAGCTTTTGTTATTAACTTCATTAGAGAGCAAAGAATTTAGGTAATTGAACACTTTTGTAATCTTGGTGCTAATCAGGTGTGATCTCTCTGGTCCTGTCTGTGGAAGAACAACACATAGGCAGCGATCGCTTGGTTCACTTTAATCTTGTACTCTTGCATAAGTCCCTCACCTCTTTTCATCTCAGCACCCTATGGGGGCATCAGGTGGTGCTGGAACTCATCAGACCAAAGGCGTAACCAATTCTAGCTTGCAGTTTAAGCGATGGTCATGTCTAGAGGAGATTTTTAAGCTTCCTGCAATTGAGGCCCCAGGTGAGAGAGGCAGCGAGAGAGGATGGCGATGGAAGACCTATGAGCCCATGCTGCTTGTAATTTATTTACTGCAATAGCCCCATTCCAGCGTGCAGCATGGTGATGACTGAGGAGGCTACTGATGTTGGCTGGGGGAGGGCTGGGAAATGCAGGAAATCCACTCACTCCATTTTCTGTGGACTTACTGTTTAATTCCAGAGATTCATGCCAAATGATAATCTGTGGGTCCATGGTAATTTTGATTTATCCACCCCAATATTCACATTCCATAGTGATGCAAAGGTTTGACTGAGCAAACCAGAGATTTAGTATTATAGAGGATGGGGTGATTAGAAGGATTTTCTCCACTCTTCTCACTGTTCTACACTCTTACAGACTGTATTGCATTGATGCATTTCAATTTTCTGCATGATACTTACTTTAAATGGAAATTACATACAACTGAAAAAAAAAAGCTCCTGAGGGAGAGCAAAGAAAAAAGCAGGAGAAAAAAGAGAACTGCCTTTGAAGAAAACAGAATCTGATGAACATTCTTGATTCATGAGCAAGATTGCATTCTTTATTTTCACCTAATATGGAATACCATGGATATTTTAATTCCATAAGTACTAGGGGTATCGCAGAATTCCACTAGTATCTGGTTAATGCTCCAAATATCCGGACTGAAAGCAGAAATGTGTGGCCTAAACTGAAACAAACAAACAAACAAACTCAAAGGTAGAAATGTCAGCACTGTTAGCATGGTTTATAAATTCTGGCTTTGACAGTTCCACAACCTCAGCTACATCACTCACACTCATAATTGGTCTCAACTAGAGACTGTTGTGCAATTATTAATTATAGTTATTTATAGTTATAGTTATTATTGTTAGTAAGGATGAATGGATGAACTCTGAACATTCATATTAATGAACGTGGTCTTTGTTTGTCCTGCAAGCTTCGTAGTATCTGACCTCATGAATGTAAAAACCTCCCGCTCACAGAACATTTTTTGGATCCCAGCAAAGCAAAACAAAACCTGAATAGTGTGCTTCCTATTCATATCTGTATTTGTATTTGTTTAGAAGACATTACCCATTCATTCCGAGTAATGTATTCGTATTCATATAAATAATAGATAGCAAGCTTCTTGATTCTAAACACTCCACAAGCCTGTTTCATATTTCAAGATATCAATATCAAGGCATATTGATATTGGGGTACGTAAGTTTTTTGTGCCACTCCAAAGGACGCAAAAATCTGTTGCAAGTATCCCATGTCAACAGCAATACAGAGCTGAAATTTCAACAAAATACCATAAAAGAAAACTGCTGATCTCATATTGTGACTGTAGTCATAAAAATATTTAATAAAAACAAAGCCTTTTCCTAGCTCAGCATTCCTGCACTGACTAATAGTAGACCAAATCTGCACCTTTTCCTGCAAACCCCAGGGAACATTAATAGCAGGTTTGTGAAGAATGAAGCAGTCATGTAATGAATAGTTGATAACCATTTAATTTCTAGAGAGCCACCATTTTGCATATCAAGTATATCTGAGAAAGTACATTTGTTCAGTTACAAAGAGTTTCTTGCTAGAGTACAGTTCCTTGTACACATTGCACATGACTATGACCTGTGATGATTCAAGAGGGAAAATGTTTTGCATTTGGGATCATCCTTCATGCCAGTTTGTGGGGGTTTGTTCTCAAGCAGTTGCTTTCGTTTTTACCTGCCTGTTTCTCCTCCAGTGCTTACTTTGACCATTCTCCCACACTGCATCTAAATATAACCTAATAAAGTCTAATTGCTTCCACTGTATAATTATATACAATCCTTGTTAGGTGATTTACATGCCCATTATGCTATATTTATACTACAACTCTGCTGAATTCTCTAATTTGATTGGTCGGGAGGTGTAGATTCAATTTCTATAACTGTATGACTCGGAAAGCAGCTCCAGCTGCAAGTCAAATCACAGGTTTACATATATTAATGTGCTCCCTGTAATACATTATTGTTTATATAGTAACAGCTCCATCTAAAACTAATAATAAATGAGTTTAAAATGTGAAGAAATTTTTGACAAAGAAAAACAAATGTCAAATAATTGTTGATATGGTGAAGTTTTCTGTCAGGAGACAATTATTTAGAATTTTTGGAAGGAGTCTCCAGTGTCAGGAGCTTTGTAACACTCAGTGAGTTTCAAGAGAAATAAAAAAAGAGAGACTGGCGAGTGAATGAATGTTTATAGCTGCTATAACGAAGGTAAAAACAGGAACTTGTTTTGCAGACATTCTACAACATTACACATATCCATAAATAGATCAAAAGTACAATGTTTTGTTCTTCAAGTAACTGTTGCCAAATTACTGCATTATAAGTAGAATAGAAGACTTTGTGATGTTTTATTTTATTGGACAAAAATTTACACAATGGTAACAGTAACTCTGCTTCATGTCGGCAAAATTGCACCACCCTGTTGCCATTTTTTTTTCTGTAACAGCACATCCTCAAGTGTTTTATTCCTTCTTTAATATACTTATACTCAGATACTCTTAGATATGGAACCACTATCCTCACTCTTGCAGCTACAAGGTTAGTTTCATTGTATTTTTCTGAATAAAGATTAATAAAGATGAATCCCTGAATAATAAGCAGGGAAGTCACAGGGTTAAAAGAATAGGAGTGTGTATTTATGAGTACATTTTTAAGCAATTATGCAAAATCAGTGCAACCGACATAAACATGAGCTGGCATAAAAACAGAAAAGAGACTAATCTAAATAAAACATCAGGAAACAAGAACATTCCTATAGCGAATCATGCTCTGAACATTTCTTAGCAAATGGAAGCATAGCATGAAGTGCATAGTATTTATGCCAGCTTTTTTTCCCATGTGCTGCTGTAGACAGTTTAATTTAGAATGACTGCAGAGCCAGTGCCTCCGTGTGTCCATGGGAACAAAGGAAAATGAGCACATCAAAATGGTGTAAAGATTATTATGATGATAATATCCATATATAGAAAACAGTGGCTCAGTGATCATTACCAAAGGCGTTTGAATAAAAAGCACTTAAAAACCCAATTAGCGTGGAATAGCATCACGGAGAAGTTGTGTTCTTATTAATTAACACACTAAGTGATAACAGGAAGTAACCCCCAGATTTTTATCCAGTTATTCATTTTAAACCATCTTAACCAATAACTGCTGTGACACTAATTAACTACAGAGACACTAATAAGAAAATGTATGACATTACATAGAGTCTGTGTGTTTAACAGGTTAATATTTGATCATTTTTATTTGCATAATTCAATATAGCTATACTGAATATTATGTACTCAGATGTGATCATTGTAAAATGACATTTATAATGAAGAATAAAATTATATTAGGCCAAGAGCTTATCCTATGTTTAAGATGGAAAGATCCAGTTCATTTTTATATTCTTCTTCTGATTATTATTATTATTATTATTATTATTTCCATCTATTTTTCCAGTCCATTCTTCTGTGCAAGTTCCTATTGTGGCAAGTCATCAATACAGGAAAAATCAGGTGCTTCTCAAGCCTGACACCACATTCTTTCCAACACAAGCCAATCTCCTCCAAGGCAGTGTTTTTGATTAAGGAGCAATCGATCTTGCCATTCTTCCTGCCCAATGTCAGATGCATTCTCAAGGTTCCTCAGCCAGCACAGGATGTAGATAAGATTCAGATGTGAGGTCCAGCCGAGGACCTCATCTCAGCATGGGCCAAGATCTCACCTTGTTTCTGACACTGCAAGTAAGTTTGGATTGGATTCTTCCCTACTTTGCACTTTTGCTAAAAATATCTGACAGTGTAAAATTATTTATAATTGTGTTTTGCGCTGATACCATATGCTGTTCCAGTTTCTGTTAATGGACTTATGACTCGACTCAACAAAATGAAAAAAGACTTGCACTTTGACTTTGACTTCAGAAGAGACTTGGACTTGAGCCTATGACTCAAAATGACCAAATGACCTCATTTGGAGGGTGCAAGTATATTAATTACAAAGACTAAAGTGTTATGTAAGGAACACAATGAGGTGTCCTGTAGGAAAATAATCAGTGTGGTGTGATGTGGCTCAACACAAAGGGAAGTTACTGATACCAGCACACACCCAAGTGTTTTATTCCTTTTATGTAACAGCAGTCTACCAACTTTTACATTTTTAAAACTGATTAAAGGCAACACATTGTACTTTTTATCCATTTATAGGTTCTTTTAATGTTGTGGAATGTCAACGAGACAAACTAGTTCCAGTTATCACTTATGTTAAAGCAGCTATAAACAGTCATTTTCTCACCAGTCCATATTTTTCTCTTTCTTGATGTCAATAAGGCAAAAACAAAAACAAACAAACAAACAAAAAACACAGCTTGTCATGTTAACAAGAAACCAGTAAGTGCCCAGTCCACTTTCCTACATTGTTACTGACTCTTACAAAGACCTGACACTGGAGACTCCTTCCATAAATGTTAAATAAACATCTCCAGTCAGAAAACTTCAATTAGAAAATAATAATAATAATAATAATAATGATAATAATAATAATAATAATAACCTCCTTAAGTGTCTTAAACACCTTCCATAGCAGTCAAAAGGGTGCACGTGAAATATTAACAATCAAAGCATTCATTATTTATTAACTATTAAATTGCACTACGTACTACATAGGGTAATGAATGCATTGCTGGAGACTTGTTACTTGTTCTGAGCTCTTTTATTTATTTTGCTGGCATGGTTCTGCTTCACTTCTCCCCTTAAAAGGAGGAATCACTGCATTAAAATGATGTAAATCACATATTATGCCCTTCACAAGCATCAGATCTCAACCCAGCTGAAGGAATACTCCCCTGAGGGAATATCATCTGGAAGACTGGTGTTCATCACTTCAGTACAGTTCCAGGGACTAGAATCTAAAGTGGCCCAGTACCTTACAAAGATGTTGATTTTTCCTTTAATTTGTCACCCTTTTGTCTCTTTCTACCACGTGCCATGAAACAATTCAGTAATTAACTTGTCAACTATATGACTTGTTAAAATATTTGTTACATGTGTTATGTGTGTTCTTTCAGCTTATTATTGCAGAACCTGCATTTGTGCTTAGCAACAATAGAAGCAGCCTTTTCAAACCACAATGTAGGTTCATCCATGTATTGATCGCTGAAGTAGTGATGGTTTGTCTGTTAACACAGAATGACTCAACGTTATTGATTTACTGACAGAACAGAAGGACAGAACGTTTTTTTCCAACCCTTTTACATCTCAACAAGCCTTTAAATGAATGCAACTCTGCAATATGCAGAAATATAAAATTTAGGGGAAATCTGCTTTGTTCTTTCACTGTATGCATTATGTCTTCCTATCTGTCACTCTTGTAATTGTGTACAGGTCAATGGGTGTGTCTTGTACACTTACTTTTTCACACCGTTGTTGTAGTTCTTCTGTAAATGTGTGCATAGTATACACTGTATACCTGTATTCATTTCTGTGTAAGACCCTTTGCCTGTCCTCTAATTTGTTGTGCGGAGCCCTGGGATTCAGTAACCTGTGACAAGCAGATTTTGTGTCCAGGCTATTGGTATTATAATAATAATAATAATAATAATAGGCTCAACAACCAAACAAAGAAAATAAATCCTCCTCCTTATTGACTTTTGCAAAACAAAACCTGTCATTTGGTATTTAGCTATATGATTTACAATTAGCATGTAATGAGCAGACAATTTGGATCAATGCATTGATAATTATTGTTTAAAATGGATTACAAATGGATTATTATTGAATAATAGACTGAGAGACAACTAGTGTGTAAAAGATTAATTCATATCTTCAAACTAATCTGTAAATAGGCTACCAAAGTTATTTGCCAGTAACTCTCATACTTTTAAAACTATAATTCACTTCTCTATGTCATCATTCATGAATTTAGGCCTACCCCAGATTCTGAAAAATGTTGATCACTAATCCGAATTGTATCAAAGCAAAAACATGGACAACTGGACAACACATTGGAGCTTTTATTTGAATTTAGGATTAGTCTGTCTTTGAATGTAACTTATGTATGTGTGTACAGCTAAATAGTGATAGCGGAAAAACATAGAGAAAAAATTATGGAGATGACACTCTTTCTTCTGTACCCATTTAGAGAACTAATTAATTTTTTCCCCTTTGTTTTACATTAATTAAATAGATTTCTTCTTCATATACTCAGTTTCAAATTTCTCTAATGCTTTGGTCTATTCAGTTCCTGAAACTAACCATCTGAAATTGATTTAAAAAAAAATAAAAAAGAATAAAAAATAAAAAATAAAAAGAAATAAAAAAGAAAAGCTTTTCCTGGATTCTCCGTCGATTATTACGTTTCATGTTATTGCATGTTATTGCATGTCTTGACTTAGACTGGGTCATGAACCTGGAACGATGAAACATTTGCAGTCTTCCTCTGTGAACATTCGTGCTTACTTTTTTGCTCTGTTTTACGTATCCTGCTCTGTTGATTTCATTGCTGCAGGAAGCATGTCAACAGTGATGTGCAGAGAGAAACTCGCAGTAACACTGCTGAAAAGCCTTGCAATATCTGTAAAATATATTAATGTTCTTTTACGTTTCCAAAACAAATAAACAAGAAAAGATATGTGTGCTCGTATTGTGTTAATTAACGAGTTTTCATGAAAATGTGTTGGATTTTTTGGTATTCAAAAGTCTGCAACAGTTAGAAAGTTGAATTTTGCATGCTTGCTTAACAGAAGCCCTTCCTGAGAGCAACATATAAAATGCAGTGCCTAAACTTCACCAGTCGTTATTGGAACTACAGCTGTAATCATGTATTGTGGCCAGATGAGACCAAGATCAAACTTGTGTGTCTGTGCACACATTCACTTTGAAACACAGAGATGAATCATTAATGTTTGTGCGGTTTTTGCAGCTGGCGGTTCAGGGGCTCTTCTGCTGACTGATTACATCATGTATTACACTAAGACCCAGGATATTAAAAAAAAAAAAAAAACTAAAATGTTTTCAAACTCTAGAACGTATTTAAAGTAAAATCAAAATTGCCATTTCATTTTTGTACCTGTCCTTATTTGTTATGAATATACCATTATGACAGAATGTGTACAAAAATAGTTATATTCTCATTTTAATCTCATGATTCATCACTTCTTGGAAAACAATGAAAATTTTTTGATGACTCATCCAGCCCTGGTCCTGTGTTCATCTAATTAAATGCTCAGAACATGTATGTCCCGCCTCTGTAGGTGTGTCTTGCTCTATAGTAGCAGCTTGTTAGCAGCAATCATGGTCTGCTTTTGGCTATGCATCTTCTTGCACACTATACAGTTTTTCCCATCCATCCCTTGGTTTAAAAAAATGGTTGGTGTTTATTAATTTTGAAGATAGTGGTGTGTTTTTACTGAATTGTGGCTGTTCAATCTCAGACTGTTGCTACCTCAGACTGATGGAGACTCTGTCTTTAGACACTGTCTGGGTTTCTCCATCTGTAAGAGTCAGCAACATCATTTTATCTACCATTCAGATGCATAAGATGTCTCCTGGTGATGACCTTGCGGTTCTCTGACACAATCGCCGCCACTGACAGTCGACCTCGACTCAAATATATACGGCATAACTTCAAAGACATCTTGCCATCTTGAA
Organism: Pangasianodon hypophthalmus; assembly: GCF_027358585.1. Taxonomy (NCBI): domain Eukaryota; kingdom Metazoa; phylum Chordata; class Actinopteri; order Siluriformes; family Pangasiidae; genus Pangasianodon; species Pangasianodon hypophthalmus. The sequence continues at coordinate 15,307,784 of NC_069736.1, read as the reverse complement.
TATAGTCTTTGTTAAAGTGGACAGGCATAGGTGAAGGTGGCAGCTGAAAAACAGCTCTCGCTAAACTCCCTAACTGAAAAAAAAGCTCTCGCTAAACTGTTCACTCTTCTCCATATTTAGCTAGCTAGTGTCAAGTTTGTTTAGATTCAACCGCAGTGTGGCATACAGAATCAAATCACAGTTCTGAAGACATTTCACATGGACTATAAAAAGTGGTAATATTGAGATAGTGTAGTCATTCACATCTTGATATATACCTCAACCTTAACCATCCATGAGATTCATGATATTTTTTATTTTTAAATATCTTTTTGCTGAGCTTTACTGTACCTTGCGTGAGTTGTGACACCATTTTCCTTCCATTTGGAACTGTGTGGGTGCACAACATTCTGCATATATCTGTGTTTTCCCTAATGAAACACAGCTCATTATGTAATTGTCCCTAATTAACAGCTGAATTAGAACAGGGGGACTTCGGGGACTTTTTTCTGTTGTACACCGTTGCAGCAAAGGACTGACTATTACTGATAATGCAGCCAAGGCACATTTCAAATTTAACCACTTTTGCTCCCCTTCACGTCGGGCTGTATCACACCACCCTAGCATGGATTATTTTCCTATAACAGTACAGGTTGTTGTGTGTTATTCCTTCAAAACAGCAGCTCTGACACTACTTCCGGGTGAAGATTTTATATTAATGCACCCACACTATACATTATCACTTCTATAGCAATAACTTACACAGGGAATTTTATGATGGAGGTTCTACATTAATAGATAAAAAAAAAAAACTTGTGTAGTTGTTGAAATGTTGAGGGAATGTTTAGCATTACTTCTAGAATTGCTAGCATAGACTAGCACTACTATTTAGCATTTTTTGAAAGGAGTCTCCAGTGTCAGAGCTTTGTAATAGTCAGAACTGGTTACTTTAATTTTTCTGCCACAAGAATTCTTCCGGGTGGACTTTGTGGTTTCTCTGTAACATGACAAGCTGGAGGAAAAGGCTACTTTTCTCTAAATGCATGTTGGCAGTCATTTAGTTAGTCAATTTCAGCCTGGAATTGATCATGCAAAAAACTCGATGCAAAAAATACAATGAATATTTATACATTCAATTTAGACAAAAATAATAATAATAAATTATTATTACTACTACTACTACTAATAATAATAATAATAATAAACCATATATTATATATTAAAATGCAACTCAAAGTGCAAAAAAAAAAAATTAAGGGAATTAGTAATAGAAAATCTGATAACCCAGTTAATTAGAGCTCAGGAAAACAAAACATTAAAGGAATGAGACTTTTTTTTAACAGATAAATGACTTTTGTTGCAAGAAGATAATTTTAGCAAAGAAGTCATAAAAGAAAAGCCATTTGAGAGCTTTCCACAAACGAGACGTGGTTCATAACGTCTCTTCTGTGTGTATTTTTCCAGCAAGGACAATTACTCTCTAGCTGTGATATTGGCAGACCTTACAGATGAGGAAGTGAAAGCACTCTTCAGTGTGAAAGGTTCAACAATTACAGAACAGAATAGTTTCAAATTAAATGTCATTCTCTCTCTCTCTCTCTCTCTCTCGCTCTCTCTGAGAAAAGAAAATGAGTATCATGCAGTGTTGTTGCCATGGTGTAGCTAACGGGTAAGTGCCGCCCTAGCATGAGGCATAGCCACCCCTCTGGCCATCCTAGTAGTTGTTGCAGTAGTAGTAGTATTAGTAGAAGTGGTAGTAGCTGTAGTAGTAGTTGTTATCTATGACTTTCTGTAGCTTGCTAGAGAACAAACAAATGCTGCTTATGTGTGTGTGCCTTTTATATCTGATTGAGATTCTGCTTAAGCAATACACAGACAGGGGCAGGTACATTATGTCATTTTCTTTGGATGCATATTACTATTTTGTTCCCATTGGATCTAACCTGGCAAACCCAATGTAAAAGGTCTGTCTACACCCCAGAGTGTTGCCCTGAAGCATCTGAAGTATAAATGCTGAGGGACTCAAGTGGGGCTTCAAAACTGAAATGGTGGTCCTTCTCCTTTTATTTCAGCCTAGATCTGTGGCTGTCTGCTCAGGTTCTGTTTGGGAGCTAAAAGAGAGCAGCATCAGAAATATCCCCTTTTTCCCCCAGTAACTTTCTCCTCTGGTGTGTGATCCTTTGTGTTTGATCATATTGCCTCGATATGAGAGAATTTTTTTTTTTTTTTTTTACTAAACTCCTGTGGATCTTTTTGTGTGAACAATTTTAATTGCCTAATTGTTCTTTTTCAGGGCCCCAGCAGTTCAATTCTCTCCACATCTCAGTGGGCTTGCAGAGCTTGCAATAGAGGTAAACAACAACTCAGCGCACAGAGGAGGACGCACACACACACACACACACACACACACGCACACACACACACGCACACACACATATATATAGCCTCTGATCCATGCTGATCTTGAGGTCTTTTCTCTGGAGAGAGATCTGGAGTTTGCCTGCAGATGAAACGCAGGATTCGCTGCGGGGTAAAACCTTATAAGGAGCGCTGCTCTACATTCACAATGCCTATTGCCCTTTCTCCTCTTTCCGCTGTTCTCCACTCAGGCCCTGATTTACTAAAGGTTTCCATGCAAGCTGATTTGCTCTCAGGGTCTACATATGAGCAAAATAGCAAATGTTTGTTTTGTGTTTGGCATAATGAATATGCAAGTTGGGGTGTTATTACCTTAAGGTGAAAAATATAGGGCAGTGTCAATGCAAATTGATTCATCTTGCATGCACAATGCGATTTATGAGGCCTGAAAGTTACTTTGGGGACAGAGATTGTGTGCACAAATTACTATGACTGAAGGCAGGTATTAAATTTGCAGAAGGCTGTTTCCAGTGGTTGAACATTAAATTATAATTTCTTTAATAAGTCTGAATAAAAAAAAGGTTAAATTATGTCTAAGTGTCTCACAAACATTGCCATAGTAAAGTTAGTTTCTTATTAGATATAGTGCAATACCCTTACCGTCCAATGCTGACAGCATTTAAACAAAACCTTTTCATTCATATCATTACTAATGCACACTTATATCTGCACTTGTCATAGGTGCATGGGTGGTACTGCCAGGTCTTTAGCCCCCCTAGTGGTGGCTGCATAATGTGTTAGATGCAGCAGTAAAATAAAGTAGGCTAAAAACAATGGATACAAATTGGTGAAAACAGTTGTGTATGGTTGCACCAAAGACAAATTTTCAATTATATATAAATTGAATAAGTAAATTTGTTGAAGAAAAATATAATTTGAACAATAGCTCAGGATAAAGCCTATAAAGCAGCAATGTCACCCACGTGTGTCTGCACTTTAGCAGTCTTTATTTATTTGATTTATAAATCTTTATTTGGTATGTTGGTAAATCAAGGCCAGCAAGGGAGTCGCATAGACTTCTGAAGTTTGAGAATGTACTGTATATATAAAGGACAGTCAACCTCATGTGGGGGTTAATCCAACCTTTCAAAATACTATTGGATTGGACTGGATTGGTCAGCAGCTGCATAAAGAATAACATGTATGTGTAGAGATGGAGCCAAGTGATGATTAATAGTATCTAATTGGCGTCCGGTATCCAGTCCTACTTTGCATTTCAGACATCTCTCTGTCTCAAGGCCACTGCAATCAAACACATCATTAATAACCACCAGTTGAATAGAATAATAATACCTTGGTGCCAATCAAGTCAACAATGATAAACAAACCATCCTTCAAGTATTTTCATTTCCAATTTCTAGCATCTTAGGTGAATACACTGTACTTTTTTCAGTGTTGTTTTACTCAATGTGATCTTGATTGCTTAAGTCATTCCTTAAGTCAGTGGTGTCTAAGGAGCCCCAAAATATCTCTATCTGTCTTGGGAAAGCAGAGGGGAAATTGTGTCTTGCCCATTTCAATCAGTCTCTGTTTGGCCTCTAGTGGCTTTTTTTTTTTTTTTAGACAACACCCACATATATAGAATCATCTAATCATGCTGCTGGCTGCGTAGAAACACTATGGTGGACAGATGGCTAACACATGGGCTCAAGGCTAATACATACTTCCTCTGTGTAACATGAAGCTAACACATATTTTCATACCTTGACTCATCAGTCAACAAAACAGGACTGCCGAATATGTCTGGGGATGACCATTACACTCTCAGAGTGCACCTTTGCACCTTAAATTGTTTTACTGTAGTCACATTTTCAGGTAAAAGATACATAGAAAAAAATTTACCCTTGGTTTTAGCAACAAGGAAAAGTACAGTTTGGTACCTTTAACTCTGAGAGGGTTTACTCCTCAGTCACATGACTTCTCTGTTGAATTTCCGCCTTCACAGAACATAACTAGAGGTGACAGTTGCTTTACTTCAGAAGAGAACAAACAGTACTTCAACAAAGCTGATAGAATAGAATGTGATCCTTATGTACTTTTCCCCAATCTGCTGATTCCACTTAAACTAGTAGAACATTTTGTAGTTTAGCATTCTATGATGCTTTTCTGCTCACCACAGTTGTAAAGAGTGATTATTTGAGCTACTGTAGCTTTCCTGTCAGCTCGAACCAGTCTGGCCATTCTCCTCTGACATCTCTTATCAACAAGACATTTCTGCCCACAGGACTACTGCTCGCTGGATGTTTTATGCTTTTCACACCATTCTGATCCCAGGACATCCCAGGAGGTCAGCACACAAAGAACATTAACAAATGATCAAATGATCCCAGGAGATCAGCAGTTTCTAAAATACTCAAACCAGCCTGTCTGGAACCAACAACCATGCCACAGTCAAAGTCACTGAGATCTAATTTTTCCCCCATTCTGATATTTGATGTGAATGTTAACTGAAGCTCTTGACATGTATCTGTATAATGCCTTTTAAAATTTAAGCGCACAGAAGCCTACCAGCTTTTTATATCTGGGGTGTGTGAGTTTTGGAGTTTTTTGGAGTCTTTGAGTTTTGTCAAAGAATCCCAGTGTTTTTAATTAGGAGGAAAAAAAACTCTGTTGTTATAGGAAGAGTAAGTTGATATCAGCTCACTAACTTTTGCTAATGTTAGCAAAGATAAACTTCCCATAAGGTAGCTAACATAGCTATGAGACCGCATGACAGGGAGGATCCGCTACACTGCTGTTTGTTGGAAATGTGTTGTATGTTGTGAACTGTATTAAGGCAGTTGATTAACAATACAAATATAAATGAATCTTCTTAATAAAGCACAGACACAATAACACTGAAGCAGTCAGTCCTCAATTCAGTCCTCAAAATGGTGGCAATTATACAGTGTGATGTCACATGAAACATGAGTTGAGAGAGACCTGTAGTTTGCTTGTGTCACTCTTAAATAAAATACCCACTTTCCTACCCAGGGAGCTGGAACACTGATGGTAATGGCATCATGATTCAAGCTCACAATCATCTGATGACAGGGACCACTGTATGACGCAAAACTGAGTCAACATCTCAGGTGTATTTTAATATTTTTTTTTTATCCGTTTCAAATGACAGGAGATTCAATCTTGAAATGTCATACAAGGATTTTCTTGCCTTCAAGAGCCCTCAATCCAGTTGTTAAATAAAATAAAACAATTCCACATATACCAAAATGCCATGTGATGTTTACTCTCACTGTGTCTCGCTCTCTTCCAGGTTATCACACTGACACACACACACACACACATATTTAGAAATGTCATTGCAGTAGCCTGAGTCAGTAATGAAGGTTTGGCCATTAACACTGAATAGTATGTCTGTAATGAGGTCACTGAAAAAATGGTTCATTTGACACAGTTACTTGACCTGAACTGATCAACTCTTCCATCAAGAATATGAGGACTAGAGGAAAAGAACTATGAAGAACTATTCTTCTCTATTTTCATTCTCAAGCGAGGGTGATGTGTTTGGATTCTGATGGATTACAAACAAATGAACTCATAAGGGGTGGCGTGATGGAATGTAGATTCGTTCAACTTGTCTGGTGAATCCGGAGCCTACAACCTGGAATGGATGCCATGCATACATACATTGACACATTCATTCACCCGTAGGGGAGATTTAGTGCAGCCAGTCCATCTACTAGTGTGTTTTTAGGAGGCTGAAGGAAACAGGAGAACCCAGATGAAACCCACATTGTTACGGGGAGAACATACATAGAAACTCCACAAGGACAGTAACCTGAGATTGGCGCTGTTAGGCAGCAATGCTAACCACTACACACCCTGATCTTTTGTTAATTATTACAGAGCCGTAATAAATGTAACATCCATTTTTTGACGCTCTTTGACTGTCACATCAGGCATCATGGTGCCTTGGGAAGGATGGCTGGAGTTACAAGAAAAATGGTCCTCAAATTAAGGGAACCATTATTCCTGCAATGTAGCTACATTTAGTTTGCTTATGAAGCCTGCTGAGCTTTTGAGGAGCCGGTGGGTGTCTGGTTGTTACTCAGGTGGCTGTCAGAAGGCTGAGGCACCTGCATTAGTCACTGGAGGGTGATGAATGAGCATTCTTACTTCCACTGCGATGGCTTCAGCCTGGCCCTGAGACCCTGAACAGAGCATGAGAGGACACCATGCTGACGCGGGGACAGCACATTAAAGTGCATATTACCTCTGCTTTATGGACCGAGGGTATTGTTGATGTTGTGTCTGCTGTTACAAGTGTTTTTATAGTTGGGGGTTTTGTCTGATTCGTAACTAAGCTGCTGTTTTAATGGAGCAATCTGTATTTTATGGAGTAGTCTGCTGCTAGGTTTTTTTTTTGTTTTTTTTTTTACTTGGGTGACTGTTGTATGATTCCTGTCATGGTTGAGGTTTTTATTGCATTATTGTGTTTATGTGCATGTATGAGTGTTCACACGTGCATATCTTATTTGTCCTTCTACTAGTGTTTTATGGAGTGACTTTGTTGTTATGAAGTTATTATGGAGCAATTTGTGTGTGTTGTCTATGTGTGTGTGTTTGTGTGTGTGTGTGTTGGGGGGGGGGTATGTTTTTGGCCTTTTTGTTCTTTGGCTTTTCTTTTTACATGATATCAAGTTGTGTCTCTTAGGAAAATCTTTTCTTTCTTGACATTGTTGGAAATATAGAGTACTGGAGCAGCCAGTCGCAGCAGTAGAACATAAGTTTAACTTAAAACTTACACTTATGATTTCTTTATGTCGGAAATATTTTTGCGTTCTGCGCTCACCAAACCTCCTCACTGAATTACGCTGTTTGTAATAGCACATTTTTTGTAAGGGATCACAACATTACGTAGAAATAGGCTATTTTTATATAAGGCAGTGTAACAAGCACATAATTGATAGCACAAAAAATGTTATAGGTCAAACTGAGAATATTGGCAAGGTTTACAAAAACATTTATAAAATATTTAACATTTTACTCCACTCTACTCTACTACATATGTTATACTTTATATATGCTCAAGCTTGCTGTCACTTCATTAGCTTTCATTGCTTTGGTTAGATATGAAAATTCCATTGTTGCAAGAGAGTCCAAGCAGAACAACCAGATTAAGTACAAATACAAGAATTGAATAATTAGAGTAACTACTTTAACTACTTTATTGTAATGTCTTTTTGGATTTTGTTAAAATGCCTAACACAAGAGGCAGATCTTGCTCGAAGTATGGTTTAGGATGGACACCCTGGTGCAAGTGACTGCTGGAGTATAATGAGTTAAACATCTGCTCTCAAACCTCTTTGGCATCTTATATATAGTGTGCCAATGTTGACTCTTGTAAGTGTTTTTTTCCAGATGCAAGATAAACACATGTAATTTCCTTTTCAATGTCTGTAATTAGAGAAGCGCTCTGATTAGGAACATCATGGTGTGAAAGATGAGCCTGTTAGACTTGGCAAGTGGATACACTCACGCATGATATTACAGCTGAAACAAACTGCATGGTTTTCTAAAAGATTGTCTCTCTTTTCCTTTTTTTTTTTTAAATACACCTCGGGGTACCTGACAGTAATTATTTCTTACTCCCTTTTTAATGTTATTAAAGTAGAATAGAATAATGAACCATGTGGAACCTGCAATTACTCAAGCAAATAGAGCATATGAAAGCATTTTATTGACTGTACCGCATAAGTAATTTCCTGTCATAATATAGATCTCTGTTTATCTTGGAACAGGATAGAAATTAATATAGTGAGAGATAACAATGTCCAGCCAGATACTGAAGAATCATCCCTCTAAACCCTCTAAACACCCCTCACCCAACTCCTGGCTAACGCTGGGGCTTTATAAAAAAGAAAAGTTCATCCCTTTCCTTAATACTGCTTAACTTTCACTCTGAACAAGACACACATGATTCGATTCAAGGTATTTCATTTCACTTTGCACCAGCTCATCACTGCCAGCCTTTCCCTTATGATTTGACTGTCATCTCCAGGGTCACATGTTTTGATTATTTGGCTTAGTAATGACATTTTCTCCCTTTTTTCATTGTTTTTTGTTTTCAATGATTTTGAATACAGCACAGACGTGCTCTTGTTGTGAAATGTCTGCTTTGATTTCGGCAATGATTTTCGGTGCACTTTTTCACTTTCCTTATAAATCACGTTTAATAATAATAATAATAATAATAATAATAAATCACAGCCCTGTCAACAGTTTTACTTTTTTTTTGCTTTGCTATGCTTTTTTGAGAGTTCATAGTCTATAGATCATTGACTAAATAGCAAGAGCTATAAAATGGACAAACTAAATAAAGTGCAAGATAAAACATACAAGTTGATAGTCTATGAAGTGTGTAGAAGTAAAAGAGAATATGTTTAGTTATAACAGCAGCTAGTTTCAAAAGAAAAGGAAGCTGTAAAACAGGAAAGTCTGAAACAGCAAGTTCTTTTGAGTCCATATACATTCTAAAAGTAAAATTGATTAAAAATTGCCATAAAAAAGTTGTCCTTTTTCCTTTTCAGAAAAAACAGAACTCAAATTTTTGTCATCCTTTTTTTTTCACACAAGTTTCACAGGTGACTCCATATTCTATCATGTTCAGTACAAAGAGAATACATGTAGCCTTTTCAAAGACAATGCCGTTCAACAATGCTGTTGCAACTGCAACACATTAATACATCAGAAATGCTCTCAGATGTACACTGACCTTACTACTCATGTGTTCAGGAACTTGGTCACAAACATTGTGTCCAGCTTGAGAGTTGGGGGAAGGACAATTTGAAGAGGTTACTTAATGAAGATATTTGAGCAGTTCTTGATTCTCATTGTGTTGTAGATAAACTGAAAAAAATCTCCTGAAGCTTGCTATATTGCTTGGATAAGTTGGAGACAGGGGTTAAATTTAGCTTCATTGCCTTTTTTGTGTCAGTGCAACAGTGAAGGATCAGCACCATTTAATGTATGTGTTATTATGTGGAATTCTCAATACGGATATCATGGAAACGGGATTAAAACTGGTTTTTATCAATAGACAGAACTTTCAGTACTAAGATCTTAACTGAACCCAGATTGGGTGCCCAGACCTTAATGTCCAATATTCAAAGGGTTTTAATTTTCAATAATAGCAGATCTGCAAAATTTATTTTAATGCACTTTTTAATGCACTTATAATAACAGCTTATTACAGTGTATGGCAGGTGCTCCATATAAATAGATTAAGAAATGTGTAATGTGTGGTTGATATGGTGAAGTATTTTGTAAGAAGATGTTTATTTAGCATTTTTGGAAGAAGTTTCCAGTGTCACCTCTTAGGTTTCCAACATAGGAAAGTCTTCAGGATGGAATGTTTTGCGGTTTCTCTGTAAGATGCATTTTTTTGTCTTGTTATCCTCAATACAGAGATAAAAAATGGTGAGGGAACGATTGTTTATAGCTGCTATAAAGTAAGTGATAACAGTTATTGGAAAATAATCAGCCTCTGGATGGTAAGAGGCTTCATGTCTGCTGCATCACATCACCATGTCATTGATTATTCTCTTATAACAGCATACCCCCAAGTGTTTTTTTTCCTTAATAATAATTCATCACACGTTATAGTGTGGAGTAAAAAAAAGGCATAAATGGCCATCTAAATTGTTTTTTCCCCAAATGGAAAATTACGAAAGAAGCTTTACTGGTAATTCAGATAACATTTTTTAGCCATATTAAGAGATACTGATAAGCATCACATTTATTTCCTAGTGTCTATAATTAACATACAGCCTCATCTGCACCAAATTTAGGGAATTTAATTCTGTTTCTCAGATAAGTTAATCTTTGTTAATGTTCTTTGTGTGCCCGTAATTTAGATTTAGGTTCAAACAAAGACAAACTTAGACACAATAACAAAACACATCATATTTCTTCATAGCATTAACAAGAGCACCATTATCATCATCAGTTATAACATCGCTAGTTGTTGCTATGGCAGCATGAATTCAGAAAGCTTAAGCAGAAAAAACACCCTAAGAATGTTTAGAATCCCACAGAATGAATATTATAGTTTAAATATCTGAACTGGTTTCACTCCCTAGGGCTTCAGGAATACAGATGCAGATGAAAGCTGATGAAAGCCAGAGTGCTCTTGAGAACATCCTGTTCCTCTAAAAACTTTGTGTGTGAGTCTGTAATTTTACAACCTCTACATGTGTTACTGCAGTACACAACATTTGCTCCATGGATTTGCTTGCACAGCTGATGAAGGATATTTATTTTTGTGAGAAACATCCTGATTCTCTGAAAACTGTGCAGATTCTTAATGCATCTCTCTATAGCTGAAATACACTGGAGAAGAGAAAGGACACCTGGTTTAAACATGCATTTTCTGACCATTTTATCGAGGTGCTCATTGTCAATATACAATTACTGAGTAGCACATTTCTGTACACATTTTATCACCCCTCATCTACCTCATCAATCAACAGAAAGACATGTAAAAGCTTCGGATGCCCTAATATAGCCATAAAATATAAATTGTTATACCAGAGTACTGTTGAATTCTCAATTCTGATTAGTCAGAAGGTGTTGATGAATTTTATATAACAGCAGCTCTGGAAGTATTTCTGGCTACAAATCAAATGATAGGTTATGGTTACTGTGCTCATTATTGTTTCTATATTAACAACTCATTCACAGGGACTTGTGTGTCAAACGATGAAATGATGTATTTTCATAATATAAAGTGAATAGTAAATATTTAAAAAAAAATTAATTTAATAAAGAAAAAATATCATTATTGATATCATGAAGCTTACTGTAAGGAGATATTTATGGAACATTTATGGAACATTTATGGAAATATTCTCCAGTGTCAGCACTTTCTAACAGTTAGTTAGTTTTCCACCATGGGAAAGTCTTCAGAACAGTAGCCTTTGCTCTTTCTGATTTCTAGCTTTTACTGTATATGTTATAACATTATGGTAGCAACCACTTTTTAGCCTAGTCATTTTGGTTTCTTGGCAACCAAAAGCTAGCTAGCTAATGAATTTATGATTCATCCAGCATTGCAGTTATTTCTGAAACACTTGTATAATGCACCAGACAACGCATCTAGGATGTCAGTCTCATTGTGTGCTAATAGTCCACCACCCAAACTATATCTGCTCAGTGGTCATCCTATGTAGTAGATGTACCTGATAAAAGGCCAGTGAGAGTAGATTCCCAATAAATTGGCCAAAGAGAAAAAGTGTTTATTGTTATGCTTCAAAGTTGTTCCACACAGCAAATGGTCAATGTTCTATTATTTTCTCCAATGTAGAGTCAATTACACAATAAACTCTGCTCTGAGAAATCTAGGGTTGAAGATGAGATACCAGTAGATATATCACTGGTTCAGAAAGGGAAATGTAGAATTTTGTATCTCTGCAGTAATCCCGTGAATTCAGTGTGAAATATGGGACAATGGAGTGACTAAGCCTGTCACAGTGGGAAATGCAAGGCACTAAGAGACTATTCTTCTTGGCATTACATAACAAACTATGAAAAACTTCTTTAAAAAAGTCATCTGCACCTTTTGTAAAAGAATATTTCTGGCCACTGTCTCTTGGTAGCAGGTGATGGAGCTTAGTGATCACAAAATGCCTATTGGTGTGGATCTAATGATACTATTGGAGATGATGCTGCTCTCTCAAACTTTCCTGGTGGTAATATTAAAGCTCCGTCTCGCTCTGTACACACGTCTCAAGCTCATTGCTTACTGAACTGTGCAGGATCTACCCCATGGGCTGAAATGCAAGATTAATGACCAATGCCACATGTTTACCTTCTAGCAAACCTCTAAAAGGATATGGTTGAGTTAACCCAATTGTTAATTGAAAAAAAAAATATATATATATATATATATATATATATATATATATATATATATATTGCTTCCTTGAGTCATTTCTGTCACCACTGTTTAAATTATTTGTGTGGTTATTGGTTTAAACTACCGATTAAATTGCACAAGTGGAACTATTGTGACCTAAACCAATTACTTTCCATTAGCAAGCTTATCTGAGATGGTGTTCACAGGGGATGAACAGGTTGCTTCATCATGACACTCTCTTTTCTTGGCAGGAATTGTACCTGTAGAGGGTTGATTCCCAATTGCCTCTTTGACCTGAAAGCCCCACTGCACCAGAGACATTCTTTATAGTAACAGTGCCAATTTGTTCATATTTGCACCACTGACATGACAACACCATGACAGATTTTTAGCTCTTGTATTCTCAGTACTATAGACCTCTTTGAATGATTGTGTATTTTAAAGGTGTTACTTGTAAAATGGAAAAGTATATTTTAAAAATGAAAAAAGCTGATGATCTTGTATCATCAACTGTATATTTGTCAACAATTTTTATAACGTGACTTGTAGGAAAAGTACATTAAACATTAGTCAAAATATGAGTATCGTATCATAAACTTTTAAATTTAAATCAATTTAAATCATTTTTGCTTAAATTATAGACATTTTAGCATGTTCTAGCAAATTCATATCTTTATAATTGAAAGGCTTGCAAAAAGATGATAATTTATGTTTGCCAGCATGCTCGGGTGAGTGGGAGCAGCATCTCGTCACAGTAGCTACTATGAATCGTTCAATATTTCTAGTTAAATGTACAAATCTGTCACATTTATGTCAAAACCAGATTTTTTAATCTAACTATTCAGTCTAATTGGCTTAAAGTGGAAGTTAATGTCCATGTATTGTCCAAAATTCCACACCAAGTAACCAGCTTAACTAAGATAAGGGGTGAAAGTGGAAAAAGTGATGAAGTATGCCTATCATCATAGCGCAAACTCTAGGCAAATACTTAAATACTTAATATATATGTATTACTGATTTTTTTTATTTTTTATATTTTAGAAATGCATAACCTTTTAAGCTTTTCACTTGTGTACTGTAAGCCTGCTACAGATCTCCTGGAGGGACTGCTTGCTGCAGAAAATGAGTAATTAAATGAGTAATCAATTACATATTTTACTAGATTGACAGGTATCAGATCATTAAACACTTGCCTTAACGATAACATTAGTATTAGTTCCTTGTTTTTGGTGTGTTTTAAACAGATGCACTTGATCCTTTTCATGGGATTGCAGGATATTGAGTTAGTAGCTCTGGATCAATCGAAGTTGAATTGAAGAATAAAAAAATCAATTCCTCATATGCCCCAAAGTAATGAAACATTACAAAAGCTTTTGGATCAGTCAAATATTATCACAAAGCAATATGGGCATTGATTTTACTCTGATTTATTCCCATTAAAATACTAGCATTTTGCCATTTAACACATTATATAAAACAAAGCAAGACCAACAAATCTTCAACAGAAAACAATGACAAGAAAATGTATTGTCAGGAGGAGAACAATGTACATTTTCCCCTACAGAAACACAGTGTAGTAATCAATGCTGACAGAATCATTGCCCAGCATTCAACCTTCAATTAGCCTTCCCTTGAAGATGTAAAACGTTTCATTGAACTTTAAGAACAAACTATCTATCCTGGTCTGTACACCCCTGACACAATGCACTGTATACACAATTTTATTTAAATTCATTGTGTTAGTGACAGCTGACTGGAGACGGTGTATTCCTGAGATGTACAGGGGAAGAGTACAACCTGTCATTAAAGTTTAAAAAAAACCCTCTGTAGCTGGAATGAGATATTAAGCTGAAGGCAAATGATCAGGTGATATCTAACCAATGCATTCGAACACCCCTCCATTCAACCCCGGGTTAATTGACTGCATTTGCAATTTGAACCTAAAATGAACGTTTCCCAGAGGTTTAGAATTTAGAGAAAATATAACCAACATGGTCAGAATCCACAGCAGAGGGTAAAGGAGACATGCAGTCAATCTGGCATTTTTTTTTTTTTTTTTTTTTACTTTTAAATCAATCAGTGCTATTCAGATGTCACACAAATGGCATTAATTAAGCAAGCAGCCCATTATTACCAATGCAAACCCATACTATACAAAGATGAGGCAAGTCTAGATTTTGCAAGATTTAGTCTGTACATTGGACATTTAGGAAACAGTGGGACATGAGAAGCAACTGAGACATTTATTTCCCACCTATAATCCAACAAATCTTACACATTTTCATCTTCATTTTCCATAAACTGATTTCTCGATTTGTCAATCATCAACTTGTGAGTAACTACTGGGTAATCGAAGGGCTGAAGGCAGGAATAATCATAGTCAAAGGTAGTCAATGAGACCAAGACAGAGCATTCTTAGTATGTATGGAATATAAAGTGTAACAGTGCATTCATTCATTCATCTTTATTGATCACTTTATCCTGGTCCGGGTCATGGAGGATCCAGAGCCTAACCATGAGAATACTGGGTGAAAAGTGGGAATACACAATAGATGGGCATACACACATTCACATCTGGGGGATTTTGAAGTAGCCAATCCTTATGTTTTATGCATTTTTGATGGGGGAAAGGGGGGAAGTGTCTGAAGGAAACCAATGAACCCAGTGGAAAAAAACACACGCAGACACAAGGAGAACATGCTATAAAAAGACAGGCCCACATAAAGCTCTGTTTTAGTGTTTTCTCTGCTCTAAAATGCTCACTTCGACTCAGGAAGGGCTGATAATGATCTGATTAAGCATTGCTGGTAGCAGGAAAAACACTAAAAAGTGCAGGGTACAGCAGGACCAGGTTTGTCTAAGGGTACAAGTGGTACAATCATGCCAGCAAAAATAAATAAATGCCCAACACGGCACAACAGAGCCTTTATTTTTCCTTTCATTTTTCACTGGACTGTACTTGCAGTCTCAGCATTCTGTCTTTGATCTGGATCGCATAACACTCTTTCACATATACACAATATTAACCAGGCAAGGTTAGGTATCCCCTGGTGTACCTTATCCCCCAAATGCTCCAGTATAATTTCCACTGACTGCAGTTTTTCTGTTTGTGAGTATCTGTCATTCACGTTCCACCAGCAAATAGAGAAAAACACACTGGTGGGGTTGAGTAATGGGAAAACACTATCAGGTTTGTTTGTCAGTGAACAACTTTCACACCAGAGACTTATGGAGGAAACTGACATTTATCTCAATGAACAACATAGTGTGACAGTTGAAGTATATCATCCCAAAGATTCAAGATCCAAGGACTTGTCCAGCATGCAAGCATCTTCCCTAAAATAAGGGGGTCCACCAATTGTGTTGCATTATATGGAGTGGAGACCCCCCATGATGGAAGCACAGTTGGCCAGGGAAGTCTAAAATATCTCATTAGCCATAATTTGAACTAAAAGCTTTGTATGGTGGTTTTAACAGTAGATATTGTCACAAAGCAGCTTTACAGATCTAGATTTAGATCGTTAATGAGCAGGCCAGAGGGGACAGTTGCAAGGAAAATCTCCCTGAGATGACAAGAGGAATAAACCTCAAAAGGAACTAGACTCAAAAAGGAACTCTGCCTGCTCTTGGGTGATAGTGGAATTATAAATCATTATATGGGTGTAGAAGATTAAAGACAAACAGTACCGAGTGTGTTAAGCAGCTCTAAATACATACAAATCTATAGTAGTTGGGTGATATTATCCACTGAAGCATGTGTGAGACTTGTGCATAAACTGTTTTTTGTCCAAATCTTTTGGGAACATCCATAGCAGCACTAGGTGAGTCACAAGTGCAGAAATAGAGCATCAGGATGAATCAGGCAGGTCCGCAGGATGAGAGGAGCTCACAACTAGGTGAAAACATTGAGAGAACAGAAATGTTTTCAGCTTTTAAAAAAAGGAGATTTTCCCAGAGTTTTTTCTCAGTCTTTGGAGAATCCTCATCCTTCTTCTGTTGTCTCTTGTTTTTTGATCTTCTTTTGCAAGTGTATGTGTTATGTCTCGCCTTGCCTTACTGTGTCAGTTTTCTGCCAGCTCTTATGATCATAGGCGATCGTTGTACTATTTTAAATATTTTATGCTTTGCTGGTGCCACAATGTGTGACCTAATATCTAATATCTTAACTATTCTCCTGTTCCCCTGTGAGGTTGTACATATAATACCCTCTGCTGCTTCACCTTGAATGTGAAATCGTGGTGAAAGTAAATATATGTGACTTTAAATATCACCTCCTTCTTGGTTCATTCTTGGTTCATTTTCTTTGTGTAAATGTCATGAAAGGCAGCAATAATCTGTGTACTGAGACCTTTATTCTTATTAAATATGCAATGCAATCAAACTAATTATGTTCTTGAAATGACCTCTGTCATTTCAACACCAGAATCAGCATCTCTCACAACACCATGTGGCCTTCAAACATGGCTGCCATGCACTTAAACTTCCAGCACACCTGATTACTGATCACAAACACCTGGACTCAATCAAACAGCCACAGTATATAAGGACTCTCATGCCACTACCTCTTGGTAAGGTATGTGCTCAGTGTTTTTGCACAGCCCTAGTTGCTACTGTTTGTTCATTGCCCAGCCTTAGCCTGTTTTTTGACCTAGTTTTTGCTCCATGTATTGGATTTGTCTGCAATTTGTGTACCTGCAACTGTGTCCGTATCTGCTGCCTGACAACCACTAACATCATGCTGTCCAGTTTAATCTTTTTTGTGACACTACAAATGCAAAAAAAAAAAAAAAAAAACTATATAAAAATAATTAAAAAAAAACTTTGGTCTCTTATCAACCCAGATACAAAAAAAAAGCATTTTAAATTTATGTTTAATAATTTTGTGTTTTATTTAGCCGGCGTGTTGACAATAATTTGGTATTCATGAAGAACGTTTGTACCTATCATAGCTCCTGATTTTGTGTAAATTTGCATATAAGTAGACACAGTAATGTGAACCTTGATTGATTGGCTAGAAAATTGTATATTTTTGGCTATGACTTACTGCAAATGAATATGGGTTACATTACATGCAGTGGTTAGTGCATACCAAAAGTGGTCCAAGGACGGACTGGTGAACTGGCGACAGGGTCATGGGCACCCAAGGCTCACTGATGCATGTAGGGGGCGAAGGCTAGCCCATATTGTACAAACCCACAGAAGAGCTACTGTAGTACGAATTGCTGAAAAAGTTGTGTAATGCTGACTACGATAGAAAGGTGTCAGAACACACAGTGCATCGCAGCTTGCTGCATATGGGGCTGAGTAGCCGCAAGCTGGTCAGAGTGCCCATGCTGACCCCTGTCCACTGCCGAAAGTGCCTACAATGGGCACATGAGCATCAGAACTGGACCACTGAGCAATGAAAGAAGGTGGGCTGGTCTGATAAATCACATTTTCTTTTACATCATGTGGGCGGCCGGGTGCATGTGCGTCAATTACCTGGGGAAGAGATGGCACCAGCATGCACTACGGAAGAAGGCATGCTGGCGGAGGCGAAGGTGCTTGCATTCATGTGGATGTTAATTTGACATGTACCACCTACCTATACATTGTTGCAGACCACGTATACCCCTTCATGGCAACGGTATTCACTGATGGCAGTGGCCTCTTTCAGCAGGATAATGCACCCTACCACACTGCAAAAAATTGTTCAGGAATGGTTTGAGGAACATTACAAAGAGTTCAAGGTGTTGACCTGGCCTCCAAATTCCCGAGATCTCAATCCGATCAAGCATCTGTGGGATGTGCTGGACAAACATGTCCGATCCATGGAGGTCCCACCTGGCAACTTACAGGATCTTAAACGATCTACTGCTAATGCCTTCAGAGGTCTTGTGGAGTGCATGCCTTGATGGGTCAGAGCAGTTTTGGCAGCACAAGGGGGACCTACACAATTTTTTAATGTTATGGCTGATATATATATATATATATATATATATATATATATATATATATATATATATATATATATATATATATATATATATATATATATATATATATATATATATATATATATAAGCCCATTTAGCATTTGCCAGGGCCCATGTTGACAAAGGTGAAGAATATTGGGACTCCATACTTTGGTCTGATGAGACAAAGGCAAAGCTTTTCAAAACTGATGCTCAAAACTGTATGACATCACAAGGGGGAAGATTACAATGAAAAATTCATGATACCCACAGTAAAACCTCGCTGTGGCTGTGTTCTTCTGTGGGGTTGTATGAATGCTACAGGTGTCGGGAAATTGCATTCTACTGATGGCATCATGAATTCATAGATGTACTGCAAAATACTGAAAGAGAACATCCTACCATTTCTACACGCCCTGGGTCGCCGGGCACTCTTGACATGATAATGACCCAAAACATACACCCAAGTCCACTGCTGCATTTCTGAAGAAGAACAGGTGGAAAGTGATTCAGTGGCCAAGCATGTCACCCAACCTCTACCCAGTAGAACTCCTGTGGGGAGTTCTGAAAAGACAGGTCAAGCATCCTTCTCCATCCAGCATTCAGGATCTGAAAGAGCTCATTGTTCAAGAATGGAGAAGAATAGACATGGCAGTATGTCGCCAACTTGTTCACTCCATGTCTAGAAGAGTTGGTGCTGTTCTTAAAAATCGTGTAGGCCATACAAAATATTAGATTTGGTAGAATTTGTGTAGGGTATATTCATTTTTGCAACACCTCATTTGAATTTGAAAATTGATTATATTCTTATCCTGTTGATGTTGGTGTCCAACCTTTTATGTTCTTAATAAAACAAATGTTTAATAAAACCGATTTTTGTCAAAATTCCACTAATTGTTCTCGTGTTCACTGAGAAATAGATAAAAATCTTAATATCTTAATTTTCAGGGTATACTCTTTTATGCTGTGTACTACTGTATATACATTTTATATAGTGCAGTTGCAGACTTGTTTCTTTCTTTGCATGCACAAATCTCTCATAATCAACCAACTTTCTGATTAGACTGAAATATTTCAATTACATCAGAAATCATAAGACATTCCTCTTTCATAGTATGACTTTCCATAGGAAGCTGGCTCAGCATTTTTGTTCAGTGACAGCCCAGGTTGGGAGGAAATTGAGTTGAAACATGACATTTTGTTATTATTAGTAGAAGTCATCTTCCTGCCTGCTTCAGCATGATGATGTAGTCAAAAAACTCGGGAGACATTGAGAAACATTGAATTTTGATGGAATTATGGAAAAACATTCATTTTGTTGTTGATGTGATTGACACCATTGAAGGTTTGATTTCCTTGGACATTAGGTTAATTAAATGGATAATGCAGTAAAACACATCTAGTAAAGGATTCTCAGATGATACAGATAGCTGTTAGAAGTCTTTTTCTTGAAAACAGTTTTTCAGTGTGTAATTACAACATGTTGTGTGTATATTTTTTCTGCATGAGAGTTATTATGCTCTGTGCATAATAAAGTCATCAAGAAGTGACACTCCATTGAGTAAGGACGTCTCATTTGGCAAATATGATTCCTCCTGTCCTTTCCTGGCATCTTTTCCACCCCTATTCAGAGGAAGAACCAAGGAATGGAAACAAGGAAGTATAATCGAAGAAAAGTAAATCAGCTAACTGGTATTAATGGTGTAAAAGTATTTTTTCCCATTATAAATTATAAATAACCTGGGTAGCATGCAGAACATAATAAAAAAAAAAATCTGTTTAAGTAATGTGTATAATGATGCAGAAATGTATTATGCATTATTTCATCAAAAAGTGGCAGTTTAGAAAATTGTGGTCTGGTTTGGACTTCTTGTCTGTTAACATAGGCCTCCTGTCAGTCTTATTATAGATGCTCCCTTATGCTTATTAACTCCACCCCATCTCAGTCTGCTTGGAAAGGAAAACATGGAGGAATCCAGTAAGTACGGAGACCCTAAGGGGACATGGTGATGGAAAAAATATGAGATGGGAGGACAATTTATATTTCAGTGCTTTTTTGTCCCCTCGAGAAACTTTGCGTTCGCTCACAAAATTTCTGCGTTCTCTCGCAAAGGTATTTGACGCAAAGTTTCTCGGGGGGAACGGAAACATTTTGTGAGCGAACGTAAAGTTTCTCGAGGGAATGCAAAAGTTTTGTGAGCGAATGCAAAAGCATTGAAATATAAATTTTCCTCACATCCCATGTTTTTTTTCATCACCATGTCCCCTTAAGGGCTTCGAAGGTAAGCCCCCAGTGCAGCCAGATACCATTACTGTGAGCAAAAAAACATGCTATGCTTCTAAAAGCTTCATGAAAGAAATGTAATACAACTAGAATAAATTGGTAGCACTTTTCTGAGATGGAGAAATGTATTACTGATTTATTTTATTGTCATTTATTTCATGACAATCTTTGGTAACGCTAACTCTAATTGAACTTCATTGGCCACCATTTGGCACATAATTTAATTGTGATTTAGCAGCCTAATTTAGACGGAAGACCATCGACCATCAAATCGCGCATATAACTACAAGATTAAGGATGACCCGCGAGGTTAAATGTTAAGCATGCCGCACATAGAATTTTGGGAGCTAGCATTTGCTAGCAATGTATGGTGATGAACGATGGATATAAGAAAGTGGCTTAATGCTAAAGGAAAATTCAACAGACAAAAATAAAGAAACACCCAACTTGGAATCGGAAGAAAGACAGGCTGTGGGAGGAGAAGGACAAGGGCATGAAATGACAACAGAAGGCCAAGCTAACATTAACATTAGCCCTGCAGCTGGAGCTCCACCGCTATCTTCAGTTCACAGGAGATTGGGTGTGAGTGGACCACGACTTCAGCCTCCAGATGATCTTGGAAATGAGATAATAATCAAGTAGTTCTACGGCAATACCCTGGCTGTCTCTTTCTGAACAAGAGTCGCTCTTACAGTGTGTGAAAATTTATACTCAGTATTGCAGAATGTCTTCACTGACCACGGTCGGTCCATGCGCCATGCACGTAAGGCATGCAAATGCCCGAATGAATGGAAAGACAAGGTTCTCAGGAGATTTCACACTGAGACACGTCACCTGCAGCTCTTTTAACAATGACTTCAAAAACTATTCACTCTTACTCAAACTGAAAATGCTGTGCTCTGTCTCTGACTTTTTTTCTGTTAAGGAGTGCATGATTAGAGTTTGTAATGTGTTTTTGTATCAAAGCTGAAGTATTATCAGCAGTCTCGGTTTTTTTGTCATATAGTGGTGTTGTCATTTTTACCCTGTAAAAGTACATAGTGAAGTGACTTGTGGCCAAGTATAGTGACCCATACACGGAATTTGTGCTCTGCATTTAACCCATCTAACCCATCCAAGTGCACACACACAGTAGTGAACACACACACACACAAACACACACACTGTGAACACACACCCGGAGCAGTGGGCAGCCTTTTTTGCTGCGGCACCCGGGGAGCAGTTGGCGGTTCGGTGCCTTGCTCAAGGGTCTCACCTCAGTCGTGGTATTGAGGGTGGAAGAGAGCGCTGGTCATTCACTCCCCCTACCTACAATCCCTGCCGGACCCAAGACTCGAACCCACAACCTTCAGGTTCACCTTCGGGTTGCAAGTCCGACTCTCTATCCACTAGGCCACGACTGCACGTGTCTAACCATGTTTTAAGTCCGGACCCCCTGTGAAAACTGAATGCCCCCCCTTCAAATGGTTCTGGCTACAGGGCTGGATGTCTTCTTGAATAAAATACCTTTCATACCATACCATATCCGCCTGAGTCTAAAGGCACTGACAGAAACCGAGGGCAGCATCTTATGCATTATTCATGATTGCATTATGGTTGCATTTCCATATTTGGCAAATGCTTTTATCTAAAGCAACTTAAAATTAAGGCAGAATACAATAAACGTCTGATCGACTTAAGCTCTGAGCTACAACTACCCTGTATACGGCATTTACAAACTACTGGGTGTGATATTCTCTTCGCAAATGTATTTTAGGCTAAGAATCCAACTTCTCTTACTTACACATAGCATGTAACGTACCTCTATATTTACTACTCTTCCAAGAGCCACTACTGATCTTGTAATATTTACTATTCAGTATCTTTCACTCTCTAGAATTTTCTTCCCCACTGCAGTATTTTTCTCTCTTTGCATTTTTATTCTTTTTTTTCTCACATGTATTCGTTCCTGTTTCGCTGTCAAATTGAGTTTTGGTTTTGATTTTGTTACATAATCCTTTTTTCTCTCCGTTATTAAATTTTTTCTTTCTTTTCTTTTTCTTCCCTTTTTCTTTTTCCCTCTCCCTCTCTTTGGAGTGGCTTTAATAGTCCATAAAAAATGTAACTTCATACATTGCTTACAAAGTCGTTATTGTCATCCAGGAGTGGGTGGTGTCAAAAAAAAAAAGTGCAAAAAAAACAATCATAACTTCAGGGTGGATTAGAGCCAAAATAAAAAACTAAAGAAGACTGAGAAAACCAGACAGACTAAACAACCCTACACAACAAAAATAGACAAAAACTCATCCGTGACTCCAAAATATGGCCAAAATTAAATGCCATGTACTGCTGTATCCTGGCTGATCATGGATGAATTCAGAAAATTAGCCTATTTACAAAAGATTAGTAGCTTACAGTCACGGAGGATTACAGCCTTCTGTGCCGCCTGCAACAAAGAAATAAAGAAAAAAATTAATCTTCAACGGCTCTTTAACAAATTTACAGCTGGCTGTGCTGCCTTGCTCGAAGCCATGCAGGATGAACCCTCAGGGTAGCTTGGTCATCAGCACAGCAGAAATGTATTTATTTTTTTGTGATGTGGCTTAGCCAACCTGAGCATGGATTTGAGAATATCCTGTTAGATCCCGACACAGGCATCAGACTTCACCATCATGCAAGACACAAAAGACAGAAAGAAACTAATAAATAAACATGATTTGTTCTCAGGATATAACAGAAATCACAATGAACCTTTTTTATATAACTTTATAACAGTCACAAACTCAATATATATTTATATACTTGAATTTATAACTTGAGAACTCTAGGCTTTCGTCCATAGCCCTGTGTGTAATCTTAAATAGTAATGATGTATTATACTAGTTACTGCACTGTTACTAAGGAAAGGGGAGGTGTAAGCAATGCTACATTAGATATACAGTCATGTAGAATAAGTATGGAATAAAACATCACAGGGTAGTTTGGTGTTTCCTCCCCAAACATGGTGGCCTACTTTTTAAAGAACAAACATGAGGTGAAATTAAGATAAACTAAGAACAATCCTATCAACAAATACATTTTAAAGTTACGGTATATTCCAAATAGTTTGATATTTGCTTTTAAATATGCAAAATTTTAGGCAAACATTGTAATGAAGTAATATATAAAGCATGACATGGTGTGCTGTTAAATGAAAATAATCAACTGTTACCACCCATTAGTTTCCGATAACAGCACAACCCAAAGTGTTTTATTATAACTACACGGTGTCCCAAAAGTCTCCATACGTAGGGGACTACATGCCAGCACCACGTCATTTGTGCCTTCGTCAGTGGATGTTTTTAGATGTCCACTTCTTGGTTGGTCTGTAACACTTCCAGTCTTTTTGAATTTGTTAATAAGTTTAGCAACAATGTCATGCATGATGCGCTTGCCATGTTTCCTGTTAAAGTCCATCCCAACCTTGCGAAAGCTTCCTGATCCAGCCATTTTGCTAAAGCCATTTTGCTAAAAAAAAAAAAAAAAAAAAGTGTTAATTTCCCCTAAGTATGAAGACTATGGGACACTCTGCATTACATTTTTTATTTATTAAAGAATGATATGTTGTATTTTATCAATGTTTAAATGTGTTAAATGTTAAATGTTGTGGAACACCCACAAAACAAGTTAGTTCTTGTTATCACTTACGTTATAGCAGCTATAAACAGTCATTTCCTCATATCAATTTTCTCGCGCTTGTAGTTAAAAGACTTTCCTATGTCAAAAAACTTAGTGTTAGAAAACACTGACACTTAAGACTCCTTTCAAAAAATGCTTAAAATATCTTCTTACAGAAAATTTCACCATGCCAATGATTATATGTTTTTCTTATATAACAGCAAGTTTTCAGTTTTCAATCCATTTATTATTAAGTTTTGATGTGAAGTGTCCACCATACAAGTATCTATGAATTAGTTGTTACTATAGGAATGAAAACATGTTAGAACAAGTTATTGTATTAAGTTATTAATATAAACCCGTGATTTGAATTACAGTTGGAACTGCTGTCAGAGCTGCTGTTATAGAAAATGAATCAACTGTAGTATAAGAAGATATGAGATTATCTATCAAGAATCATCCTGCATAGATCCAACTGCATAGCTTCAGAAGCATGAGACAGCTGTCAGGCTGAAAATTCTTGTTTGTGCTCACTTCGCCACCTGAATAATTTATGACTCAGGCTGGCATCAGAGCTCAGGTGTTAGTCTGCAGAGTGATCTTTAATATACAATTGAGGGAACATTCAAGATGACTCAGTCAAAAGGCCAAACTTCCAGGAACACTTAAAACAAGTGCAAGTTATTGGATGTTATTGCATTGGAGGGATGTGGAGATTGGTTGAGGTCAATCTGTGATGTGTTTTGACTGAGGCTTTTGACATATATCTAAATATTGGATTTTGGTGCCTGAGCTCAAAAAGCCTGAATTAGACAAACCTGAATAACTGGCAAAAGTTGCAGTGAGGCAAAGCTGGTAGTGGCACACTGCAAATAATATGACCAGCTGAATGAAATCAGCAAACTAAAAGCTATGCAAAGAAGTGAAAAATCTAAATTATCAATAAATCAGCTTCAGGCTCACAAATATTTCAAGTCAACAGTACAGTTATACAATATAGGACTAGTGCTAAGTATATTTATACCCTTACTTAACATTTTACATTGTGAAACTGTACAATATATACAAAGATGTGACAAATTAAAGGAAAAAAACAGTTGCTGTTTTACTGGGAAACAAGGATCAGGTGTTCCGAATCAGCCATTATCCCTCTGCCTCATCCCCAAATCCCTCCATCACAAGATGCACACCAATAGTTCAGGTATAGTTCAGGATACTCTCTCATCGGGTTCTGCATAAGGTTCCGCCAGAGGTAAAATGAGAATATACAACTCACTTTTGTATTGCATGCACAGGTTCACTAGTAAATAATAAAACATTATTCCTATCTGTTAGAAATGCTAGGAACAACTAATAAAATTCATGTTGCAAATTTATGCAAGGAAAGATAAGGACATTTCATTACCATTTAATTAATTAATGATAATTAAAATAATTGGTTTGTTAAACTGTGAGGCACACAGAAGTGTACAAGTTGACAACATCGAGAAGCAGCGTACATAATAATTGGGGAAACTTTTTTAGTAAAACAGATGGCTTTCCAATGTCACTCTTTTTCATAATGTGAAAAATGAATAATGTGATGCTGTGAGCTTAACAATTATTGTATAAGCAACTGCTTTTGTATTAATGGCTCAGTATTATTGCAAGGGCTTTTGACTGTTCAAAAATATAGACAGATTCACCAATTCGCCCTGTTTTTGGGTTTGAAATGAATGCCTACTCAAGCAAGTTTTCTTGATATATCAACATTTGTTCTGACAGACTGTCAGAATAGTTCTATGCAACGAGAGGTATAAAAATGTTCATAGTATGATAACTGTATAGCCTAATATTGCAGTTTGAGTCTGAGGTGGTATAATACATCCATGCAATCCATGTATAATCCATCCAATGCAATGTCATCCATTAAACCTTCATCAAACTTTGAAAGTGCTCACAGCTCTCAATAAGTGGTTATATAGATACTTTTTACATTTTCTCGCAGGGCAATGTTTCATCTAGACAGATAGCATAAAGCTTAACAATCTCTTAGCCCACATTTAAATTTGGTTCAACAAGCTTTAAAGTTCATTAGTGCTCTTGCTGCTGATTCTTCATCTCAGGAGCAAGATTGATGCTCTACTAACTTTAACGCTGACCTTGTTGCTTTTATCCAGTTAAAGCTAAAGTGGATTGTTTTTCATGCATTGTGTGTGGGTATGTCTTCCTGAATGTGAACTATCCCTGTTGTCTTTCTTCCTCTCGTCCTTAGACATAACCAATTACACCAGTTAATGGTCTGGCCAGTGGCTTTCTGCAGAAATATTTTTAAATCTCTGTGTCTCTGTTCTGTGCCACTACTTTCAAAAGTGCACTTCTTCAACACAAAGTTAAAGTGGGAATAGGGTACAGAGGTGCCACTATCAATGGTTTAGCCGTAGAATTTACAATTTTCGAGCCTTTGCTATGCTGAGAGAAGAGATACATGAAAACTAGGCTTTTCTGCTTTTTTAGCTAAAGCAGCAGTCAGACAATACACAGATAAAGACAAGATAAAAGACCTGTCACTGAAGGGGAAAGGATGCAGGATGTGAAAGATGGTTACATTTGCTTCACACCAAATTTAACTGGGTGAATTCACAGGCCTCAGTCTTTTGAGCCAATAGAAATCAAGTAGTCTTGTAGTTTTGGTTGGTGAAAAAATGCACTGCAAAAAATCTTAGCAAGTGAAAATGTCATGAATATAGTCAAATTTGTCTAATGGGTCATCCCAAATTCCAAAAAGGTGGTTGCTTCAATGTCTTCAAATTACTTTGAACTTTCTAGCCTAAGATTGATATTTGAAACTGAGAATTAACAAGTACTGTTGATCAGATATTAATACTTCACAAAATATAGATGGTTTTATATTAAAGGGTGTCAGATTTCTTGCACAAATAAGCTTTATTCACTTTTTGTCTTTCAATGATCCAACACAGTTGTGCTCTTGTAAACATTTTCCGGTCAGAGCAGAGGTACTTCTCAGAGATATCAGATAATGTCAAACTTGTACCTGTCTTATTCTCGGAAATAAAGTGCCTTCAAAATGGATGAAAATACAGTATTTGCATTAAAAAGTCATTCTGAAGCACTCACAGAAAGGTCACTATTGTACTGTAGCTACAGACTTAAACAATTCTGGATATTTATAGTAGTTGGTTATTAAAAAAAAATGTGGTTATTTATAAAAACATATTTTTACTATTTGCAACTGCTATTTTTTTTTATTTAGTTATAGAATATTCCATACATTATATATTTTCCTTCTTGTAGCTTGTATTATGCCATGTGTGGAATATAAACACAAAGTTTCATCTGAAAAAGACCAACAGGTTTAGAGATGTAGACATACATATGACATATGGTACACCCACCCCAAATTTCATTTGGTATTATAAAAATTCAAGACTACGTGTATCTAACTGCCAATGTTTATGCACAAATGTAGATGTAATGGTAACATATTAAGTACTAGAGACGTTAGCTCAGATTAGCAAGTGACATCTTGGGCACAATTTCTTTCCAGGTATCACAGCTGTTACTTCTTCTT
This sequence comes from Pangasianodon hypophthalmus, assembly GCF_027358585.1. Taxonomy (NCBI): domain Eukaryota; kingdom Metazoa; phylum Chordata; class Actinopteri; order Siluriformes; family Pangasiidae; genus Pangasianodon; species Pangasianodon hypophthalmus. Next base: position 15,280,086 of record NC_069736.1, on the reverse strand, counting down.
TTGATGAGCTCTACATGACTTAATTTGTAGCAATCTGCTTCAGAATTTAAGAGTACACCAACAGAACAAGAGAAAATGGATGCTATGACAGCTATTGCACTAGACATGATGATAAATTGAGACAATAAGGCCTGTGCTGTTTTCACAGGCTTTTATATGCACAGAAGCAATCCCAAAATCCCTGTGACATCAGATCTATAATTAAGCAATACTTCTAGGCAGCAGAATATTTTACTGATAATTGGTCTGTGGAGAATTCTAGGAAATTAGGGTAATTCCCATTGCTTCTGCAGTGATAATGTTAGCAAATATATATATATATATATATATATATATATATATATATATGTATATATATATATATATATAAATACACACACACACACACACACACATATATATGCGTGTGTGTGTGTGTATTTATATATATACATATATATAAATACAATTTGAAACCTTATAACTAAGAATAGAAGCAATATCCACAATGGTGGTGGCATTGTACGAACCAACTTCTATAACAGTCTAGCAAGTTTCAAGTCTATGATCTTTCTATGAGTGTATGAAAAGTGAATCAAAATGATTTTTTTGTGCAAATATTTGCATATTTTAAAACAGCCTTGCTACAGACAGACTTGATGTTTTCTTACTGGTGCTTGGCTGAAAAAAAGAAAAGCTGCCTCATCCACCAACCTACCCTGTGGCTTTGGGAGTTTTGTGGTAATATTTTTTTTTCTCTCTCTCTCTTCATGCTAGGATCTTCTGGTAAGCAATGATGTCACCTGTGTAGGGTGGACTGTGGGAAACTGTAGATATGAGGAGTTTCAAGTATTGGTAGATGGGATGAAATGTATGTAGGCAAGTGGTGGTAATGATGTCAGCAAGAACCTTTTGGAATATCATTTCAAATAAGAACATTAGCTATGCTTCATGTTATCCCTTGTGAAAACAAACTTTATTGAAATTCCAGCCACATCAACATGCCTCCAAACACCCGATTAAGAGGCCCACTGGGCTTTCATGTTCACGCGCTCCATCTGAAAAGCGGGCCCTAGTATCTACTCCTTGTAAATCTCCAGGGAATGTTCTCCAGCCTGAGAAAGGGAAGCAAGTATAGAGAATGACTAATTGCAGCATCTTTGCCACCTTTTCTGCTTTCTGTCAGGGCCCTTCAGATTCATGGGAAGGTACAGCTCCTAGCCTCTGTCCAGACGGGGTCCAAACAAATATGGTTAAGCAATGGGATAAGACAGCAAAGATGTGGGGTGAGGGGAAGGAGAGAGGGGGAGGAACCAGGGAAAGCAGGGGCAATAAATCAAACAGGAGCTGAGCGGCAAGAGGGAAATCTCAGTCAAGCTTTCCACTGCCATTCCTCTTGGCTCATCAGAAGGGCAGCCAAACTCTTTATTCATTTTCCATGAGTACATTTTTAGCATGTGGGCATTATCAGAAGTGAGAGCTATTCAGTCAGTGAGAAGATTTACTGTATATGGTTAACCCTTGTTGAGTGTACTCTATAGGAGACTCCACACCTGCATACGAAGGTGACTTTTTAAGATCTATTCCAGTCCTGTAGGAAGGACTATATGGCCAAAAGTTTGTGGACACCTGACCATAACACTCATTGAATGCGCCTTTCCAGATTTAGCCCCTCTTTTGCTGTTATAATAACCTCCACTCTTCTGAGAAGACTTTCTACTAGATTTTGGAGCATGGTTGTGGCCATTTGCCGATTCAGTGACAAGAGCATTATTGAGGTCAGCCACTGATGTCAGAATCTATTTATGGTCAAGTTTTAGCCTCTTGGCAGATGCAACCATGTTTGTCCAAAAGCTCCTGGGCATTCCTTATGCCATCACCACAGAACAGGCCCAAAATCACATAACTATATTTTAAAACGGGGTTGAAATTTTGAGCTTTTTCCTTTTGCACAGCTTCCTTCTTCACCAAACATGCCAATGGTGTGCAAAGCTGAAGTCTTTTCATCTCATCTGACCACAGCACACACATCCAATTGTAGTTTCAGTCACTCTTGGTAAAATTCAGGAGCCAAATTTCCTGGATTGCTTTCAGGAAAGGCTTCTGTAGTGCAATTCTTCCAGTCAGCTTACTGTCGAGATGATTGCATGACTCTGATGTCATTCACCATATAATCATAAAATTGCATTGCATGACTCTGATGTCATTCACCATATAATCATAATGATCCACTACAGATGGAGCACCTGTCATGTATCACACTGCTTATTAGCCTTTTGTTTTCCTGCCCATTCATCTTACAGCTTTCCTTATAAGTTTCCTTACATGGTATTGACTTGTGTTCTTGCTAATTGCTCATTGCCTTTTGTAATTAGCCACATTGTGCTTAATATATTTACACTTTTATGGTTAGTTTGGGTATTTAGTGTTTTAATTCCTAGTCTGTTGTCTTTAGATTACTGTCTTCTAGTACTAGTATTTTTCATGGCCTGGCGTCTGAACTCTAATTATGGACATCCCTATAATATTCCCCGTTTCCTGACCCCAACCTTGAAACTTTGACTTATGCTTCTACGAAAACCCCAGAGAGACTGCACATGTCCCTTGTCTCCTTGCTATTGTTACTCAAGATCACTCTGGCAAGTCCATTCACTTCATCTGTGTTGTGTCAAATTTTGAAACACCCCCATTCAGGATCAAGGCCTTAATTAATCAGTGGGTCAAGGAAAGAGGAGAAAAAAGATCACCAAATTACATGGCAAACTTTAAAGGTCATCACTCTTTTAATCAGAACTGCCATCCTCTTTCACAATGCTCCAAAAGAAAACCAATGGTTTTTTTGTGTCTTCTGGGTAAAACTTTGGCATATTGTTCAATACCAATTTCCCATTACAAGCAGTATATACTTTAATCACTCAATATCCAATTCTAATGCCATTTGTTATCGAGCTTTTCAAAGAGCACGGATGCTAATTGAGGCTAAACAGGGGTGCTTTTATTACATTTGAGTGCTTCTCAAGCCCTGATTAGGGTCTAGTGAAAGTAGGAGCTGACATTATGAATGGGGGGATACAATAGGAGAAAAACTGAACTCTGAATTCATGACATTTAACAGGGCAATTTGGATGACAGTTTTTTCAAAACTGTCATTTAATAGGCAAATAGCATTATTTCAAATTACAAAACCATTATATGAAACATGACTGTGTCCTTCTGACATATTCTCATGTTTTGTTGCTCGAGGTCAGTCAGCTATTGACCTTTTGTATGGCCACACAGAAAACAATAGACAATTCTGGTAGTTTGTGCAGGGCTGTAAATCCTTGTGATGATCAGGGATGGATTAGCAAGTGCTGGGCCCCTCTCTTCACCCCTCTATGCATGAACCAATGTATAGAGACCTGCAGTGTATTTGAGTAGTCCTTGTGCTAAGCAGAAAGCAGGCTTACTTTAGGGAACTGGCTTCTTTCTTGCTTTTAACCTCACAACTTCCAAATCCACCAAATCATAAAAGTCCACCTCTTTAACAAGATTCGACTCAATGGCCAACAATGACATGTTCAGTTTTCTTTGGCCCATTTTAGTTCATTTTTAAACCAATCCATTTCGGACAATGAACATCCTCTAGTATATCTTGGCTTGTTTTCTTTTCATCGTCACACTTAGTGTGGATTTATAGTTATCCATGTCTTATCTAGCTCCAGTTTAAAGCAGTTAGGACCTAACTGACTGCTCAGTGGTTACAAATTCACACCCAAAAACAGATTTTATGTGTAGTGTTTTATGTGACAGCATAATGGCCTAATTCACTTCACATCTGTACTCGTTGAGGGTGACCTGGGCTCCTAGGCACATGCCCAGTCGTTAATCCATCCCCTGGTGATGATTGTAAGAGTATTCAACTTCATTTACAAAGCTCCTTGGTGTGGGACTTGGTTGACTGAATCTGGAGCATTGGGCATTGCTGTTGGAGATGGGAATTTAATTACAACTAATCTTTTTTAAGTCACAGGGTTGGTAGCTTTGTCAGATTGGAAGACACGATAAGGATAAATGAGACCCAGAGCCCATGGTGAGATTGAAGATCAGGCTGTTTCTCTTTCCCAAACCGTCTGATTTCTCCCTCCCCTCTCAACAGCTGCATTTAAAAGGCTAATAAATGCCTGTGTGAGACATGTACTGATATTAAACGCTGATACTAGAAGAATAATAGCACATGGTAGTCCCTCCTTCCAGAGGTGGGTGGTGACAATAAAGATGAGGAACCATATCTGCAACAAGGCTGTGCTTTTTACTTCACCACCTTGTTAAGTCTGAATTTGAGGTGTTTTGTATTCATGAAGACATCCATAATAAGCAGTCATTCTTGCTTTTATTGTTTCAGCATTTTTGATTCTTTAGTATGCCTTGGGTACCGTATTTAGCAACTACAATCTTAAAAACAGGGTTCTTTGAAGGTTTCGTAAGTAATAACATGGAAACAAGTGTGTGGTTGTGGTTTTAATAGAGCAGGATTCATGCAATCCTTAACATGTCCTATATTTGTTTTCGTTAATATATAAAAATGAAAACCTTTAATATTGGTCTTTCATATGAAGATGGTCTCACAGTTATAAATTTGTAAGAATTCACACTAGGGACATATTTCTATTCCAGATAGGCCTGCCATATCATGACCTTTTGGTTGAAAATCAAAAATCTCCATCTTTAGAGGATACTTTATTCCCTGGTGGTATTATTTTGTTTTCTATATTGCAAAATGTTTGATGTAATATTTGGAAAAAAAGGGTTCTATCTGCTAGCTAATCATAATCCAGATTGAATATGCAACATTTTCCCATGTCAGAAAACTTACTGACAATAGAGACTCCTTCCATAAATATGAAATAAATGTCTCCTTACAGAAACCTACATACCATTATACAATTTTCTTTGTTAAAAAAAACAACATGGTATTAATCCTTTTATTATTAGCTTTAGATTGCTTTAACCATTAATATAGAAATGAGCTGCTGTTATAGAAAGTTAACTGGCATCTTCTGATCAATCAGATTTGAGAATTCTACAGTGCTGTGGTATAATAAGTTTTCATTTTAATTTTCATATGACTATATCTTTAAATGTATTTTAAGGTAAAACATCTTGTTTAGGAAAAGCCTGAAATTTTGAATTCTACATGTAGAGCTTAGAGAAAACTTTTAGAAAAACTTATTGAAGAGAATAATGGGTTTAAGATGTGTTTTGCCACTGTGTTATACCATTTATTGAGACTTGAGAGAGAAAATAAAACCAAAGAGTAAAACCTTATAAAACAGTACTTGAGTTAAAGAATAATAACGTTATACCTGTGTTTGGTCATTTATAATTTTATTATAATTTTCTCAGACTTCCTTGTAAATTTTATGTAAAACTGAAGCAGGCCTAAGGTGAGTTTAAGCCCTGTTGAACTATAAATGGAGATAATGCTAAGGACATGATATATCATCTAACAAATATGAGTTCCTTTTATAAGATCTATGCAAATAACATTTTCAAATACAACATTTTTCTAAATCATGTTAGACCCAAGGTTTCCAGGTGCTTGGGTTTGATATATGGCTTGGACTGTGAACCATGTAAAACTATCAGTAATGACCTTTCCTTTCTGTTGCACCATTACTTTCCCCTGTAGCCCAGGCTCTATCTCCGGAGGAAAAAAAATAAAACTTTTTTTTGCCAAAGCAGAATGAGCAGACATATAGAGATATGGAACTCCATAGAGGGCAATGATGCAGTAAATGATTGTGATCTGCTTCTGACATGCCATTAAGAAACAATCCACAAAAAAAACCCCATGTTACTGACTTTTGGGTTTTTTGAACAGATTTTGCAGGGTCACTTTAGGATTAGATCATTCTGTCTCTGACAAGTATCACTGCAGAATACAGAATGAGGCACTTTGTTAAGCCTGAAGTTCACAAACAGGGAGCTGATGTCCTAGTCAATGGTGCATAGAAGAACTTGGATAATATACTGGTGCAAAAAAAAACCTAAGTAGTTATACTATTAATGCCATGGAATATGTGCTGTAGATGATGTCAAAAAAGCTTCACCAGTCCTTGAAATGTGCTAGATGTTTGTTTTTTTAGTTTTTTCTTAATTGTATTGATAAATTAATGAAGAGCTAATAGTGATCATAATAACAAGTCTATTTTAAAGTGATATTCTAAATAGCTTAATACCCATTTTTGATAATGCAAATGAATGGAAGTTTTAAGCAGATACTTAGATGAAGTAAGGTATAAAACATGACAGGGTGTGCTGTTATAGGAAAAATAATCAGCTGTTACCACCTCCAAGTTGATTATGTTACAATAAAAGCATCTCCCAAAGTGTTTTATTCCTTTTATAATGCAGGAATTCACCAACAATTACAATTTTTTATTAATTAAAGATCAACATGTCATACTTTTTTTATCCATTTATGGTTACACTGTTGTGGACTGTCCACAAAACTAGCAAAAAATGTTTTAGCAGCTACAAACAGTCACTCCCTCACTAGCCTGTTTTCACACTCTCTTAAGACCAAAAAAAAAAAAAAAAAACCCACACAAACTAGAAAGCGCAAATGGAAATGGAAAGTGGAAAACTCACTCACTGTGACACAGGAGACTCCTTCCATAAATATCTACATACAGTATTTCTCTGTAAAATAATGTTTTTAAAATATGTTGTGTAGGTAGTTACTATAGAAATGGCATGCTACTAGAACGACTTCATTGATATAAAGCTGTGATTTGAAGTACAGCTAGAACTATTGTCAGAGCTGCTGTTATAGATAATGAATCATCTGCTGTTATAGATAATGAACATCTGCAGACCTTTGGTATTAATAAAGATATTGATAGTGTGATATTTGAACAGTCACACCTGTGTAGAGACACTACAGAGGGAATGTTGACCCTCACCATTCCGCTTTATGGGAATGTTCACTGTGATAAGCTCCATGATTGCACAGGAAATGAGCATCAACCCCTCTATCATGCTGGCAGCTATGACTCACTGTGAGATCGGTGCTTCATATGGGAGTTTAATTGCCGGTGAGTGGGAGGCGTTGCTGAGAGAGCTACAGAAGAAAAGCCATCCGTGTACTGACCTCATGCACTAGATATCAAGGCTACATAAACAACTTTATTGGCTTTGTTCTTATTTTTGAGCAGAGCTGCTATAGGATGCTGTGGACAATGTCCCAAGAGGGTTGATCTAGAACAGATGCAGAGAAAACAATAAATCTTAAGTTGGGGACAGTGTTTTGACAAAGCCCAGTCTCCAAGGTTATTCTCACCAGCTCTAATCAGATGCATCATATGTGTGGAAAACTTGCTGTCAATAACATAGATCTAAAAAAAGTTAGTAATGGGTGGGAATTGTCAGAGGACAATTTTATTTCAAGGCCCACTCTGTAATTTACACATCTTGATCCATCAGAAAGAAAGGCCATATGCACTTGGGTACAGTGCACTGTAATTATTAGCAGTCTCTGTAATTTCTCTCAGCCGCGGTTATAATAAGTGTTCCCCGTGCTCGCTGAAGGCTCATCTGCATTCAAGACTTTTGTTCTTTGTTCCACCCTTTACAGATCACACAACAAACTCTTTCCAATTCGCACCATAATCTCTTTACAATTCACACAACATTCTAATTCCATGTTATGTTCTATGACAGCTTTAAATTGTTAAAAAATTATTAGGAGCTTCACATGTATTCAGGCAACATACAATACAAAACTATTACATCACAGTACTGTTGAATTCTCCAGTCTGATTTGGTCAGAAGGTTCTATAACTGCAGTAAATGGATAAAAATAATGTCATTTTACTAAATAAAATGTAATCATTGGCAAATTGCTATGCTACAAAATGAATAAACAACTCCCATGTGTTGTTATTGGAAAATAATCACCTTTGGGGCAATCCTAATTCTGCTTTGTAACCTCATCATTGATTATTTTCCTGTAACAGCAAAAAAAAACCACACTGAATTTGATCAAATAATAAATACACTGTACACCAATCAGCCATAACATTAAAACCACTGACAGATGAAGTGAACATTGATTATCTCGTTACAATGGCACCTGTCAAGGGTTGGAATATATTAGGCAGCAAGTGAATGGTCAGTTCTCAAAGTTGATGTGTTGAAAGTAGAAAAAATTGGCGAGCATAAGGCTCTGACTGACTTTGACAAGGGCTAAATTGTGATGGCTAGACGACTGGGTCAGAGCATTGTCTTGTAGGTGTTCCTGGTATGCAGTGGTTTGTACCTACCAAAAGTGGTCCAAGGAAGAACAACTGGTGAACCAGCGACAGGGTCATGGGCAACCAAGGCTCACTGATGCACATGGGGGGCAAAGGCTAGCCCATATGGTACAAGTTAATGCTGACCATGATAGAAAGGTGTCAGAAAACAATGCATCACAGCTTGCTGCATATGGGGCTGCGTAGCTGCAGACTGGTCACAGTGCTCATGCTGACCCCTGTCCACCACCGAAAGCGCCTACGATGGGCATGTGAGTATCAGAACTGGACCATGGAGCAATGGAAGAAGGTGGCCTGGTCTGATGAATCATGTTTTCTCTTACATTATGTGGACAGCTGGGTGTGTGTGCATCGCTTACCTGGGAACTGATGGCACCAGGATGCACTATGGAAAGAAGGCAAACTGGCGGAGCCAGTGTGATGCTCTGGGCAATGCTAGAATGCAAGGTATTCCCTAATGTCAGTGGCCTCTTTCAGCAGGATAATGTGCCTTGCCACACTGCAAAAAAACTGTTCAGGAATGGTTTAAGGAACATGACAAGGGTTCAAGGTGTTGACTTGGCCTCCAGATTCCCCAGATTGCTTATCAACCATCTGTTTGATGTGCTGGACAAACAAGTCCAATCCATAGAGGCCCCACATGGCAACTTACAGGACTTAAAGGATCTGCTGCAAACGTCTTGGTGCCAGATACACAGCACACCTTCAGAGGTCTTGTGGAGTACATGCCTTGATGGGTCAGCGCTGTTTTGGCAGCACAAGGGGGACCTACACAATATTAGGCGGGTGGTTTTAATGTTATGGCTGATTGGTGTATGGCCAAAAGTTTGTGGACACTTGAGCTTCACACCCATGTTTTTTTTAAACATTCCATTCCATATTTAGTCCCCCTTTGCTGTTATAATAACCTCCACTCTTCTGGAAAAGCTTTCCACTAGATTTTGGAATGTGGCTTCCAAATTTTGGAGGATTTGTGCTTATTCAGCCATAAGAGTGTTAGTGAGGTCAGACAAGGAACAGGTTTGGGCCCCTTAGTTCAAGTGAAGGGAAATTGTAATTCTACAGCATACAACGACATTCTATACAATTGTGTGCTTCCAAATTTGTGGAAAATGTTTGGGGAAGACCCACATACGGGTGTGAGGGTCAGGCGTCCCCAAACGTTTGGCCGTATAGTGTATGATCAGTGTATTCCAGGCTGGTTTTATTTCAAATGAACAGCATCCATTTGAATATTACACATATAAACCATGGCTTAAATATCATGCTAAATCACAAATAACACACTCCACTGAAATGACCTGCATGGAATTCATGATGTATTTTATTCATCCAACATTTACATTAGTATTATAAAATATATCACATACCATAAACTTAAATTGACAATGCAAAAGTGGTCCCTTCGAAATGCAAAATGTCCATGGCCATGGGATACACATAGTTTAAAATGCACATATCACGTGTATACAATAATCAACACACACAAGACCACATTAACAAAACAGATTTACATATATATACACACATATGTTTATGATAAAAAAAAACTGTACGTTTTTTGTTTTATCCCTCTACATATACATTCCTTTATAACAATACTATTTATAGTACAAAAAAACCATATTGCAAAATGTGTCAAAAAATGTTAAACAAAACATGGATCATTGTGAATAGGTACACAGCAGGTAATATGTTGTACAGAATTTCATGCAAACTTACAGAAGTAAATAAGTAAGTAAACAAATAAATAAGTCATGTTAATTTTTTTTCTAATGTCAGCTTTTTATTACCACATATAAACAAATAGATTAAATATAATAAAAATAAAACAAACAAAATTAATCATAGCAAATAAAATAAAATAAAAATCAAGCATTACACATGGTGCAGGTGTGGAATTAAAAAAACATGTTGTTTAATGCTAATTCAATCTAAAATGGCTACTGTAGGCACGCTTGCATCTCTCATTAAAATATCTGTTTTGCTGCCACTCCTGTTAGTAAACCCAAATATCATGATATTTGAGAGATAAGAGTGAAGTGTGAAATTATACCACAGAAAAAGTCCAACCAAAAAAATTAATTCAAAATCTCAAAACAACTCTACAAACGTAAGTATAATCAGCTACTTATGTGGCGATTCTGCAAGAATCCTTCAGTAGCTTTAATAACATGATAATGCACACAACATTTTGCATCCATAGTGGATAGAAACATTTGAACCTTGTACTTTGTACTTTCTCAGCCAGTCTTTAAAACCTTCATAAAAAGATATTGCACACATGAGCATGGAGAGTTTTAGCAGACACATGATGGATTATCCTACATAATACACATATATTCAAATATCCAAGACCTTTTTGATGTATACAGGAGAGAAAAAAAAGCAGATAAAACTTTACAAAGATTAGATAATTTTGTATTGTATAGCTAAAATACAATAGGTTTAGGTTGTGAAGAACCAGTGTGACATGCATAATCATTTTTGTCATGGGCTTCATTTAAATTGCACTATATACAGTTAAACGTCCATCAGAGTCGGTTCATCGAAAAGCATTTGTTTGTTTGTGTGTGTGTGTGTGTGGAAGGCCTTTTTTATGGCTTATTTTAGCCATGCGTTTGTCTGCAAGTCCATTTAACATACTGTAGATCTCCTTTGTATTTTCATATTGAATAAATACATATGCAAATAAATAAATAAAATAAACAGAGATAGAAACAATGATAAAGGGTTAAAACCTGGAGAAATCTGTGGAGAATAATACTGATTCCTATGAGAGCTTGATGCATAAAAAACCCCTTTTATATATTTATAACCATTCATATATTTATACCGTGTGGTCATATTATACACTCTTTTCTCAAAATAACCTCCAGGAATGAACTTTTTGCTGAATCCTTTGCTTTTACTATTATACAGCCCACACTATTGATTTATCTCCATCTGTCTTTGTCCCACTGTTTCAACATGACGCACCGAACAAATCTCTTCTGTTTGACAACAATTAGGCAAAGCCTTCCTGAGCTTGTACTACTGTGGACAAAATAACAAAATCAAAGCGTCTCATTTCCTTTACAATAGAAAATCTTTGCAAAGCTTTTCACATATCTTTGCAAGAGGATAATACGCTTTGATAAATGTTTCATTCTCTATTACAAAAAGAGATCAATACCCAGATAGCGCACGTACAAATGCACAACGTGTGCAATTCATATGTCAACCATCAAAATTTTAATGACGTCTATAACCTATTTTATCAGTTATTGTAAATTATAGAACTGAGATATTCAGTATTTTTATTTTTCTTTAGGTTTACAAAAAAAGTTGTTCTTGTCGAACAAAAATTTTAAATTTTATCTTAACATTTTTTTCCTCAAACACCTGCCGCTTACTACACAACCCCGTATATACACACACTCCAGTTGCTACTGTGGCTGGGTAGACCACAGTCATAGAGTCCCATTAAAGCTAAACAAAACGTCTGATGAAGTGGCTGGCAAACATATGTTTCTTACTCAGCTGCTGTTGAGAACCAATCATCACTGCTGACTGTTTCTTGAAATCCAATTCTTTCCCAACACAGTAGACTATATTCTGCCACTACATTATCAGGATATCACTGGTAATCAGCATTAACTAGGTTTTTGGGTGCTGGGGGTGTTCTAGCTAGGTTGATTCTATTGTTGCCAAACTGATAGTAATCACTGATACATCAATTGTTCATACAGAAGTTATTACCAAGATCCATTCCATGATATGAATTGAACTGACTGTATGACTCACAGTTTGCTCTTTGCACACACAATTCCATGTTCTAGTTTGTGCTTCTCCTGCGTTTCTGGTTATTTCACAACACTCGCAACTGCAACATTTTACAGTCAGTGTCTCCAAGAGCTCCCAAAGATGAGTGTCAGTAAGAATACTTGCAAAGCCCCTTCAAGCAAGCTGGAGAAAGCCTTCAAATTTTATGTTTCTTCATACATACACAAGAAGAAGAAGAAGTGGAAGGAAGAACAAAGAAGATCAAGAAAAAAAAAAAATCAAGATGGCACCAGCAATGAGTGCTTGGGCCCATACTGCACAGTTTGTCCATTCCATACTCTGTGTAATTCATTTTATCTATCTCTCTCTCTGTCTCTCTCTCTCTCTCTCTCTCTCTCTCTCTATATATATATATATATATATATATATATATATATATATACATACACACACACACACACTCTCTCCCTCTCTCTCTCTCCAAATCCCCTGCCCCCCTGGCTTTTTTAGCCAGATGCTTTTTTCAGAGGCTTTTAAAAACTACAAAGCTTCAAACCTCCAAATAAAACTTCTGGATTTACATTCATATGAGTCAAGCTGATAAGCCCCTGTGTCTGTGATGTTTATTCTGTCCTTAAAAAAAAAAGTCTTCTACCTCAGCCAGAGAAAATGATGGCACTAACCTTACGCCCACACAAAGGCGTACTCAACAGTGCAGGATCTTCATGAAAGCCTTGCGGAACTCCACGTTGAAAGTGGTATATATGATGGGGTTCACGGCACTGTTCACATATCCCAGCCACGTGAAGGCATTGTACATTTCCAGAGGCACATAGCAGCTAGCACAGTGGGTCTTCAGGATGTGAGTAATGAAGAAGGGCAGCCAGCATATAATGAAAACGCCTGAAAGAGAAGGACGCTAGTATGTAATACAAATAGAAGTACATTATTCTGAATGAAGCTTGCAGGACAAAATATCAGAGCCAGAATTCACATTTCATGCTGACAGTATAGGCATTTCTACCTATAGAAAACATTTTTACAGTTTTTCCTAAGGAATAAGATGCAAGACACACCAATTGTCTGAAAGTAATATATACACTCACCAGCTATGACAATAGGAACACCTGTACCCTTGCACATTCATGCAATTATCCAATCAGCCAATCATGTGACAGCAGTACATTGCTTAAAATCATGCAGATACAGGTCAAGAGCCTCAGTTCATGTTCACGTTATACATCAGAATGGGGAAAAAACATGTGATCTCAGCGATCTTGCTGCCCGATTTGTTGGTTTCAGAAACAGCCGATCTCCTGGGATTTTCATAAAACAACAGTCTCTAGTGTTTACACAGTATGGCATGGAAAAAAAACATACAGTGAATGTCAGTTCTGTGGTCAGAAACACCTTGTTGATGATCGAGGTCACAAGAGAATGGGCAGATGGGTTTGACCTGACAGGAAGGCTACAGTAACTCTAATAACCACTCTTTACAACCGTGGTCAGCAGAAAAGCATCTCTGAACACACATCATGTTGAACTTTGAGGCAAGTGGGCTACAACAGCACAAGACCACATCAGGTTCCACTCCTGTCAGCCAGGAACAGGAATCTGAGGCCACAGTGGACACAAGCTCACCCAAACTGAACAAATTGTGGAGGTTTCTTTTAGGTAGAAAACCTTAATTTCATTTAAAAAATCAAATTTTTTTTGTAATATCTGATTGTATGATTCAGACATCTGATGAATATTCCCAGACTGCTGTACAAATATGACCATATCTAAGGTAGTTTGCTTGAAGCTGGATACAGATTGGTTATTTTATGTCATGTGGTAGAAAGGGTTTAAACTCACTACTCACCCAGAACAATGGCAAGCATCTGTGTGGCCTTCTTCTCCTTGTGCTGTGACATCTTTCTCTTGCTCATGGGCTTGGTGACATTGGTGCGTGTCTTGCCATTGGACAGGGTCTGTGTTTCAAAAGCTTTGGCCCCCGCTGGCATCTGGGCGTCCTTGGCATGGCCGTTCTTCTCATCACTACTGGGCTGCCACTCATCTTGCAAGGGTGAAGCGCGACTCTGACTAGCCATCATAGAGCCTGCTGCAGCAGGTGCCAGCTTTAACTTTTCTGGAGGACTGGGGCTGGCCATGAGGCCCACCTCCACATTGCTGTCCTGCTGCATCACCTCCTTTATCACCAGCTGTGAAAGGATGTCACAGAGCTTGCTTACATATGCATGGCTCAATTCATGACCTTATTATTATAACGTTCTACCTGGGTGAAGAGCCATTTTGAGATATGGGACACCAGGGGCCATATGGGACATGTTTTAACATTCCAGCTAGCAAGAGTATTGAAATATGTATTCATAGCTCCAGCCTACACATTACGGTTACTTCAGATTGACGTTATAGAAATTCTGAGGCAATTATAAAGTCAGTTTTTGATTTCTTCAGCCACGGATGGCTGTGTCATCGTCGGGATTCAAACAACGTGATCGCTCAATCATTGTTGTGCTCATGTTGGTGATATTTAATCTTCATTTTATCTGATGTTAGTCACATTACTAACTTTTCCACTGTGGTGAAGACTTTCTAATGTGCCAGAACATTTATACACTGTAAAACCAGCAAGCACAGTAAACCTGTTTTGTACTCATACTTTTTTTTTTATTATTCTCATGGAGTATATGTAGAATGTATCCAGCTAAAAGTTATTTTCTCATTCAGATTGTTGCCATACTGAGGCTTCATGTCTGTTCTTTTCTGTCAGAGTGTAAACTGAGCTATGAATATGATGGATATTCATTGATCAAGGCCGGGTATGTTGTAGAAGCTTATAAAACCAAGTTTATCTGTGAGTTTGGAGATAGAATACTTCAGAACAAGCCACTGCTGCAAAGGCTTTAAGCGAGCTATTATGTTCATGAATTTCTGTGCATATGCATGCAAAAGAGACCAGCTCACATACTGTTTTCTTGTTTTTGGCAGGCATGCTCCCGTTGGTCTTTACAATGACTGTGCAGAGTTTCACATCCTCTGGGTGAGTGCACTTTTCCTGAAGTAAGGACAATAAAAAAGGATTTAGCATATATTTTATATTGTAGGGTGCCACAGAAATAGTTTTTTTTTTTTAGATCTTCTACGATTCTATTTTCTGAAACCTTAAAATGTCCCATAAAAATGTTTTCTCATAGAGTTTGGTTCCAACAATCATTGTGCAAAAGAGAAAAAAAGTAAATGGATATAGTATAGCTCAGAAAATACTTTCAAAAAAGCAAAAATGTGTCACATATATAAAATCAATATAAGTAAAGTGTGCCACGATAGATAAGCCTTAGAAGTCCTCTTGTGCAATAAGACAAAGAGAAAGTGAAAAAGAGGACTAATGGTACACCTAACCTTTCATTAGTGGGTGGACTGGTGTGCTTCTTGGTTGTATTGCTTCTTGTGGAAGATCCTTTACCAGCCTTTGGGGAGCGAACTATCAAATGAGCTGGTTGTATTACTCAAGAGAGTTGTGTTAATTACCCTTTTTCCTGCACTGATTCTTTTATCTCTGCATTTTCCACGTTTAAAAAATGGTAATGTGCATCTCCTTATTCCCCGTTCTAAACATAAAGACAGTAATGTTGTTGGAAATTGCCTGTAATTGTTTATGTGGCAGGATTTTTCCCAGCCTTAATGGCGGTACTTTTGTATGCTGTCTGCTGAGTAATTCATATTCATCTGCCCCAGGCCAAACGCCTCATAAAATAATGACAAACACACAAGGGAAAGGCTAATACGTGAGCATCCAAAAACAAATACATTTGCATGCTGTCATTGATGCGCTTTAACCACCACTGAGTAGTTACCACGCATCATCTATCCATTAGTCACAATTAAGCACTGAGTACATCATTGAAGACATTGAGCTTCTCGACTGCAGAACTGCATGTACGGGTCAAAGAGCTTTGCAGTCGCCAGAGTTCCCCCAGAACTCACTGAACTGAATCAGTGCTCATAAATCTACTTTCCCAAAAGCTTTAGGCTATATGAAAGCTCAAAAACTAATTTCAAACACTCACTTCACACTTCACTTCTCTACATTCTATAAGAACACGGCTAGAAACTTGTGATAAATTACCTTAATCATCCCTTTAATGAACGATTGCACGATTATAAAACACCGACTTCTACTGAAATCCCTCTGGAAGACAGTCCTAGGCATTAGCCACAGCTGCTAAAATAATTAATTTGAGCAGCTGCTCAAACAAGCTTCTGACATGAGCGGCATGCTCTAGAGGCGTGCTTCACCTTGAGAGGAAGCTGAGGCTCAGCATCCGTCCTCTGGCAACTGCGCTTGGTGTTCACTCTTTTCCGACGCTTGCGCAGCACCACGTAGATCTGCACGTAGACGAGAAGTGTGATGATGAAGGGCACGTAGAAGGACATGATAGAGGAGTACACCACAAAGGCTGGGTTGGCAATCTCGCACACAGCATCGTCACGTGTTGCTGAGGAAATAGATCAGAATATTACTTTACTGTTACCTTGAAACCCTGAACCACACGCTGTGAAAAATGACTTAATATCATTTTATTTCAAGAGAGTATCACTATGTAATTATTGTGACTTAATAAATCATTACGACAAAATAGTGAGACTGTCATTATTTCAAATTAGTATCTAATTATTTCAAGAGAGTGTTATTTCAAGAGAGTGTTATTATTTCATTATTTTGACTTTGTATCTTGTTATTTCAAGAAAGTGTCATGGTCATTATTTCGACTTTGCATCTCATTATTTCAAGATAATCATTAAGTCATTATTTTGACTTTGTATCTTGTTATTTGAAGATAGTTTCATTTTGTCATTATTTTGACTTTTTGCCTGATTATTTCAAGATAGTGTAACTATGCCTCTGTCATTATTTCAAGACAGTGTCACTGTCATTATAACAAAAGTAAGAATTCCATGCATAACCATAGTTGAGACCAATTATGAACTGTAGTGATGTAGCTGAGGTTGAGGAACTGTCAGAGCCAGAATTCACACACCATGCTAACAATGCTGCCATTTCAGCCTTTGGGCTTTTTCCAGTGTTTTCCAGTGTTTCCAGGGTAATCTAATGATTGGTAATTTACTTAATATACTTACTGCTCAAGGTTTTGACTCCTAACACTTAACCCACACATGTGAATTTTTTGCAGCTGCTGGCTGCACATTGTGCACCATGTTCAAATTGAGAAATAATTACAGCTTTTTTTGAAAAAAGTAAGAAAATACCTGTGTTGTTTAGCCCAAACAATAGGGGGCAGGAGATGGCAAAGGACAGAACCCAAACCACCGAGATCATAACGGTGACACGGCGCTTCGAGCTGTACCGTGTGTTGTACAACAGTGGCATGGCAACAGCTGTGTACCTGCAGGAGTGGTTTAGCAGGGTGGGAGGGAGGAATAGCGAGAAGGATGAAGACAAAGAGTGTGTCAGAAAGACAGGGGACGCAAAAAATAAAATAGAGACATGCTATGACAGCAGTGACTAGCATAGCTGCCTTTCATTTTGACAGTTTTTTTTTCTGAACATCATTATAATCCAGTTTTCTCCACGCCACAGACAGCAATGACCTCACCAAATCCATAAAGCAAATCCTGTCCAGTTGCCTTCAGACCATTTGCTGTTTTAATTAATTGTCCAAACAACCTTCACAGCCCGAAGTTTAACTTTTTTACACTCAATAAAAGCAAACCATCTCTCTCTCTCTGAGTCTGTCCCTCACTAGCAAACAAAAACTCGCTGATCCGCAATTTGCACATCATTTAGTGAGGCCATTTCTCAGGATTGATGGCAATTTCATGGGAGACCTACCTGTCAATACTAATTGCACACAGATTAAGAATGCTGGCCGTGCACATCATGACGTCCAGAGTGACAAAAATGTCACAGTGAATTTTACTGAAGCGCCACTCGCCCACCACCTGCAATACACGCACACACACACACGCACACACACACACACACAGATTGAACTGAATCACTGGAGAGGATGAGGCTAAAAATACCACTTAAAACCTTTGCTATGATTAATTATGTAATAATGATAGTAAAGAAAAAGCAGCTACATATAATTTTCAGAAAATATCCTCTGAAACATATTGACCTTAAAAGAGTATTTAATTTCATTTTATCTGTCTAGACGCACAAACAGACAGGCTTATAAATGTGTACACAGATGCTTAAAATACAAAGCTCCCTCCACATCACAGTTTGATGGAGTATTTATGCATAGGAAACGTGTTTGATCTCGTTTATTGCTGGTCTTGTTCCAAGCAAAACCGCTGAGGACAGACAAAAAAAAAACACCTCCCAGATGCAGTTAAATGCTTATTTGCAAGACTAATCTGGGCATGGTGTGTATTGCTTTTGCAGGAACATTTTTCAGATGCCATCTGCCTGTCTGAATGGATGAATCAGTACAAATGTACAAGCAATGAAATTTTATTTGCATTCAATTTTTGGTGAAACATCAAACTTCCTCTCTGATGATAAAGCAATATATCAGGAAAGTGAAGGAGGCATTAAAAAAAAATTATTAAGACTAATGCAAGTTTGACATTTGTGTCAGTTCACTCTCTCTGAATATATATTGCCACATATGTGCTATCTATCTATCTATCTAGCACTATATCTGTCTCAATTACATTACAACCTATATTTATTAGTATGTTCACTGAGGTTTATTGGTTTATTTAATGTCTAAAAAATTAAAAAGAAGGAGAAAAAATACATTTAAATTACAATTTTAAGATTCAAAGATACCCTCAAAATTTTAACATAAAAAAAGCTTCTTCCAATCAGAGTCTGAAATTGTTGTTTAAAAAAATCTAAGAAAAAGATATCATGATACCTGCGATATCCCAGAAAAGTGTACTGTAGCATAATTTATCATAATATCGCTAATATATCATCATATTGCCCAGCCCTGTTTGGGCACAGTGGTGTGATGCTTTAACTCTAGTACATGCTTGCAAATCCAACCGCCTGCTGCACTACAGCTGTGCACATATGACAGACCATCTTTTCAGAATCAGGAACACATATGTACGTGAAAACACTGACAGAACCCAGCAAAAGTGTCATACTCTCCTGCTAATGACACACAATCACCTCAAGGTTAAATATATAGAGAGAAAATAAAGATGCTACTCAAACTCGAACATCTTTTACGTGTGATGCGAGTACAGAACATCACAGCTCATAGCCGCGACATTTCCCAATGACTTGCTGACTCTTTTGGAAGGTGCAAACACAGTGTGCTACATCAAAAACTTTGTTAGTAGATGATAACAAACTTGCTTGTTTCCCTTTTGTACTAGCTAGACAGCTTGCTATATGTTGCATTACATTAGCTACTACTTTTTTGCCTAGTTAATTAGGTTTCTGGGCAATAAGGCTATATTAGTTATTAATATTATGTTAATAAGGCTTATTAGAAGCTTCCATTTGTGCAGTGGGACAGCTTATAAATTTATAATTTTTCCTTCCCTGAACCATGGTCCTTTAGGAAATTGGTCTCTCAAACTGACAGTGAGATTGGTGGTGTTATGTAATGTTTCTGTTATCCTTCTATTTTTATGCTATAAAATGTCAGCCATCTTGAAAGACCTACCATTCATACATCACACTTGTCTTTACTAGCTTACTCCCCATCAACTGACTGACAACTGCTCATTATCGCTCACTGTTTCTGCCTTTCTATGGACTCTTTAGTGCCCACATAAAGACTGATTCGTATGCTTGGTATATTCACACACAGGGGAAATTCCGTGGCAATCTTCTTACTGTGTAGCTGACCTTTGACTGTTTTTCTGCAAACTGCAAAAAACAGAATAGAGCCATTGCCTGAAATAGCAATGTATTCAACATCAGGTGAGCCAACTGAGATTCAATTTGACTAAGTGAATCAGGAGCCACAATAGCCCTGGTTCCTGCCCTGTAAGAGGCAGACGAGGATATTCCGTGGGCTCAGGAGACCGATTCAGTTCTGTGTCTTGTCAAACACAAAAGGCTTATGTACCTTAGAGGGTAAGTGACCAGTTTTATTACCTGTATGCACACAGCTTTTGCACCAAGGTATTACTCACACTATACAAACACTGAAAAACATCCTTTGGCCAAGCTTCAAGTACTTGACTCAACATCAACACTTAAGTGCATTGGGTAACACCAGCAATCCAACACATGTATGAATAGCAGCATGTGAATTAGGAGGTGGGGCGTTTCTCAGAGAAGCCTGCTGGAGTGTTGTTAGCGATATGGAGGGTGTAGGCTGTCATGTCTACATCTTATTGCTTATTGACCTCCTTGTTATCACTCACACCTGCTGTCTTTCTGTGCACCCATTAGTGCATCATAAATAATTATGCTTGTTACATTTTATGAGAGTTCCCATTAGGAATGCACTGATACTGAGTAACCAATTTAGTATTACTCAATCAGGGATGTCAGGGAATGTTTTATTTATCTGTTATACTATTTAAAAAAAAAAGTGCATTAGCTAGCTACATTATTTACCTTGGATTGAGTGGGTTTTGTTTCACTTTCGAAAAAAAAAAAGTTCAATTCTGTACAACAGTGTTTCGTTTCCATTGCATTTGAATCCCTCGTTGTCAAGGACCAATCATAGCTGATCGTCAAGAACAACATACTGGGTAAGAGTTGTTCTTTTCATTCGCCTAGTGTTGTCTGTAGAAATTTTTAATAGCCAGCATTTGCTGCAATAAACTCCTCATGCTAAGTATTATGTGTAAGATATTTTATCAGGTTACTTGTATTGTAGGAGTATTCTGTAGTATCTCTGCTTGATATTTTAATAGAGCACAGTTTGGCATCTGTTCTTTTACGTGACAGTGTACACTTGGTTTACATAACATAGTATCATGTGGTATCGGAGGTTGGTATCACACAAGTATCCATATTGATGCATTGTTAGTTCCCATATCAACTTTCCGGTCTGGTCTGTTTCACTAATTATTTATTTCCAGGTTGTATGCTGGTACAAATGCTATTATTGCTGCCTCACAGTTCCAGAGTGTGGGGTTCATTCCTAAGCTCTGACAACTCTTGGAAGTTCCTTTATGTTGTGTCCATGTGGGTTTCCTTTAGGGTCTCCGGTTTCTGGCCACCCCCCCCAAAATCATGGTAGGTGAATTGCCTACTCTCAGTTCCCTGTTTGTGAGAATATGCAAGTCTGTGTGAGTGTGTGTTTGATGCCCTGTTATGATCTGGCTCCCCCAGGTGTATTCCTGCTCCAGATCCATGTATAAATGTTTCCATTTCCACATACAGACTTTCTCTTGACTCCTGCTTTCAGCTTTCTTTGCGTATTTGGCCTTCGATCAATTTATTAGAAGATATTATAATTAGGTTACAAAGATATATTCTGCAAAGAGCTGCAGGCTTTGGGATGCCATTATCATTGTGCATAAGCACTTGCAATTGTTTTTTTATTGATAAAAATGGCTCCAGCTTACTGCCATTCATTTTATAGATCCTTGAAAAGTTCAAAACATGTAAACAACTAATGGATCAAAGCCATTTCTGTCCTTAATGCCTAACTGCCAAACTGTAAAATGGATCTAATGGTCCAATCTGTCAACCATTATTTAAAAGAGCAAGAACATCTTTAGCCAATCAGTAGACACTGTATGGTACGTTGGCAATGATCTCTATGACTGCTGAATGGATAATGGATGATCTGGCAGCAATAATGCACATTTATACCACAGTGCTGTTAAATTCTTGATTCTGATTAGTCAGAAGGTGTTGATTAGATCTCTATAACAGCAGCTCTGACAGTAGTTCCAGCTGCACGGCAAAACACAGGTTTAAATTAATGTGCTCATTCTAGTATTGCTATAGTAACAACTTACACATGGACTTGAACATAAAGGGATTTAAAAAAAAAACATAATCATTGTATCGCAAATCTCAAAACAGTATAAAGCTACCATGCACTGCTCCCACTGAGGGTGGTGTGAAAAGGCTCAGATGACCCTCTCCCCCCTCAACACTGACAATACTATTGTCAAACGGTGATTGCATTGAACAATAGTATATTTCACACAATGTCACAAGTCTAATGCTAACTACTGGAAGGACAGCTACCAGTGAATCAAGAGGGCTCTTGCAGATACCTTGCATGATACCTTGAACTAGATGATACCTTGAATTGCAAGATATCTTGAAATACCTGTAAAGGCTTGTATCAGTAGAGACTCCGTAGCAATGTGGATATATCAGAGCTGGTCCACTACATGAACTGTGGCAAAACTACCAAATTAGCCTGACGAGTTAGTCATTTCTCATTTTGCACCAGCAACAGGCCTATGAACTTTTAAAGATTAACTCAAATTTTTTAGATAAATGAGGTAACAGTAAAGAAGAAACAATGGACACACTGCTTACCTGTAGGTCCAGATATGCTAAAAATTTCAGTTTTTATTTATTTGGATGGCAGCTGCATGGTGCAGTTTAAAATTAGGTGCCAAGGCTATTGTTGTTATTATTAGCTCAGGGACTGCTAGACCTGTCAGAGGTCTGACCCAGAACTCAAAGGAGAAAGTGGCTGAAAAGAGGATGCTGGCAAAATCAGAGGTAGATGCTGCCCATCTCTTGGATTACCTTTAGCCACCTACTTATTCTGTCACAGTGTTGTAGAGGTGCTATTTGGGGCATTGTTTCTGGCACCTCTAGCTGTGCCTAATGTCACATAACCAGTTACAGCATCTGGGTCAAGACAATCAGTATTAACGTAACAAAATGTGTTTCATTACTTAAAGACAATGTGAAAACAGAAATTCCAAAGCATTTTTCTTCTGCAACGTAACCTATTTCTAAGTGAATTGGCATATTTGGGTGGGTGTGGCTTTGGTTTTATCCAGTGATTTGCTTGAACTGATTGGCTTGTGGAAAGTGGGTGTTTCAAAAACAAACATGTAGTCCGATCTAGATCTAGCCCCAGAATAATTTAGCAGTGTGATTTACCTCAGCTTTAAAGTTACGTGTGTACGTGAGTGTGCATAAATTGTTTAAATAAGACCAAATGTCAGGTATTAAATTTGCAGAAGCTTTTTCTGGCATTCGCAGACAAATTAAAACCATTTCACTGAAATTTCTGAAAATGATTTCAGTATATCTAGACTACTGAGATTATTTGGAATATTACCACAGTAAAGTTGGACCTCAGATGGCAATAACCTTTAAACAGCTTGCAAAAAGGTTTTTCTTTTAGGTCCCCTTTAACATCATGAACAGAACTCACACTCATATCTATATTCTTTTACTGAATAATTACACATACATTTGGCAAAATTCAGGTTTACTTTTCAGGGAGTCTCTTTGTGAATCAAGTTCTTCATTGGCTAACAGTTAGCACATACAAAAAACTAATCTGAATGTTGTTTCCTCCACGTACTTTGCCTGTTATATCATTTGTAAATCATCCACAAAAACACCAAATAACTACACAGATTGCTAGACATCAGATTGGACAAAAATTAGTGCCGTTTATTTGTGATCTTGTGAAAGCGTTGAGGGTGTTTGGGCGGTTTAGGGTGTTGGATGGGGGAGTGGGGTTTAGGGGGTTGGGTTGGGGAGAGGGGTTTAGGGGGTTGGGTTGGGGAGTGGGGTTTAGGGTGTTGGGTGGGGGAGTGGGGTTTAGGGTGTTGGGTTGGGGAGTGGGGTTTAGGGTGTTGGGTGGGGGAGTGGGGTTTAGGGTGTTGGGTTGGGGAGTGGGGTTTAGGGTGTTGGGTGGGGTTGTGTGGGTGTTGAGTCAGGGGGTGGGGGGGGTGCGTGTGTTGGGTGGGGGTGTGGGGGGGGGGTAACTTTGACACAAGTCGAACACTGAAAGGGCTGTAAGTACACGTTATGTAGTGTGTATGGTCAACATTTCCTTGTGTGGGTAAATAGTCTGTCTATCCACTTAGTCTCTTTATCTGTCAGAGGTAATAAATGCACTGAATGCTACCCTGCTCCCAAGATTATTATGATTGATAATAACCAAATGCCTCACAGTGATAACAGAATTACTTATTTTTGATTGCAATTTTCAGTAAGCTTACAGCATTAGCAAACACCCACAGCCTTGAACATGGGCTCAGACAAACAAAATTATAATAATAATAATAATAATAATAATAATAAATTTGAAAAACAAACTGTATCACTGCTATAAAAATCCCATGCTTGGTGCCAGCTCCAGAACAAAATAGATCAGTTTGGTTATGCAAATACAGTATGTTTGCATTACAAATTGTTATCTTGGCTGTCTTGCATGCTTCTTAAGCATACGCTGCCAAAAAAATGTTGGCAAAACAAGTGAAACGTTGTGTCATCTGTCACCCAGAAGTCTATGTATGACAGGGCAATGAATATTTGAATATATATCCTATCATATGTCATCTACTTTGAGCTTTAAAGAATAGGCTATTTTTGTAAATCAGTTTCCTTATTTAAAATCAGGACCATTGTGAAAACAGCATACAGTATTTTATACAGCATACAACAATTTTCCTTTCTACCACCTCTCTATTCTTTTCATTAATGAATGAATAAAATGCGGAAAATCATTTGTGACTAACTATCATGATTTTCCTGAAACCTCTGAGACTTCGCTTTCATTTTAATGTCCCTTGCCTTACGAAGACTTGCACACGTTTCAGACAAGCTGCACATGTGTGGGCTTTAAAACCGAGGGCTTTTTGTGCATGCATAAGGACATCTTTTGCTTCCATAAGAAGGTTTTTTTTCTTGCTCTGTGCAATTAGACGATGCCGGCTGTTCTTTTTCACCGTTTTGGTTAAATAAGACTTCTTTTTACTACTTTTTATTCACATCTAAAAGCTTTCATGCCTCACAAACATTAGTAACTCTGCATCATTAAAATACACAAGGAATTATAAAACCACAATATGATTGTAGGATTATCTAAGAAAATACAAGATTTCATAAGCTGGTGACTACGCAAACCTAATGTTTGATATTTAAAGAATTTTTTTAACATTATAAAATTTCTAATATTAAATAAATTAACATTTATACTTATTAAAGTACCCATAATGGTACTTAGTTTTGTGATTTGCAGTTTAGGTTGTGTGGTATAGGTTTCTGTGGAACCTTTGTGGACTCGGTTTATACCGTAGTACTGCATGTGCCAAGGACAAAGGACACAGTTCCCTTGACGTAAGCTTATAAGCACAGAGCCAGAACACCTACAACAATCACTGTAACCATAACAATGCTACCATCTAACTAGCACAAGATCACAAGCCGATATAATTATGCTCAATAATAACGTTCAACATTTAGTCTAACTATGGCTAGCATCGGGGCAGCTTGGCTGTTCTTTGCCTTGGAACATGTCACACATTCACCCTTCATGTTAAGGTTGCCATAGCGACGTGCACAATGTCTGGTCTTCATTGATTGTATTCATCGCTTTTGTGGTAGCCATTGATTAGTTTGTCTATTTCTACAATGATGTTTCTATGCCTTGTCACTAAAGTCTTGACATGCATCCGTGTCTTAAGTTTTCCTTAATGCCTTCTGTATTTTGAACTGTGCCTGCCTTATTAGTCAAGAAGCATGGATTGTCCATGTTTAACCCTGTCTGCAGATACTTTGTCCCCTGCAATGAACCTTGATTACGAATATTGGATCACCCTTAATAAACCCCATGCTCTCTCGTATACTACGTTGACTCTCATCTCACAGTACGTTACAGGAGACAGACCACTGTAGGCTTTGCAGCTGTTAAAGATGGACTAACTGCAAAGATGAACCTCCATGTTGGTTTTTCTGGCTTGTTTTTTTTTCTCCCCCCCAAGTTGCGACCTGACTGTTTAGAAGAAAAAGACGTGAAATTACTTGGCGCTTTTCTGGAAAGCTGAACTTTTTTAACTTCTGAAAGCCCTCTGCTCTGACAAAAAAAAAAAAAAAAAAAAAAAAAAAAAAAGCTGAAGGCAGCACTTTTTAAAAGCAGTCACTTCCCATAGAGGAGGAAAAATGTCAAGTGTGAAAGGAGCCAGTTATGCTGAAGATAAAATGAAATGAGTTCCTCAACACCCGGCACCAACAGGGCATGGGAGCTGAGAAGGAAGATTGAGTTATTCTTGCGTGATAACGCAAACACACTTTTCAAACTGCTATCTTAAACTCAGTATATTCTGGATTAACATAATGTACTGTAAGGATGAAAATGGTTCTTACCTCCAGATACACTACCCAAGGCATAACCAATGTAGCCACCAGGAGATCTGCCACAGCAAGGCTTACAATCAGGTAATTAGTGGTGGTCTGCAGTGCCTTCTCTCGGGAGACGGCCATACACACCAAAACGTTGCCGAAGACGATGACGAAGATGAGCAGCGTCAAGAGCATGGCATAATAGTTGTACTGGTGCTTGGCTTCAATGTCCGTGCCATTGAAAGCCTCACTCGTGTTGTCATGGTAGGTCTCATTGATGCCATATTCCGCGAGGAAATCCATGAGCTGCTACCAGGAAAGATGTCTGAAACTGAGAGAGAGAGTATAATCTGTCAGAAGACTGGGAACCATATCATGTATTGACAAATTTCACAAAAGCAATATCAAACAATATAGAATAGTTCAAAAAGGGTTGGCAGTAGTGCTGCACAATAAGGACACATTTGTAATATGCCATAAAGTTGTCGATATCGATATGAGATGCGACAAATTAATAGACAAGCTACTGAAGGTGCATCAATTGCTGAACATTAATGTTTAGTTATTTTTCTCATTTATTTATCAAGTACGGAAATAATCAGCAAAGAGGTGGAGTGATGAGGCCCGATGCAAAGCGGCGTTACTGTTACGACCTTGAAGTTTATTATTATTTTTCAATAATAGCACATTCTGAAATGTTTTATTCTTCTTATGCCACAGCAATTTGCCAACAATTACAATACTACATTTACTAAAGAACGTAATGCTGTACTTCTTATGCATTTGTAGTTACATTTACTATTGTTGAATGTCCACAAAACAAGGTATTTCCTGTTGTCACTTATGTTATAACAACTATAAATTGACTTTCCCTCTCTCTTTTTCTCCCTCGTGAAGTTAATAAGACAAAAAATGTCTTGTAACCAAGAAACCGCAAAACAAAGTCCTGAAGACTTTCCCATGGCTGAAAACTTCCTGATTGTTACAAAGCATCGACATTGGAGACTCCTTCCATAAATGATAACATCTCCTTATGGATCACTTCACAATATCAACAATTATATGGTTTTATTGGTTAATTGCAAGTCCCTGTGTAAGTTTGTACTTTAGAAATGCTATATTATTAGAATGAATGCATTAATATAAACCTGTGATTTGCCTTGCAGCAGTTAGAGCTGCTGTTATAGAAATTGAATCAACAATTTGATTCTTCTGATCCATCAGCTTTGAAAAAGCAACAGCACAGTGGGACTGAAAAAACTAGTACCAGTTCAGTTTAAAACTGAAGTACCACCAAGAGGTTCACTGGTTGGCAGTAAGAAATTTGCAGTAGCGTTGTATGTTTATTAATTTGACATTTCTGATGGCAAATTACGTCTTTTCATTACAATTAAAATGCAAGACTTGATTACAGCCAGATACCAAGAGGAATAAAATATTGAAAAATGCAATCAGGAATGTTTTTGAGTTTGTGGGCTGCACAGATTATTAAACTGTCAGACAACAGGAACAAGCAGTGAATTCAAACAATACTGTTGAGCGTCATGCTAATCTTCATTTGCAGGGATAATAGCTGAGACACCCACATTTCACCAGCACACCTCGGCCGTTCCTCCTTCAATAACGTGCATTGAGCGGAAAAGCATTGATTTCGTCTGAGAGAGAGAAGCAGAGACTCTTTCATATTGATCGGGAAATTTACACAAAACGAATTTTATCTTCTTTAAATTCAGCACCTCAGAGTGAAGCAGAGAGCAGAGGAGCTCTCTGCTGAACCGAGTGCATGCATATTGACACGTATCATAAAAAATTATCTATAATAAAAATAAAGAACAATGCATTGTGCTCTTTTAAAACGAACTTATATTGTACATTACTGTATATTTGCATTCTAGTATATTTCAGGCAAAAACAAACAAACAAGCAAATAAATAAACAAATAAATCACTAAATAAACGAAGAAAAAAATAAATAAACAATCCTTCAAACTCCTAAACAAGCAAACAAGCAAAATAAACTGCTATGGTTCACCAGAAAAACAGACAGGTAATTTATTTCTATTAACCTCTCTGGGTAAAACATGCCACTGCACGCAACTCAGAGAAGAACATTTTACGTGGTCAGTTGTGCTGTGCATGTTTCTCTCAAAGAATGAAATCTAATTATTGCAATTATATAAAATGGTGAGTGAAATATTTTGTGACGATTATTATTAATTCATTATCCGCTGCTGGTATCGAGTGCTAGAGGAGAGATGTAGCCTTAAGATGACAGTGTGTTTAGAAGAGGGTACTGTAACCGCAGTAAGTTAGAAGAATTAAAGCAAGAAAAAGAAAAAGGTAGTACTGAAAAAGAGTGTCTAAGATAGTAACTAGCCAGTTTGCAGATAATTACATAAATTGTAACTCATAATTTTTTTTTTTGTTCAATCATTTTTTCATCAGTCTTTAATCATTTTTTGTTCAATAATTTTGTCCTGGTACACAAGATTAATGTTATAATCTGTTACTTACTGTTTATTTCCTCTTCATGTCATCAACACCGACAAGACCCATGTGCAACACCACTTTTTGCAGTTGTGCGTTTTCATCTCAAGTGTGAGATAAAGTGGATATTATCTGTTTTCAAGTCAAATACCTGTGTAGTATGTTTATACATAGCATTCTAGTCTGATATTAGCCAGGAAGCTGTAGAGGGTGATTTTTTTATTCATTGTTTGGGTTAGGGAGTTAGGTAAGTTTGTCTTTTCTTTCTTTTGTTTCTGTTGCTCCCTACCTAGACAATCATAACAATGAGTCTCCTCACACTCAAGGTCGCTCCAGACAAAACAGCAAGGACAAACAAAAAGCAAGAATACAAGCTACAAAAAAAAAAACCAATAAATGTTAATAAAGTCTTAAAACACCACCACACTCACACAATCCACATGCCTGCACCAACAACAAGCACCTCCTGAGCTGCACAGCCACATAAAGCATAGTGCCAAGCAATTATGGGTGCACCACAGAACCAGGGTCAGGATGGGCATGTACAAATAGAGCGTGACTGGAGAGCTGAGACAGAAAACAGTGAACCCCCTCGCCCTCAACGCGGAGGACACAGAGCAAAGAGGGCAATGCTGAAAGGAAAAACTGTAGTGTTTCATGGTTTTTTTTCTGAACTGAGTTCAGTACTTTTATTTAAATAATAATGACAATAAAATGTTTAACAGTGAGAAGGAAGGAAAAAAGATCTATATCAATCAATCAGTTCCAGTCAGATACCTGAAAATACCTGAAACCTATCAGAAATTTGAATTGATATTTATCATTTTCTTGCCCAATCATACTGCACAGAGTGTTTATACTTAGTAGAATATTTAACCGAACTGTAAAAAAATAAATAAATAGAAATAAACTGACTTCGGTAATATTTTTAATTAACCCGTATAAAAAAAATGAACATGAAACATAATTGTGTGGTGGCCTGGGAAAACCCTTCGTATGAACCTATTCTGACATTTTATACTGTGTGTACTTATGAAAACTACAGATTATCTTTAACCCGAAATTGGTGTCAAACCAAAACTGGTGTCACAACAACAACAACAACAACAACAACAACATTGCTAAATTGTACGGAATTTTATGTTTACAATGTTCTCACTTTGATTATCAGCACCACCCACTTCAGTCTCTGTCTCATCACCTGGGGTAAAAGTCACTCACGGTGTTTAAACACAAGCCTCGTCGTCGTTTCTTCACTCCACTGATCATCGATGGGGAATTAATAGCTGACTCATTCAGTCACTTCTGTCCAGTTGGCTAAATTTCTTGTTATTAATGTATTTTTAAACACTGCAAAATTTTGACTGCTATTGTCTATATAGAGTGCGCAAGTGCTCTTCTCTGTTTTGAGGATGGTGCATCGCGGAAATTTTGACAGCCGGTATCTGATTAAAAACTGAACTGACTAGGTTTATGTCCATTAAGCTATGGCACATAGCAATCTAACAGTTTGATCAAATCATGACATTCATTGTGTGATGAAATAGCACTTAGCTAGCAAGTTTTTAGATGTCTTTATGCAGACTGACTCTTTTTTAACCCAGCTCCTTACGCAAAATGATCTTTGCAATACCAAGATTAGCAATTTGCAAGGCAAGATTACAAAGTAACCTAAATAAAAACATTCTTTCCGTGAAATATATTCATGTCTTCTTAAAGTGGAGGTGTCAAATTATATCACTGATAGAAAAGCTTCAGAATTTTTCTTTCTTTTGGGCTGCCACACAAATAATTTAACAAAAATATATTTTACACACAAAAACGCTATTTTAACATCCAAATCAGCTACTTGTCACAGTGAGGTCAGTAGTTTGATATTTCAGTAAACTGTAATGCAGTGTATTGTAATTCTAATCATAATGTATCACAATATTTACTGAATTGTCATAGTACACAGCACTGAAGCACTTTTATAATGTTACTGCCAGAACAATATGGTTTCACAGATAGACTATCTTTCATGACTAACCTTGTGTTGAGATATTCATAATGTCTAATATCTTCCTTCAAACTTATGCTACATACGCTTAATATTTAAGCCTTTCTATGGCAACTTCTAGTTTAATTTATAATTTAAAATGTACAAAGTGAGGCATTTATCTAGGGGCAGACTTCTGATCTGTTTAAATAAATAAAAAAAAAAACTGGACTAAGTGATAATACTGAGGCTAAAATTAAACTGGACCGGATGAATTAGATATGATACTAGTGCTCAATCTGTGCTCACCATCGAACTTAAACCTCATGCTTTTATTCTCCTTAATTTATCACATTTATTCTCCCCATTACACTCACTTTTAGGTAAATTGAATTTAAAAAAAAAAAACTACCTTCATCACCCAGACAACCTTTCCCCTAGAGGACAATCTTCCTCTATTAACAGATTATCCACACAATTTAATTACTTAAAAAGGCGTGACGTGGAATTAACTGAGGATAATCAATAAAGTCTTTGCAATCAGAACCTAGAGACCACACACACATATCAAGTAAAACAATGTGATGATGTATTACTCACGATTTCTTGTGCCACTTTTAGATGAATATCTAGATTAAAGTATGTTCTGGCTTCATTACTACAGGAAATGCTAAATCACTCCCATCTGTTTTGCTATACGTACAGATGGTGAAGTAATAAATACAACTTTACACGGTTTGGATGCTTGTTGGAAGATACAGCCGCAACAAATATGTATTAAAAACAATTAGAAATATGTGTGCTTGGAATTATGCAGGAACACGTACTAAAATGCATTATGTATGTAAATCATTTTTCAAGTTTAGACTTCACTAAACTGCAGCATCACTATAACCTGCCAAAACGTCATCACTCTATTCTTATTAAACAGTTATTCAGAAACTGATAAAAGATAGCTGTTTTTTTTTCATCTATTTCATCTCATTTATTTATACATAACAGCAAGTTCACCAGAAAAGGTAAAAGGTTATACATCACATCTCATAAACTCATATCATTCAGAATCCTGAGTTTCCCAATTTGCAAATATATCATTATCACCTGTTTGTAGGAAATTTGGTATTCAAAATTTGGCATTCGTTTTCCACCACTCGAATACAGCACTAAAAATGGTTTTACTACTAATGAATGCATGCTTAATTACAGGTAAATAGATTAAAATGTTATTTAACTAAGAAAGATCTATAATAGTTTAAAAGGTGAAGTTTTCTGTATTTTTGGCATATTTTTGGAAGGAGTCTCTAGCATCACTTCTTGTTAATAGTCAGGGGTAAAGCTGTAATTTTAGGTTTACAGACACTGGAATGTCTTCAAAATCGAGGACGTTGTGCTTTGTGGTTTATAGGTAACATGACAAGATGGAATGACTGTTTCAATCCATCCATTTTCTGTGCTGCTTATCCTACTCAGGGTCGTGGGGAGCCTGGAGCCTATCCCAGGGGACTCAGGAAACAAGGTGGGGGAAGGTGGGGGACAACCTGGACAGGGAGCCAACCCATCGCGGGGCACAATCGCACAAAAATTCACACACTATGGACAATTTAGAGATGCCAATCAGCCTATAACACATGTCTTTGGACTGGTGGAGGAAACCAGAGTACCCGGAAGAAATCCCTGAAGCATGGGAGAACAGGCAAACTCCATGCACACAAGGCAGAGGCGGGAATCAAACCCCTAACCCCAGAGGTGCGTGGCAAATGTGCTAAGCACTAAGCCACGGTGCCTCTGGAATGACTGTTTATAGCTGCTATAGATAAGTGATCGAAGTCTACGTCCAACAAAATTTCATTTTTTTTAATAAATAAATAAAAATCAATAATTAATAAATAATTGTAATTGTTGGCAAATTGATGTGGTATAAGAGTAAAATAATTGAGTAAAATAAAACACTTCAGCTATTACCGGAAAATAATCAACTTCAGGGTGATACCATCCCACTGATTAACTTCCTACATCAGTCTAGTTGTGTTTTATTCCTCGCACAAGAATTAGGATCAATAAAAAAATTCAGTAATGTAAATAACAAAATGTATATAAATTTTCAAGCCAAACATATTGTATTCATTTAAGTCTTGATGTCTATAAAAGTCAAAGTTCTATCAAATTCCACCTTTGCAACATCCTGAACAATCTCCTTAGTGCACCTCCACAGTTAGCTAAGACACCTCCATTCACTAGCTAGCTGTCAGCTGTCTCGCAACATTCGTGGTGTCCTAGGCCATACTCGCATAATTCTTACTTTGATAGCGATAGAAGTATTTAATTACTATCATTATTACAATGGCAAAACCCACTATATGGGAGCCACGCATTACATCTGTGAGTAAAATATAGTTTGTAAAGACCTGAAAAGTGACCCTGCTCAGGATACAGCAGTTGCTGAAGATGAATGAATGAAGACCTGAGATAAATTACACGAAACTGATGGTTTATGCTTGTGTTTTTTGTATTTATATATTTTTCTTCCGATACAGACTACACACTGCAATTGGCACTACTACATAAGAAAGTCAAGGAACACACTGTACAAAACACAGAGAAATACTTTTCCAGTTCTTCTGGCTAGTGTGTGAATGGACCCATTTTATTTAAAATTTTCTTTGAGTAATACCCATTTTTGAGTGATTTTCTTACATCAAACCTTTATGCATGTTCACCTGCGAAGACACTCATAATTACAGCATGAAAGCCCCACTCACCATTATTATTATTATTATTATAATTATATATTATTATTGTGAAATCTGTGGGGAAAAAAAATGTTTTCTTTCCACCGTCTCATCATGCTGTCACTGTTATGAATGAGGTCTCAAAGAAAACGCATTGGAAACATTTTCAAGAAGTGATCATTTTCAATTTCTTCTAGTAGTTAAATAAAAAGCTATTGAAGAGGTGATAGCTTCAGGATATCTGTTCTAGGTTCTACAAACCGTGTATAGATATTTCTAGTCGATTGTAGAACCCAAGAAACTGGACATATGCTGACATGCTAAGTCAACAGAGAGATCGCAGTATATCTGATTGTGGCATTATTAATTTGGCAAAGCTAGTTAAGTGCACTAGTTCTTTTCAGGGTCACCAGCTCGGTGGGCAACTTATTCTTGGTGTAGGGAATAGCAGAAAATATTACGTATTCTTACAGACAAATGAAGCTTATATAAATGCATTAAAAAGCTCAATACTAGCAGTGCAGCATTTTTGATGCATACTTCTGTTAGCATGGTAGAACAGTTGTCTGAGTAAAGACTACAATTTTCCAGTGCATATGGCAGAGCAAAAGGGATTCAACATGTAACTAACTACAAGCTACAATCTAGAGCTGGGGAACCCAAAACCCAGATGTTCACAGTGGCTCCAACAGAAGGTGCATGAATAAAGAAAACAAGTTTCATGCCTTCAACCTGTGGAAAAGATTCACAGAGTGGGATCTGAGAATAATTTCTTACCTTGCTAATGCAGCAAACAGCCAAGATAAGCAACATGGCAAGATATCTGGCCGCCAAACACTGCAACCTCGACTTAGATTTAAACTAAATATTTTATTGAGAACTTAACTGTAAAAATTTTGGTCTTGCTTTTGTGGACCATAGTATCATATTGGTACCAAAAACTATACAAAACTATTCAATACCTGGTATTGGTATAAAAATGAAAATTTTAGTATTTTGACAACCCCACAGAGCACAAGCTCTTTTCATGGACAAAGTAGCACTTCAATAAATCAGTGATTGATGCAAGCAACCAGACAAAATGGCACCTGTGTCAGATATCACACTGAGCACCAAAGTTCTGCATGGACTACCAAGAATGACTGGGACATTTAAAAACAGTGCTGCTTCAGACATTTCCTCTGTTTGGGGTTATTCATTTTGAACTGCTCGATATGGTTTCCGTAAATGAGTCACATTGTTCATAAGCCGACCATTAGCTGTAGTTTAACCAGCTTACTTTGCAATGAATTAGCCATTATTTCAAAAGGAAATAGACATTTTCACTTGAAATATCTTGCCTATAGGATTGCGATAAACTGAAGCGCTTGCAGCTTAGAAATGTTGAGTTTGCACTAATGAGTCTATTGTTCTGACTAGTAGACTAATTAAATTATATATATATATATATATATATATATATATATATATATATATATATATATAACAGAATTAATCGAATTAATGTTCATTTCCCTACAAGTGAACAACGTGGTCAGAATGATGGGATGGTTCCTATGCAGGGCTTTTTTCTAAAATGTCAATTAAAACTGCCATAAATGACTATTTGAAAGTTAATTTTTGAAAAGATTTAATGTACTGTATGTAATTAAATGGTGCATGTATTTCTGCACCACTGGTTCTGAGCTGTGAGGTGTAGGCTGTTTTTTTCCTATAGAAAATTGCAATTACTGCTGAACTATAATGATGATGATGATGATGATGATGACTGACAAGCATAATTAGCAACATTACTATAATTTACTTCACTTAAATATGCAAAAAACAAAAAAAAAAGCTTTACAAGAAACCCTGGCTCTGTCCTGTATTGTACTCTCTCACTCTCATGCTCCTTTCATTGGTTTATTATAGTATTTGACTGGTTCTTCCTTGTGGTCCTTCCTTCTCTCTCTTTCCTGATTAGCTTTGGCTCTTGCCTGTCACATTTTTCATGTCTAAATTTGGGGTGTGATGGTGTTTGATGCATCTAAGTTGGCATCTGAAGTACGTGCACCAAATTTCTGTCAATTCCAACTCAACCCCACTGACACAATGCTGACTGTGAATTACTATCACAGGATTGTCAGCTCAGAGTTATTTAAGCAGCCTAATTACTTTTTGGATGTGCTCAGACCAAAAACCTGTTTAATGTGGCTATATTTATCAATAAAGTGCCCTAATCCTCCACTCAACCTTTGAACTATTATTATTCCATTTACATCCTTTCAGTGTAAAGCCCATTTTCTTCGCTATTTATTTACACTCACTGACTTACATATAAAGCTGTTGTGCTGGGAATGCAAGAACTCTTTTGCTTCCTCCCTTGAGAGATTTTGAATATCGTCAGGTCAGAGAGGGATTAGACTGCTGCTGGGAATAAATAAGATAATTTCAGCACAGGTCAAGTAACAATTACCGACTGGCGAGCTGCGAAAATGAATGGAGCATGACACTTAGGTTTAATGAAGGTGTGTTTCCTGCTTCTTACTGATGGTCATGATGCTCTTTGACCTCTTTGCTCTCTGACCACCCTACCCCCAAGAAACTAGCCTCCCCATCTATCTTCCTTTCTGTCGCATGTGTCATGTATGAGTCTCGTTCAGTCATGTGTGAGATTTATTTAAAATCTGTCAGACTGGCTGATTTCCAGCACAATGAAAAATATTAGATACACAATAATGCCTTATGGCTATGTAATAATACTATGTCAACTCAACAGTATTAAAGAAAAATAATTGGGTGTCTCACATTAATACTGAAAGAATCTAATTTTAAAAACAACCTAAAGGCTGATTGTGAAATAAAGAAATGAGGAAGCTCCATGTAATTGTCAGCAAGACAAGTCTGCTTAAATTCAGATTTCCAGACATGCCTGTTAAGTAATGCCACTGGAGGACATCTGTAGTAATTACAATTGCCTTTATACTTTAATGCCTTTATACTGAACAAAAAGCTTAAAACCTCAGATGTATGCCCATGCAGTCCATAAAAAACCTAGATTACGGATTTGGATAGAAGTAACTCCACCTCCCCATGTAAAACTAATGCAAACCAAATAGTGCTTTAGACAATTTTCCATTCAGACAGCTTTAGACAGCTTTCTATTTATAAGTTGTTATTATTATGTTATGTGTAGCGTTTGCTGATGTTCAAACACTTAAAGGACATTCAAAAATGAGGTTTACAAACACATGCAAGTGAGAACAAGACATGATGATCAGAGCTGTCACAGCAAGTGTGATTGCAACTGAAGGTCAAAGGTCAAGCATGTGTTGTGATTTAGAATTCCATAATTAGGTCTATGTGGCATGTTTTTTTTTTTTCTCACAAGCCGCTCAAAGAACAAATTTGTAGGACAAAAGCAGTGACATTTCTGCACAATATGTTAAACAATGCTTAAAGCATTGTGTAAATTCACCCTTTTATAGTGATACTGGGCCTTTGTATGTTTCTTTTCAAAGGTCAAAAGTTAGTAACTGGTAAGGCGAGAAAGACCTTAGGGCTGTCTTTGTGGTTAATTTCATCTGTATGATTCAGCTGAATAGGAGTCTCTCCAACAGCCTCTCAGAGTGTATTTGTGAAGGCAAATTCATGAAGTGCAGCTCCTCCACCATCACTGTCTTGAGTTATAGAAATGGCATTAGAGGTGTTACGGTTTGTAATTTTCATGGTATGATAACCTAAAGGCTAAGGCTAAAAAATATCTGGTAAGCAGGTGGTGTAGAGAGTAGCTGGTACCATGCTAATCCTATATATAAACGTGTGTGTGTGTGTGTGTGTATATATATATATATATATATATATATATATATATATATATATATATATAAACTATATTATACTATATTATACTATATATATATATATATATATATATATATATATATATATAACTAGTGTGTCAGCATCACTGCTTAGCCAAAGCTAGACACTTGTTTCGTGTATGATAAATTTACACACATGCTAGGAATGGCAGCAATGGCAGAGGCAGCACTGTAACATGTTTACAACAGTAATGGATTACACAGCCAACAGGTTTTCAGTGCAGTCGTGTCCCCTGTAGGGAAAAATAGAGGTTGCAGTAGTGTGACTTAGGGCGAGTCCAGAGGGAGGGGGTTGCAAAATTTTTTTGGCAAGTTTCAGCTGGACACCAAAAAGCTACGGGCCACATTCCATGCTATACAGTGTTATTATGCCACACTTCCTGTTTACACTGTATGTCATAATAATTCACACTCTCCCCATTGAAATACCATTCTGAGATGTCAAAATGTTCTTCAAGGACATCAAGAATATCAAGGATATATAAGGATATATTATGCTGACCATCAAATTTGGTTTAAATATGATGAACCATATGAGAGAAGTGTTAAAAAAAAATTGGTTTATAAGCCTCCCTTCCTGTTGCCAGTTCGTGACGCTATGACAAAAAATCACTATTGCTATGTGTATGTGACCAAATTTGGTATGAATCGGATGAATACTCTAGAAGGAGTATTTAAAAATTTGGTTTATAAGCCACACTTCCTTTTGCCAGTTGGTGACGTTATGACAATGAATCACTGTTGGCATGTGTACGTATCTGTTCACCAACATCTAATATAAATGTGAACTTAATCCCACATTGCATGATCTATAGTGGAATTATGTCACACTACCTTTATGTGTGGTGTAATATGATAATTTATTGCCTCGCCTCGGCAACACCATTAAAGATATCACAAATTCCTTTGCAATTTAGCATCATGGACATCTTTACATCATGCTGACCAAATTTAGTTTGAATCTAATGAATCCCCAAGGAGGAGTATTTACAAGTTTATTACTCTGCAAAACACATAAAATCAAAAATGGCTGACTCCCTGTTGGGCAGAGTTAATGGATGTGATTGTGAAACTTATTTGTCTTAAGAAGACTCATATGCATACAAATTTTGGTACATCTAAGTGAAACTGCATGCTCATACTGAAGAAAAATGTAAAAGGGGGGTGCTATTGAGCCCCGGGGCAAAACCTGAGTCCTATCTTGGGAGGCCCGGATAACCAGCTTTTCTAATGTGTGTACCAAGTTTCATAAGAAAATTTTGAAAAAGACAACAGTGAGTTAATTGTGATATTGTAACAGCTAAAGAAGCCAACATGCTTAATATATTCCTGCTGTTAAGACTTTCATCTAGCTGCATGAACCTTTCACTGCGACGCTTAAAGTGTTGAACAGCAGGGGACCAGAAGATCAGGAAAAAAATGCAAAACTATGTGTCCTTCTTTCAGTTCAGTACAGAAATCAGGTGA
The DNA here is from genome assembly GCF_027358585.1 of Pangasianodon hypophthalmus. NCBI lineage: Eukaryota > Metazoa > Chordata > Actinopteri > Siluriformes > Pangasiidae > Pangasianodon > Pangasianodon hypophthalmus. The sequence goes on along the minus strand of NC_069736.1, from coordinate 15,241,289 downwards.
AAAATCCCACTGGGTCAAATGGGAATCTCCTGCTGCTTCAGATACACTCAACAGGATTCAAAATATAAAAGGTTTCAGGTAATAAATAAACGATTACCAAGGGCCCTGCAAGATGGAGTGTGGGAAGATGCAATGTGACAGAACAACCTTTTTCATATAAACTTTTCAGGGTTATGGAAATAATAGCATGTGGTGTGCTCCATATTGTGTACACGTACCCCTGACCTGCTGGTGTGGACAGATTGCACGTCCTATCCAGTGTGACCATGGTAATGAATCAAATTCAGCTAGCTACTAAAAAAACATAATAGGTATAATACTGTACACAGAGGTTCAGCTCTGACTTGAGGCCAGGCCACCTGTGTCCAGACCTGATAATACAGCACCCATGCTTCTCTGTATAGCCCTGGGTGGCTTGCAGGTTTGTTCTGTGACTCTGGAAGTTAACTGAGGGAACCTATTACTCTCTCTTTCTCTCATGCCCTTTCTTTCTCCTGCCAATACAGCTGAATTTCCCAGTTGGCCCTGGGGCTACTGGAGCTGGCTCTGCCTGGCTGACGCCCCTGCTCTGTCTGATCTCATATGTGAGCCAAGCTGCTTTTGAAAAAGAACATAAATAGGAGATGCGAAGAGCTACATATGCTGATACATGGTGTGTGTCTAGTAAACGACCTGTAGGTTACACACCAGAGGTGATTTTTGACAAAAGCTGCAGAAGCAGCAAGTGACTTCCAGTCCTGCACATCTGAAATACACATGGGGAGGATCTCATCCACTTAGTTATTCTAAGCTACAGCATCAGAACACAATGTACACAAAGTAGCATGAGTACGGTTGTTACAGTGTCAGAGTTTCAAGGTTTGTGTGTTTGCATTTCCACTGATAACCATCATTTATTCTTACCTGATCAAGTCGCTTACACCAGCGGTTCTAATCTCTTTTGTGTCTGACTGTGGATCCCCAAAAATTTTACAACCCCCCCTCTGGACTCACTAATCATAATCATACTACAGCAAATTCCGGTACTCAGCTTAGGGGTCGCAACTGCACTGAAAACCCTTGGGCTAACCCTAATCCACTACTGTTTTAAACAAGTTACATTGCTACCTCTGCTGTCACTCTTAGCATGTCCATAACTTTATCATACATACAAGCTAGGGAACACACAAAAGAAAATGGCATTGCTGACCAGAACTATACAAAACAAATATCTATGTTTGGCTAAGCAGCACAGCACACTGTCACGCTTGTTCAAATTTTTTATCTATTCTCACAGCCACACTCTCTTTTAACAGCAATGTGATAAATCTGATAATAAATACTGATTTTTATGGCAAAGCCATTAAAAAACAGGACAAGAACAATTAGGGGATCTTTTTATTTCCCTTTGAGGTTTTTTTGGTCATATATACAGCTTGTGTGTTTTTTAATGGTTGATTAAACCATAACATCCCCAAGCATGATGGATATGGTTTGATATTGGGAACAATCCATGTACATAGATAATAACAACAATCAAATCCATTCAACTCCATTCGTTTGCTTAACAATTCTCAAAATGATGTCCTGTATAAAACCGGCCATGTGTCCATAATGTCCATAATATCTACTGATTTCATACTGTGTTTCAGCTAAATACCAGACATGGTAAACAGAAAAGTTTTAACCCTTCCGTTTAAAACAAAAAACAAAAAACCTTACAGTTCCGTCGTCTGTCCTTTTGTGCAATTTGTACTTTGATTGGGCAATGTGTGCTTAGTCTAGCTACTTTTAGTTTTTCCTAAGTTTCTGGGCAGTTTTCTGGAGTAAATTCTCAAAAAAAAATATGAATTATATTTTACACAACAGCTGTTTGTCCTTATTGATAATAATCAATATATAATTGTTGCATCAGTTAATTTTAATCACTGCCTTTTAAATCGATGCATCAATTCAAATCACCCCCACTGAATTCTCAATTTGAATCATTAAGAAACATCTACTTGTGTAAGACACAAATGTTACACAGACTCTCTTACACACACACTCACAAATAGCTTTTGATGAAGTTAATACAGAATCATGTCAGAAGCTCATTTAAAAATAACCTGTAGTTTAAGATTGACTCAGCATGAGTATTTCCCTCTGGGGCAATTTAAGGACAGTCATGGAAATAAAGTTAAGTTCAAGCCATGTTTAATTTGTCTTGCAGCTTGACCTTTTCCCCTGAGTTGGCTGTAATGTGATACTATTTGACACCAAGGGATAAGCTTTGCAAATTGTTTCTCAGTTCTGAAAACAAATGCCAGGGGGGAAATGTCTATGTTGTGTCTTCAATCACAGATCCTGCTTGGATCTCTGACAATGATTCAAAGATTGCCCTTAATAATAAAGCACATGCTGAGTTTTCGCACTTGCGTCCTGTCTTCACTCACCATACTTACCATACAGTTTGCTCCCCCTACTACATGATTCTTCTTTGCAAATCACCCACAACACATCTGCTAACGCCACATACAATTCATCCTATTCATGCAAATTAGCACTATTAATAAATCAGGCCTTGAATGTCAGGGATTCCTTCCCTGAATCATAGTGAGGCTCTTTTCCGTATACTCAGCAACTAAGTTCATTTGCATCCATTAGTTAATTAAAGAAATGTTCCAAGTGGATGGATAATAGGGTGTTTTCTGTCCCACAGCAAAACTACCAGCAGCTCAATGGGGTCATGGAGCATAGCAGCAGGGGCTCGTTCTCAGCAACTGAGTGAAGTCTGGATCAATATCAATCTCTAAACTCGAACAATAAACACACGCTCTGTGTGAGTGGTTTGTCCAGCAAAAGCTCTGCTTCTGCATTGCTGGACAATCAAACCAAGAGGGCTCAGTTGTACCTTTTAGATATTAGATAGCAGATTCTATGGTGATGCACTCAATGCACCAATGTGTCAAGACTGTTCAATGCCTGTCTATGTTGCATAGCCATACTGCATTGCCTTAGTAGACAATTATAATGTTACATGTTATCAAACATCTTTTTAGTAAATTGTATCAAATTTGTATTTTAGAGCATGACAGGGGTTTCATCAAGCAAAGGCAGCAACAATTTCAACTGGCCTAATGCTATTGCTTTTGTTAAAGGTATTATGTCAGGGGTATCCAGGTAATATTTGTGAAGGTCCGGTTACAAAATATTCCTAGTTCCCAGTAAGCAACTAAAGTGACTGAACTGCAACAGCAGTTACCTTTTAATGCTTAACCATTAATGATTAGCTATAAATAAGATACATCAATTCAAAGTAGCTATGTTTTGTATCATAATGACAGTTCACGTTAAAACCTTTGACTAACACCACGTACTCTGAACCCATTAGACCAGCCATGTTGTCACTTCACTAATCAGACCAGAAAGAGTAAATGAATTTTTTTTTAAAAAATGGACTTCTATGAAGGTCTGTGAAAACTCTCCCCTTTCTTGATGAGTGTCCTTCAGCTAAATAGTTTGTGTTTGGCCGTTACAAGTCACAACAGAGGATCTGCTACAGAAATCATCATGGTTCATGTTTTAAAAAACTAGAGTTGCTGAAGTACAGCAATTTGTTTCACACACAGATTGGTTCTTCAATAGCTTTTTTTTCAGTGCTGAATTACCTTTAAGAGACCACTTATATCCAAGTGTTGATTAATATTCATTAAAGTATTAAGTGTGATCATATCCCATAATTTATTTATCCAAATGGAGTGTATAAACATCTAAGAATAGCTTGCTAGCATTGCCATCTATGCCTAATTATTACATGACTGACAGAAGGAGATATTATAGTTTAATCAAGACATCATTTATCATTAATCATTTATCATTAATCATTATTAATTATGTGTCCTCTCTATATTCCTTATACACAAAGCCATTATAAAAAGCTCTGTGTTGTAGAACAGCACAGAACCCAACCAGCCTCCACTGTTTATCCCTGGTAGATTAAGTTACAATTTTTAAGCCTTTCTGAACAAACAGGCATGGAAAAGTATGGCATTCTGCATTAGCGAGCTAGAGAGATTGGAAAAGAGTAATTCTGGAGGTGCTAAACCCCACCGGGAAGCGGACGAAAAGAGACATCAGCCTGCTCAATAAACATTATTGTAACTTCTATCCACAAGTGAATGACAAGCCTTAGGGAGATTAGAGCACTCATATTTCTTCATCTGTCTGTGCTGTAGAGGCTTGGGGACAAACACAAACACACTCACAGGCTATAACAGGCAAGAGTAACCTTTAAAATGTTCTAGGCACTTCAGAAGGGTCATAAACCATGGCCGATTCAAACCAGCTGGCATTGAAAGCTCAGATGGGTGAAATGCTTGAGAGAACTGAGAATTAATCTGGGCTCTTCAAATTAATTTCTCCCAAATGAGAGCAGAAACCTTTTTTTGCATGGCAGAAATTGAGGAGGGAATGATGTCCCACGCTCTCATTCACAGCAACCAAATGCCCTCAGCACCATGGGCAGCAGCCATCACACCACACGCACTGTCGAAGAAGACGAGTAAACAAGAGGTACAGTCAACAAGTAACAAGCAAACAAGAAATGTGATGGCAGGAGGAGGCGGATTGTCAACTGCAGCTGCGGGGAATAAGGGCTGATTAACAAGAAATGAAGATGGTGAAGATGGTGTTTTAAAGGAATCTTACAGCATGTCCAATTTCTAAGCACTCTTTCTTTTTTCATTTAATTTTGTTTCAAATAGCAAACTATTCAGGACTGAAAACCACCACCCTAGAAATGGTTCAATCAGTTTTTCATGTCTTCAGATTTACCTCTGTGTTACATTTACATCAAGTGCAAATTAGATTTTTTTAAACTGTTGAAGTATTTTTACTTCAAATACAGCATTTTGCCACCTCACAGCTCCAAGGTGTCCGGTTCGATCCTGAGCTTAGGTTACTGTCTCTGTGGAGTTTTCTCCTCATATCTGCCTGGGTTTCCTCCTGGTTATCCTGTTTCCTCCTACCACCTACCTAGAAAAACATTCTGGTGGACAGATTGGTGACACAGGCTTGTCCTAGGTGTGTGAGTGGATGGACTACAGTTGCTATAGTGTCACAGTTACTCACAGTGTATAATTGTACAGCTACCTCAGCACTGACATTTCCATATATTAATGTCTACTCTTTTTTAACCTGATCAAGTTCTTTACTCCAGTAGTCCTCACCCCTTTTTTTGTCACAAACCCCTCCCCCTGGACTCCCTCTGAAAACCTTTTGGCTGTGTAATCCACTACTGTTACACTGCTACCTTTATCATACACAACAACTATCAAACACACGGAAGAACATAGCAATGCTGACAGAACTAAACAAAACAACATTTTTTGGCTAAGCAGCGCTGCACACTGTCACAACTTTTATTTGCCTTTGTAAATAAAGCACCCTCTGTGGCATATCTGTGTTGTCACCTGGGTCCTAGCATTGTGTTTACATCAACTGAGCTTCCCATCACTATGAATGCAGTGGCTTCATCATAAGCACCAGATGTAACATGGCATATATAGCTCTCTCTGATTATTTTTACACATGGTCTGTGAAAGAGAATTTGACTTGTCTCATGTGTTCTCAGAGTTCACTTGTTCTGGAAATCTTGAGAAAATGGCTTTTTTTTTTTTTTGCTAAACATCCTCAAGCCAGAAAGAATTTCACCATAATAATCACCTTGACACTCACATTCCAATGCATTTTAAACTGCTGATACAGGAAAATAGCTGGACATGGTAGGAACGGGCTCAAACCCTGTAATGGCTGTAGGTGTAAATCTCACGAAACTGTGAAACTGCTAACATTCAGCCATAAAAGGACGGTTTGATTTATTGCAGGGATAAAACTCATGGGGACTCTGAAAAAAAAATATCAAGACCTCTTGGCTGACTCAGGTGACATTCAGACAGACTATGTTATAAAAACAAGGGGAATTTCAAACACCTATAATGCTGTTGGTTTAGCCTGCAGGCTACATGTGTGAGATTATCTAAATTACTCTTTTAAACCATGAATCCAATTTATAGGCAACATTTCACTGTGATCTACATTACTATAATATATATGTTATATATAAAATTTTTACAGTTACACAACTAAATCAATATCGTAAACCCATTATTTTCTTCATTGATAATAGCATGGCAAGGGTCACCTTTTATCTTTAGACTTAGCCATTTGCTGCACAAGCCAGTTATTGCAAACTACATATCAAGAGTTTTAACAGTGATGGGTAATGTTGTTTCTATGGCAATGACAGTTCAAAATAGACCTCAGGTGAGTGGGAGGAGCTGCACAGAATGGTCTTATTTTCTACTTCTTTCAGTCTAGACACATTCTTAAACAAAGAAAATTGCGGTCATGCAATTTTATGCAATTTCAGACGATCTAGAATTATGGTGGTGACATTCAATCACATATTGACTTGCAAAGATTCTCACAGCCTGAATATGTATATAGTCAGTGTGACAGTCTGCATATCATATGACCTACATGGAGAATCCAGACAAGAATCAAAAAGTAAGACACTCAATGTTATGGACAGAATGTTTTTGTGGACTACAGACCTAATGCTGCATTTTAATGTTTTTCTGTGCTTACGATTTTATTTTTCCATGGTAAGGTTGATATTTGCATGAATTCGCCCTGCAGCTTTTCCAATTTCCTTGCACAGTTGCATAGGGAAACTACACAGAACTGAAACTGTTACAGGCAGTTAAATCAGCTCTTAAACCTTTTGCACAAAAAGTATGGGAAAGTAAAAACTGAGAATTGAAAGTTTCAGAGGAAAACTTTTCAGTCAAAGAATGTTCTGAACAAATTCACTTTGACCTGCAAGAACAATGGCAGATTCCCACATGGTTCCCAGCTTGTGCTAATGTCTCTAATTACACAGACATGGAGGTTCAATATGACAGGCATCAGAAATAATTAGCTCTTAAGATGCATTCATGATGTAACAAAACACATCTGAAAATTGTACTAAATAAAATGCTACACTACATACTAAATTAAATACTAAAGTATAAGGTGTTAAAATATACAATATTATTATTATTCGCACAAATATGAATAGGTTATGGGAAATTATAAGTGGACAAAATGTATATATTTGAAATATCACAGTATCGCAATACATCATGGTATAACATGATGTTCTCTCAGTTTTAAAAGGACTATATTTTTTTTTGACTTAACTCATCATTTATCTTAACTTCTAAATCCAAGCAAATCATGCCAAAACATAATTAACACTGCTTCATCATTAGTTACAAAATGACAATAAATAAATTACAATGGTTAGCTCGCCATAATTGATCCAAATCTGTTCCATTTTTCTCTCAAGAAGTTAATAAGACAAAAAATGCTTGTCATAAAGAAGAAACTGCAAAGTTTTCTGTCCTGAAAAAAAGACTGTTCCAAACTGACGCTGGAGACTCCTTCCATAAATGTTAAAAAAATGTCTCCTTTCATATGCACAGTAGTATCTTTGTTACCTTTTGCACAAAAAGTATGGGAAAGTAAGAACTGTGAATTGAAAGTTTCACAGGAATACTTTTCAGTCAAAGAATGTTCTGAACAAATTCACTTTGACCTGCAAGAACAATTGCAGATTCCCACATGGTTCCCAGCTCGTGCTAATGTCTCTAATTAAACAGACATGGAGTTTCAGTATGACAGGAATCAGAAATAATTAGCTCTTAAGATACATTCATGATGTAACTTAAAACATATCTGAAAATTGTACTGTAAATATCCAGAATCTCTGACTATGTCACATATAAATACTAAAGTATAAAGTGTTAAAAGATACAATCTTATAACATAAAAATGTTTGCTTGCATGGACACATGATTTACTATTTTTCTTTTGCAAGACTATTTGCAATAATAAGTACATGGTAGTCAGTTTTGTCATAGTATAGAGGTAAAAAATTTCACTATTTACAAAAGCAGCTGACAAACTGAAAAAGAAACACAGATATCACAGCATTGTTGAATTCTTCATTAGATTCATTTTCTGTAACAGTAGCTCTGACAGTAGTTCCAAATGCAAGTATTAGATTAACACGCTCGTTCTAATACGTTATTGTTATTTCTATAGCTCTATATAATTTCTATAACAGATCATTCACAGGGACTTATATAGAGGATCTATATAATCTAACACTAATAATAGAAAAATTAAAAAATGTGTTGTTACTTAACAAAGTATAATCATATTGTTAAATTTTCTGGGAGGAGATGTTTATTTAACAGTTATGGTACAACTTTCCAGTGTCAGCACTTTATAACGGTTGGCAAGTTTTCTGCTATGGGAAAGTCTCTCCACAGAAGATTTCATTTTTATTGTCTTACCTTCAAGAGAGAGAGAGAGATGCTGGTGAGGGGGCAACTGTTTATAGCTGCTGTAACGCAAGTAATAACAGGAACTACTTGTTTTGCAGATGTTCCATAATGCTAAATGTAACTATAAAGATATCAAAAGTACTTACTTATTGTGCTCTTTAATAAAGCAATTACTTATGGTTCCTATGTGTTAATTACAGAGCTTGTGTAATGTAATATACTGAACTTCTTTATTAACCCAACACAACTCGGACCATGCAGCATTATTGAGCTTCACTGACTGCATTATATGATGTTCAACTTCTGTATATTCAAGCAACCTTCAACTGTTTGCCAGCCATTAGGGAAAGCATGGAGCAGATGCTTTTTGTAGAGAAGCATTGGAGGAGGACTCTAACAAGCCTCCGATGAGCTCATTAGGGCTGTGTGCCAGTGCCGTCTCCTAACAACCGATGGTGTCCCTGGCCCGCCTCTGCCTCTGCCTGCTTCTGACATAGTGCGAACCAGCTGGGGCGGCAATCCCAGATAGACTTCCCATGGCACATAAATACAGAGGCATCCTCAGTCAGTGCAGTGTGTGATGTAGCACCCTTGGCAATTCTGTACTGGACTTATCTCTCCTCTGATCAGATGCTGTCTCTGAACTAAGAGTTAATTGTATACACTGATAGTATGGTAACCATAAAACCAAATACCACCGTTTTTGTTATATTAAGGTAGACTTATGCAATAAAACTATTTTTTTGACAGTAAATTACAGAACACTGCATTAGTCGCCCAAGTATGAATAGGATATGGGAAATTAGCAGGGGACAGAATGTATATGTTCGAACTATCACAGTATCGTAACACATCATGGTAAAATATGATGTTCTTTTAAAAGGACCATCTTTGACTTAACTTGGCATTTATATTAACCTCTAATTCCAAGCCAATCACTCCAAAACTTATTTAACACTGCTTCATCACAATAAATATCAATGATTAGCTCACTGTAATCGATCTAAATCTGTTCCATTTTTCTCTCTCAAGAGCTTAATACGGAAATAATATCTTTGTTAAATAATAATTTTTTAATCCCTTTATTATTAGTCTTAGATAATGTGTAGTGTCCGCCCATACATTTCCCTGTGAATGAGCTGTTACTATGGAAATTATAACATATTAGAATTCGTGCATTAATATAAACGTGTGGTTCAAATTGCAGGCAGCGTTAGTGTCAAAGCCACTGTTATAACACCTTCTGACCAATCATGATAAATTCATAGCGCTGTGGTGTACGTATTAATATTTCAGTTAATAAGTGTACATAACATAATCGTAATCAGGTAATCACTGTTATTTACTGCCATTTTATAACTAATGATGAAGTAGTGTTAATTAAGTTTTGGAGTGATTGGCTTGGAATTAGAGGTTAAATAAATGGCAAGTTAAGTCAAAGATGGTCCTTTTAAAACTGAAAGAACATCATATTTTACCATGATGTGTTACAGTGCTGTGATAGTTCGAACATATACATTCTGTCCACTGCTAACCATAGTTCTATATCAACCCTAGACATACTTTGGGTTTAAATGAATACACCGCTGTTCTGCACCTTGTTCACCCGCTTGTCTATCATGTGTCATGCTGATACTGAAATGCACATAAGGATGCATTCAATTGCACAGTCAGAAGGAGAGAAGAACAGAAGCATGATTATTCATAAAGAGATGAAAATAGCTGAATTAATCAGCAGCTTCAAACAAAAGGTTCTTAAGACCGACATTGTTCTTCATCACAGCTGTGTTTTTGAAAGGTCACTAACAAAAGTGATTACAGCACGGAGAATGAGCAGCAGGACAAAAACAAATTGCCTCTGGCCACACACATTCTGCGCTGTAATTAAACTCTAGCCCAAACTAAGTAGTAACCCTGTTACACAATATTCCATAAAACCAAATAAACTATGCACAATAATTCTTAGAAAAAAGCTGTGCTCATATAGCCACTGTAATCCTGCACAATCACTTACACAACTCTAACCCTTAGCTGAGTCTCAAATAAACCAGAAGACTGCTAGACCATTCTCCAGTAGAGAGCGCATTCGGAAAAGCATTCATTTTTCGGAGACGGTATTTTTTACGCATATGATTATGATCAGAAATTAGTCATGGTCAAAAGCCATGCAATTTCTGCATAGCTGTAAGACAGACTCACACAGTGAGCCAGTGAGGCAAGAGGGACGTGAAAACAACAGCAGAGGTAAAAGGCAGATTGGGTCATACGCATTAAAATCTGCCCTGTTCTTGTAGGCTGGGTGAAGTACCGGTCAACTACTGTGCCACAGGGAGCAACTGAAGGGCATGCGGTGTAAAATTAATGCAAATTAATGTTTAGGGAGTTTTTGCACACAGAATTGCTTCACTATGTAGTGAACTTAAGTAAAACATGAATGGACTGTTTCCCTGTTCATGTGTAAGGTCACATGTGCAAAGTTTTCAGCAGGAATAAAAAGTAACTTGCAGTTTTCACACCTATTTGTCTGAACTGAAAGAATACCAATAAAACCTTTTCATTCATTGGTCAGAAAGGTAAACAAAGTTTTACCAAGTGTCTGTAGAAATCACAAAATCACCACAATCAATACGGACCCGCCACTCAATACATTACTAGATAATTATATAAATAACTAGTTTAAAACATTTTGTGTATAGCATCCAGGGTTTATTTTTGTCTTTGTCTTTGAGATTTTATCTTGTCGGCCCAAATCTCCACACATGGCATTTCCTAAGCTCTACAGCTCTATGCTCTGGCCCTGGCTCAGTCAGCCTTGCAGCTCAGATTGGCAGCCCACATCTCCGAAGTACTGCAATCCAAAATACCCAGTTTGGTTTACCTGCATTTGGGTTGATTCAGACTCGAATACTTTCTCACAGAGTTCACTTGGAAGCAGGTTTTACTTTCGATCAGCAGCTAAATGTGATTACTATGTTCTCAGCTGCCTATAACACCACATAAACAAATAAATGTCAGGTTTTATAGAATGTTCAGGTACTGATGAGCTTTCCAGCAGAGTAGCATTAAAATGAACCCTCTGGCCATGCATAATGTATCGTAATAAATAAAACCCAATATAAATGTCTTAAATAAATGCGAATGAGTATAAAATGAGTAATTGTTTTCCAATAGCTCATAAGCAATTGACCAACCATCACAACGGCCTCATCTGCTCACAAAGGTGTGTATATTCCCATCAGTCATTTCAGGCTGTGATCTTTAAAATGGCATTCCGTCACGTCTCAGCAGACAGACAGTCTCCCTTTTGTTGGCACAAATATTAAATATTGCTGTCATCACTCTCCATTTGGCGCAGAAGTGTGAAACGCTTGGCTGGAGGGTGCAGCGGAAATATGGTCATCATTGCCATTCCAGCTACACCTGTCAAGAGCTGATGGACCTGCTATCATCAGAGGAAAATCATCGGTCACGGAGGGAAATTGGATGTGAGCCACAGGATGACAGAAATCGAAAAAGGTTAAATAAGTGCGACTGGTTTGAAAAGCTCCAACCACTGAAGCTGTGAATGAGATGTTAATCCTGTTAATCGTCACTTTTCTTGTTGACATTTAGATTTTGTGCTTGTGCATGTTTTAGAATATAGATGTAGATGTATTCAGTTAACCTACGTTCAAGCCAACAAGAGGAATCTGGGTCACAGTGGACGATAATCCATCTTTAAACTCATCCTATTATGCATTCATGAAGATGCATACTGGTAGACTTCACTGAACTCACCCCAAATACAGCCACCTTTAAAACCAAAGAAACAGAAAGAGAGAGAGTGGGGGGGGGGGGGGGGGGGGGGGGGGGGGGGAGAGGACAGTGAGAGAGACAGACAGGGAGAATGAGAGATAGAGACAGGGGGAGAGAGACAGGGATGGGGAAAGTGGGAGAGAGAAAGAGAGTGAGGAGTGAGAGAGACACAGAGAGAGTGACAATGACACACACTCACATAGAGAGAGAGAGAGAGAGAGAGAGAGAGAGACAGAGAGAGAGAGAGAATGCAGGAATTTAGGAACAAATCCATTCTGTGGTATAATGAAAGAAACCTCCCACACACACACACACACACACACACACACACACACACACACACACACAGTATATACACTCTGTTACCAGTTTATGACGTACACCTACAGTACAGTATCCACCTTCCACAACGTAACTGAAGCCCATCTGTTTGTCGTGCGTAATTTGTCAACCATTCCTGTTCATTGTTGGAGAGACCACCACAGCACCACAAAACCACAGTACCACCGCACCACCACTGAGCATATATTATTTGGGCAGCTGATCATTCTCAGCACAGCTGTGACACTGACACGGCGGTGTCATGTTAGTGGGTGTTGAGGTGGCACATGTGTGGGGGTTTTAAACACCTCAGTGTCACTGCTGGATTGAGAAACTGTCCATCAGCCAAAAATATCCAGTCAACAGCAGAGCTGCGGAGTGTGGACGGGAAAGTGATGGTGATGAAGAGCTAGAGGATGATGAACACTAAAAATGAGCTGTAATGCACAACAAAAGTCAACAAGAAAAGTTATCATTATTATTATTATTATTATTATTATTATTATTAATGCCAGTGCATTTGCTTTTGTTCTCTATAGTCTGTTACCAATTTTAAACTCTCTATCTTATATATCCTCAATACAGCATTGGGATAAGAGCTAAGAGATACAGAGGCAGAGTGATACAGTGAGAAGAAAAGAGAGAAGGGGGGAAGATAGAGGGAGAGAGTGGGATATACTGTAGATAGACAAAAATAATATTGATTTTGCTCCATGGTACTGATATGATATTTTTCACATTATTACACCTCTATGTTTATTTTTTATGACTCCTGAATATCATGTCTGGCAATATAGTGCAACATACAGACCTGCCAATAAACCTAGAGAAAGAGGGAGGAAAAAGCAATTTTGTGAGAACCTGGCAAAAAATGTGCGAAAAGTGTGAAAATGAAAACTTCTACAGTGCTTCATCTCAGCACAACATGATGGCTACAGTTTATCGAAGGCAACAACAATAAAATGTCACCAACAGGCAAAGTCGTGAAGTGCACCTGGAGATAAAACATCTATGAAGAACATACTATCAGCATGTCATGTGATATCTCTGCATAGAACAAACAAACAAACAAACAAACAAACCTCTTGCAGATTTTCAGCATTTTGACCAAGCCATGCAAAACCCCACAATCACCATTTAAAGAGTGCAGGTAAATATTTATTTAGACAAGGCTGCCAAATAATGATGAAGCTACCAATTTGAGTTCAAGTCAACAATGCGTCAGTGTTTACACACAATCTATATAAAACCTTTACACCAACTGAACATAAATAATGAATAATAAACTTAATCTATCAATTAAAATTAAGGCTATTTTTCACAAAAAGAAAAAAGAAAACCTGGCTGACCTGCAGTGTAGGTGCTATAAATAATGCTCATGATAGGAAAAAAAAACAAAAAACAACAATAAAAAATAAAACTTGAAGTTTAATATATAAGTTACATTTCAAGCTATTTCTAAAAATATATAATCTAAACCAAATAATATAAAAATAGAAAAAATAAAATAAAATAACAAATAAATAATAATCAAGCTTGGCTGACCAACAATGTAGGTGATATAAATTTACACATTATAGGCAAAGCAAAATAAATGTAAAAATAATTTAATTTAAATTTAATATCAGACAATTTCACAACAAATATAAAGAAAAATACATTTAAAAACCTTGCTGACAAACTGTTTAGGTGTTATAAATATGCCCATCAGAGGAATAGATTATTTACTATTTTTTAAATAATTTTTTTAAATTTAAAAAAATAAAATAAATAAAATAAAACCCTGTCTGGCAAACTCACCTAGCTCGAGCTCAACCAGGCTGAGGCTCTCTCTCTCTCTCTCTCTCTCTCTCTCTCAGCCTGTATTGTGGTATATTTACATTACAAACACTTAGAAATATTTTTACAATTAAAATTCTTTACCTTCAGGCCATAGGATTTGAGCAGGAGTGACCAGTCCTGCCCCGAGGGTCTCGGGTTTACAGTCCTGTCGTTTATATTCGGAGCTTCTCAGCGTCCAGGGTCCTTAATTCCCACCGTCTGCCCATTCTCATTCTCACAAGCGGTAATAACTGTTTCCTGCAGCACTCACAACGTTATCGTCTGGAAAAAAACAGACGGTAAAACATTATCTTGTTGCTAACACAAGCTGTATCTCGAGATGAACTCTGCCTGAGCCGCCTCTCAACTTCTGACTGAAACTAGTGGCGCGAAAATAACCGCCGCGCGCCTCGTGCCGCGCGCTCAAATACTGAAGCAGCGCTCGCGCAATAGAAAAGGGGCGGGGCTTTGAAATCCTCCCCACACTCCACTGAAAGATAGCTGAATATACAGTTATTAATCTAAAAATCTAAAAAAAATAGTCTATTATTTGAATATTAAACACCTTTCAGATGAACACTGCAATATTTCATTCAGAATGAGATTTTAGTTCTGATTCTGTTTTGATTTTGTACTAGAAATTGTTTCACAAATCTAGGAAAAACCTGCCTATAGGTAGTGCGGTGTCCAGGTTCTTATACAAGGGGTGCTATTAATTAAAGAAAAACTCCATCTTGGATGAATTGAATTAAATATTAATCTTTATAAGTAACAGGTCTTCAAGATATATTTTGTAGTGAAATCCAGAACTGACTTTTTAGTGTAAACTTTTATCATCATGTTGATCTGTTTTCATTTTTTAGCACGTTTCCCTCACACCTCTGGGGTTGGGGGGTTGATTCCAGCCTTCGCCTTGTGTGCCCAGGGTTTGCGTGTTCTCCCCACGCTTCGGGGGTTTCCTCCGGGTACTCTGGTTTCCTCCCCCAATACAAAGACATGCGCTGTAGGCTGATTGGCATCTCTAAATTGTCCAGAGTGTGTGTGATTGTGTCCTGTTGTGCACCCCGTCCAGAGTGTCCCCTGCCTTGTGCCCCAAGCTCCCTGGGATAGGCTCCAGGCTCCTTGTGTAGGATAAGTGGTACAGAGAATGGATGGATACCACAAACCGTTTTGATGTGGTGATGGTGTTGCAACAGCTACAAGCAGATGATGGTGCCAATGGGATTTAGACCTCACTTTGTCTCTACCTAAACCAACTGCTTCAGTGGCGTTTTAGTTCTTTAGTCTGTCTCTCTCTCACCTCCTCATCTGTACACTCTGCTCAGCTTCCAAAGCTTCAACTTCCATCCTAATACTGATATCAACAACGTCATGCTTGTCACTTCATAGATCACTAACTAGCTGTATGTCCCCCTGTGACATCAGCAAACAACTTCTCACAGGACATTACAAAATACAGCACCAAAATCTCTAGGCACATCACCAATAATTCAGTATAAACATATTGTGTTTTTCATGGTGAAGGTATTCTTTAACTATAGGACAAACTTGCATTTGCAGAATATGTGATTTGTTTGGATGAATTCATCGCCCTCCTTCCGTGTCGGTGTTGGCCCATTGCTCATTTGCTATCTGGGTGGGAGAGGAAAACATTTCTTCTGAATCAGCAATGACACCCTTCTGTAGGTAGACCTGTCCTATATAGAACAAAACATGAAAACCAGGATAATGAACACTCTTTACTGTCAGCATTTAAATGGGTCATTCCTCATGTGCAGTGCCTTTCAGACCTCAAGAAATTTTTTAAAAACTTGCCAATGTCATTATGGTGTAAGAGTGTAATCTGAATTTATTGATTCATTCACTCGTTTTCAGTAAGCGCTTTATCCTGGTCAGTGTTGAACACTGGACACAAAGCTGTAATACACCCTGAGCGGGAAACTAGTCCATCACAGGGCACCATGCACACAGACAATTACATACCATGACGTCTTGGGCAGCCTTAGTTTCTGGCTGTAGCTGCAGGCCTCTGGAAACAGATAACACTTGTATGTATTGTTGTCAGATGGGTGCATTTGGGGGATAATTAAGTGGCAGCACCACTGAAGCATATTCATATTGATTACTATACACCTCCTAACCTTACAAGATAAAACCCAAAGAGGAACAGGAGAAAATTCAATACAAACCCAGTTTTCACAGAACATAGCATATGGGGATTACTGAGACACCATGCCTTTATTCTTTAACCCTTTGTTGTTATCTTTTGCAATTAATATTCAGCCCGCTGTATGCCAGCAGTTCATTCTGATATTCTGAGTCATGTATCCATCACTCTGTACTGTACATAATTTTGTATTAAATCCCCTTAATGAGATTTTAAGTGATAATAGATCCACCCATTGTAAAGGAAATTAGCCAAAAAAATTGTGTGACCAACAAGGACTTGATTTGTTATTCAATAAGGCGGCTGGCAATAGACAGCCATCAAAGCCATTACAGCACGGCAAGCAATATCCAAATGATAAAAACACAGGTCTCCAGGGACAAGTATTCATTTCCTTTCTTGTGCGGCCCTAGCGGTAACATTTTTCATCCCACTACCGCTGGAACATGAGTGCACCAACTCTTTCGATGGTCAGCTCTTTGCTGATTTGTCCTCTCCTGAGGTAGTTTGAATGAGGAATAAAATAACCATAAAGATTAACCTTGTAGACTGTCTAATTAAAAGACAAATGAGAACCTTGTCAGCAGCTAAAAATGTTCAAGGTTGTGTGGTTAAAAAGCACCAAACTTACAGTGTAGACAGACCTTGTCAAAGTACTATGCTAATTTTATGTTAATTCATCCCATAAGGAAATGCATTTTGTTGGAGCACATCCTCCAGTGAGTGCCTTTGTGTCAACAGAGGTTGGATGACTGATATTGTTGGAATTAGTAACACCTCGTGTCATGATGACCATATAAAGGCTCAACCATGAACAGTGAACCATCTGACCAATAAGGCTTCAGCAACGCTCTGTCCCAAATGCTAGAATTGATGTTAGTGTTCTTACTAGGACACCAGCCAGTATTGAGAAACATCCCAACTGTTAGGTCAAATCTGTTCTAACAACCTTGAAAGTTGGACGGTGTGTACCCCTTCGGGGATGGAGACTTTGTCAGGGTGAAGAGGCTTGTGTTATTACAGGGAGCTTAATTCTTCCAGTAGGGCCACCCTTGGTGAACCAATATGCGGGGAGAGGTCAGAGCGATCCTAATGATCTCCATGAAAGGTACAAAAAAGAATAAGTGTACCTTGCCTGGATTAGAGTTATGCTGAAGCCAGGCCTGGCATATCAATGGCCACTGGAACCAATGATAGACGACAAAGTTCTGACAGTTTTTGATTAAAACTGGATGGAAAATGCAAACTAGATGGTATGTAGTCCAGTAATTCAGCTCAAGAACTCAAGTTATAAATGACAAATGGCTACTGCACTTTTGTTTGATATTAATGTTAACAGCTTTAACTTTTATTATGTTTCTCCTTTGCCTACTGATTTATGCATGTATCTTGCACACTAATGCCAATCAGTGTATTAGACAGCAAACCTGTCCATACTCATCATTTGTACTGTGGCTACGCACATTTCCAGGTGCTGGAAATGTGATTTCAACTGGAGCAATATGCTGTATATGAACATCTGTTCTATGTGTACAAAGCCATTAAAGACATTGGTAAATTAATGCTGAGGCCATTAAACTTTCTCCTTTCTAACTTGCCAAAGAAATATAAAATGAAAAATCTACTCCCACACAATTTCCACTGGTGGTCTGATTTATAATTTTTAATGATAAATTTGTTAAACTAACATAAAAAAAATATGAGTGAGTCTGTTTCTGTACTTTTACAATTCATTTTTTAATGAAAATCTCTCCTTGCTATTTCAACCATTTCTATATTTCTCCATGATCATATTATTTGTAAAGTCATAATGTGACCTTTTAGCATTTAGCATTAATGAGTTGATCTAAATTCCTTTAACAGATGTGAGAGCACGAATGAGATCTAATACCATCACTGTAATATATCTGCTGAAACATACACTTGTTACTATAATATTGTGTCAGCTAGCTATAGCATTCACCTAGTTTAACAGAAATAAAGCTGTTGTTAGCTAGCACAATAATACATCTAATGACAAAACCTATAGTTGAATGATTATTTAAAACTCGCACAATATAAACTGCCAAGATAAATACAACAAATACATAGCAACAGCTTTATTCCAAATATCTCAGTTGTAAACTGTAATCTGTTGGTATCATCAGAATTGTTATCATGGTGAAAGAGGCACTAATTTCCTATCATTTTATTTAAGGCAGACATCTTTTTTGTTTTAAGATTGAAGAATTTGAAGCTATACTATTTTATTTAGATTAATAATTGCCCTTTTTTTAGTAAAGAATTTGGGTACTTTTTAACCTCTGCCTACATATAGCATATTTATGAAAAAGTAGTGATATACAGTATTTATGCAGTATAAGAGGGATGAAACATTTTCTTTTAAGAACTGTTCTTTCAAACACTAGCTTTTGGGATACAACCCAATTTTAAATAACAAAAAAACAGAGTAGTGATGATGGAAATGTGTTAAGCCACAGTGTTTCTTTATAGACTCAGACATTAAAAGATATCTATTCATTAGCATTTCTACGGTTGAATTCACTCCATCCCTAACTTTAACAATACGTTTATGGCCATGTACTTATAACAGAAATAGGCTTCATTAAACTCTCATCAAATTCAATGTTCCATGCAAAAGCTGGTATTGCCCAGTTAGCATTGTGGAAATTACATTGTGCTAATTATTGGATACTATCATTCTTTTTTTTTTATTGGAATTTTGTTTGAACACAGTGAATAGTCGATCTGCTGTAACGGGAATACCAATTAAGTTGTCATTTTAAGTTTAAAGGTTAGGTTATTATAATAGGAAAATTAATGAGATCGTTAGGTCCTAAGTGTTTGCTTCATTCTGATAGCTGTTGAAAGATTAATTACAGTCTTGCTTGTTTTTAAAAATTTGGAGTCCAATACCCAAGGTATAAAATTGCAATGTGGAGAAAGTGCGATTTTTTTTTCTTTCATACATTATAGTGTCAGGGGAAAGGCTCATATCTTAATTATATCTATTCTCATGGCAGACACATTTGAGGCAGAGAAGCAAATTTTAACAAATTTTCCTGAATTGTGACAGGATTTGATGACCTGTCAGCTATGACTAAAAAATCTTACTTCATCTGGACTTCATTGTAAAACAGTGCCATATGCTGACCATATGCTTAGATAGTTATACTATACTATTTGCTCTTAGAGGTTGAAATACAGTCTCTCCAACAATCTTTTATAGGCTTTACCTGAAGAGTACATTGCTGAGCTGTGCTGCTGTAGTCTTTCCCATGATAATACGTCTGTCCAAAAGATGTATAACATTCTTTTATACATTTCATTGCTTTTTTCCCTGCTTCCAAGCAGCCAGGAAATACCTCATGGTTAACTTCTTGCTCTATTTCTGCAATGAACTTTATTAAAATCTGAAGAACGCGCTGCAGAGATAATCAGGCTTGGAACATGGTGCTGGAAATGTGATTTCAACTGGAGTGTTATGTTGTTTATGGATGATGGGCTTTATATCAAGAACATTGGTAAATTAGTAGTGATGCCATTCATCATTCTTCTTTCTGAAATGCCAAATAAATATAAAATGAGAAACCTCCACACAGTCTGCACAGGAGGCCTGTCTTATCTTGGCACTCTTGATGTATATTTTTAAAACTATAATATTCCACATTGCTGTTGAGTTCTTGATTCTGATTTGTTAGAACGTGCTGATTCATTTTCTATAACAGCAGCTCTGCTAGTAATTCCAGCTGTATCCTTTCTATACTCATGGCTAATTCACAGGTACTAGTATGGTTTTATATAAGGAGATGTTTATTTAGCATTTATGGAAAGAGTCTCTAGTGTCAGCACTAACAGTCAGAAGCTGTCCCTTTAAGATTTCTGACATAGGAAAGTCTTCAGGATAGAGGACTTTGCACTTTCCTTCTCAGTAGCATGGTAAGCTGCAATTTTGTCTATAAGAGAGAGAAAAAGAATTAAAGAATTAACTGCTTGTAAATGTAATCGCATAAGCAACAAGAGGAACTAACTTTTTCTGATATATGTTCCACAACATTAAATGTATCTATAAGGGGATAAAAAGCAAAAACAGTGTGTTGTTCTTTTTTTAAATAAAAACTGTTTACCTCAGGAATTTGGGCTAGTCCAGGATGTGCTATTATAGGAAAATAATCAACTTCGGGCCACTTCACACAAGCCTGTCACTGATTATTTTCTATAACAGCATGAGGAGTCATGTTTTATCCCTTACACAGTCTTATCTCATTCTACAGACTAATGTCATGACTACATTGCTAAAATTTTAAGTAACACTCAATCTTTTGTGCTTGGATTGATTCCAGATATAACAGAGTGCAAATAACCCTCAGTGGTAATCAAGGTTTTCATTCTGCATTAGCTGGCTGGTAGCCATGATCCTTCAGGCATCAGGAGTGCACAAATCCCCATCTGCAATGACCTGAGGCAATGCATTAGACGGGTGGCCATAAATTCTAAGGTAGATGCTCTGACAACCCAGGGAAGTCAATAGGCTCTGCCTAATGATTTCAAAATGGGATTCTGTTGCTATATACGGAGGTGCTTTTTGGCATACGGCATTTTCCTGGACAGAATATGATTTTTTTTTCATGATTGCTCATACACAATCAGGTACTTCACCCACAAAACATCTGCTGTTAGAATCAGCACACAGAACACAGACAACTTAATTGTAAAATGAAGAGAACAGAAAATGAACAAATCAAAGCAATGAAAGGACATTCATATTTTTTTTCTAGAACAAAAACCTTGTGCGCTAATCTATGGTAGCCTAGTTTCTTGGATGTGGGTTAATGAACCTCTATATTTAAATGTGTTTATACTGTATTATTATTATTACTCATCCATCCATTTTCTGTACCGCTGATCCTACATAGGGTCGCGGCGAGCCTGCAGCCTATCCCAGGGGATTCAGGGGACACCCTGGACAGGGTGTCAATCCATTGCAGGGCACCACCACACACACACTCACGCACCCATTCACACATTACAGACAATTTAGAGATGCCAGTCAGCCTACAGTGCATGTCTTTGGACTGGGGGAGGAAACCGGAGTGCCTGGAGGAAACCCCCGAAGCATGGGGAGAACATGCAAACTCCATGCACACAGGGCAGGGGCGGGAGTGGAACCCCAACCCTGGAGGTGCAAGGCAAACGTGCTAACCACTATGACACCATGCCCCCTATTATTATTATTATTATTATTATTATTATTATTATTATTATTATTATTTAGCCTACAACATATGTTAACCTATTTACAACAAGGTTGCCATTGTAAACCTGTTTCTCTTCCACAGTCCACAGTTATGCATTTGTCTTTGTGAAGTCTTGTTATTTATGCAATATCACATGAGCAAAAGTGCTGTTGTGCTAAATATCAGCACGGCTGTGATTTGGATGTCTGTGTGTTGCCATGCCAACATACAGACTTACTTACAGCTTGTAGAAAGTGTAGTAACCATTTCAATGTAAGGAACAATTGCTAGAATTGGAAACAATGAAACATACAAGTGCTGTTATATACTGTAGCTGTTAAATATCAGAACTCTTGGAATGCCACTTGTCGAGCCAAATTAATGGAGCTGTTTCACTGATATACCACAAAGTTTTATTCCTCTTATACCACCGTAATTTGTCAATGCCAATGTCATACTTTTCATCTAATTATAGCTGCATTTAATGTTGTGAAACACCTGCAAAACTTAAAGTTACAGCTTTACCTCTGACTTTTACAAAGCACTGACACTGGAGACTCCTTGCAAAAATGCCCAATAAATATTTCCATAGAGAAAACATCACCATATCAACAATTATATACTTTTTAAATCCATGAATCCAAGTTTATACTGTTTATACAAATCCCTGTTTAAGTTGTTACTGTAGAAACAATAACATATTAGAATGAGCATTAATATATACCTGTTGCTTTCTTTGTAGCTGGAACTCCTTTTTGAGCCATACTGTTGTAGAAAATTAATCAGCACCTTCCAACCAATCGCAGTGATGGATTCAACAGTGCTGTGGTACAATAAACATTATTAAACATGAAAAGGAACAAGGAATTATGTATTCCTGACACATTCTTTCTTGTATATATTCTGCATTGTAGGATTTCCCGGTTGCCATTTTCTTTGTATCGGTCCTGGTTTATCATTATGAATTTGCCCATGTTCACTTTATCTGCCTACATTATTACCTGTTCTGCTTGAATCGTCAGTGACTCCTAGATAAACCCTAATAAATTTATTCAGCATTTGCATCACAATACCTTTTCAACTGCAGGCTTATGCGAATATTACTTTTTCTATAACCTATATACCAAGCTGATAGGATGGTATCTATGTGAGCGCATTGTGTTTTATTACACACATAGATATTGAGTAACATTTTGGGGTAGATTGTTACTAAGATGTAGAAAATGAAGGATTTCATATCCTGCAACTAAATATGGAGGCAGTAGGTTTTGTGCCAGTAGGTTAGTGGCAATAATAGCTCATTGTGCTTTTGTGCTGGTTAAGTACATTCACTGTATTGTAATAACTTCTGTGACAAAAAAGGTGCAATACCCTTATTATTAAATGGGATTCATAAGAAAACTCGATACTGTACTAATGTAAGAACCACCACAGGAGGAAAACAACGAGTGGTATATACCATTCAAATTAAATGTAACTTTTTCATATAAATTGACTCATTAAATTTCTTAAGTCATTACATCAGTTTAGGTGCACTACATTTGATGTGGTGTATGATATATGACACAACAGAGAACAGGGATCACCACAGTACCACCACTGAGCTCATATTATTTGGGTGGTGGGCCATTCTCAGTAAAATAATCAATGATGAGGTGGTGTGATGCAGCCTGACATGAAGAGGAGTTACTGTTACTGTTAAGTTGATTATTTTCCAATAACAGCACCTCCCAAAGTGTTATGTTCCTTTCATACTGCAGCAATTTGCCAATAATTACAATTTTAATTTATATATGAATGACATGTCATGTTTTTTTATCCATTTATAGTTACATTTAATGTTATGGAACATCCGTTTTGTCACTTATGTTATTGCAACCATAAACAGTCGTTCGTTCACCAGCCTCAATTTTTTCGTATGTCAGGTTACAGAGAAACCACAAAGCATAAACTCCTCTGTCATGAAGACTTTACATGAAGACTTACTTTGTTACTTTGTTAAGCTTATTGAAGTTTGTTGAAGATAATGTTCAAACTAATGCAATAAATAATATTAGTTAATGTAAAGTGTTATCCAGCAATGACATGGAATACAAATTAAAATACAAAATATACTTGGGAGTATATCAGTGTGATTTACCTGTACTGTCTGTCATGTTAGTTTGTCACCCCTTTGTACTGAAAATGCCAGGTAAAAGAGGAATGCTGGAAAGGAAGTAGTTCAAAATGATCATAAATCCCACAAGTTCTTCCAGATTGAATCCATTATATGGAATGATTTATTAATTTGCAAATGTGAGACCATGTTTCAGTTTACTGTTCAAAAATGTACAACGAGGCTTTCAGTTGGGAGCAATAGGAGAATAGGAGATTCAATTGTAAGTGTGTTAACATGGCTGCCACTTTAAAAGGAGAGTAAATGATCCGGTTTCCCTGTTGTGATTTCTCTCAACACTTTTGTGCTGGTTTTTGCTCCCTGCTTCATTTGTCATGATGAAAAAGCCTGAAGTAAGTAATTGTATATTGCTGTGAAATGTGGGATTTATAAGATCAGTTTATAAGAGCAGTTTCCACTATAGTATATGCTTATTCTCTAGAGGGCAATGGAGAATCATGGAATAATGGTGAAACTATAGGGTTGTTCATTACAAGTGTCAGACAAAAGGAAGTTTTCAATTTACTTAATTTCTACTGAAACTATAAAGGACAAAGATGCAGAAATGATATCAAGGAAAGGGCAGTGCCTTAGTAACTTTAGCTCACAACCCTTCACATCCAAATACTCTACTGGGTGTTATAAACATTATTGATTGGATTAAATGTAGGTTATGGGTTTAGTATTGGGGCTCAAATGACATGTATATATCTTGTTTGTGACATTTAAATTACATTAGTACATTGTGTTATTGTAGTATTACATTATTTAATGTAAATATTACATACAGCATTACATTATTATAGAGCAGACATGAATTCAATTACCGTTAAAGGAAATAATGTAATACGAAGTAATAAGTATATTAAGTAATAAGTATACTAAGTCCCATGTATTCATCTACTTAAATTTAACCAACTTACAGTGCCTTGCAAAAGTATTCACCCCATTGGTGTTTTGCCTGTTTTGTTGCATTACTACCTGGAATTAAAATGGATTTTTATTTGGATTTTATGTAATGGACCTAATAAAATAGTCCAAATTGTTGAAGTAGAATGAAAAAAAAAAAACCTTGTTTTAAAAAAATAATAAAATCTGAAAAGTTTTGAGTGCATATGTATTTACCCGCTTTTCTGTGACACCCCTACATAAGATCTGGTCCAACCAATTAAGTTCAGAAGTCACATAATTAGTTGATTAAGGTCCACCTGTGTGCAATCAAAGTGTCACATGATCTGTCACACAATGTCAGTATAAATACACCTGTTCTGAATGGCCCCTCAGTCTGCAACACCACTAAGCAGGTAACATGAAGATCGAGGAGCTCACCAAACAGGTCAGAGACAAAGTTGTGGAGAAGTATAGATGAGGGTTGGGTTATAAAAAAATATCCCAAACTCTGAATATCGCACAGAGCAACATTTAATCCATTATAACAAAATGGAAAGAATATGGCACCACTACAAACCTGACAAGAGAAGGCCACCCACCAAAACTCACAGACCAGGCAAGGAGGGCATTAATCAGAGATTCAACAAAGACACCAAAGGGAACACTGAAGGAGCTGCAAAGATCCACAGTGGCGATGGGAGTATCTGTTCATAGGCCACTTTAAGCCGTACACAGTGGGGCTTTATGGAAGAGTGGCCAGAAAAAGCCACTGCTTAATGAAAAAAAATAAGAAAACTCGTTTGGAGTTCGACAAACAGCATGTGGCAGACTCCCCAAACACATGGAAGAAGGTTCTCTGAGATAAGACTAAAATTGAAGTTTTTGGCCATCATGGGAAACGCTGTGTGGTGCAAACCCAAACTTCCCATCACTTCCCATCACAACACTTCCCAACATTTCCACAGTGAAGCAGAGTGGTGGCAGCATCATGCTGTGGGGATGTTTTTCATTGGCAGGGACTGGAAAGCTGGTCAGGATTGAAGGGAAGATGGACGGCACTTTTCTTGAGGAAAACCTATTTCAGTCTGTCAGAGATTCGAGACTGGGACAGAGGTTCACCTTCCAAGACATACTGCTAAAGCTACAATGGAGTGGTTTAAAAGGAACATTTATATGTCTTGGAATGGCCTAGTCAAAGCCCAGACCTCAATCCAGTTGAGAATCTGTGGCATGACTGCTGTACACCAACAATCTTACTTGATTACTTACATTATTAACCAATAATGGTGTTACTCGCATGTAAAAAAAAAAAAAAATTCAGAAGTGTTATGTAGCTTTGAACAGTAACATTTATACAGTAGTTAGCCTAAGCTGCATAAATTTAGAGGAGCTCAGCTAGGTGAGTTATCTTAGCTTTTAACACAGAACATTATAGACCAAGTGACCAGATAAGCACTGAATAGTTACTAGTTTATACTTTATTGATTTCAGAAAAAAAATCTAGAATTTGATTTATCTGCAAGTTTATCTGCATTTATCTAACCATACATCATGTTGACAAAGTATGTTAACACGTGTATTAATTGATGTTTGTTATAAATTTGAATTAAATATACCTTCTTTTACTGTTTATTCAATCCATTTAAAAAAATAAATGCACATAAATGAGCAAAAATTAAATTATAGCATGTTTATAAACGTTGATAACATACTGAGCTTTGGTCTTAGGGTGTAAATATTATTATTCACTTCCTTCAGTTCTGAATTTTTCCACTTAACTTCATTAATACGCATTGTTCATGTTGGTTATTGTGGATTTAACTTTACTTATACAGTAATGGTATGAACATTGCACGTTTCATTATTTGGCTATAGTTGATTATTTTAAAAACCCACCAATTGATATAATTGTTAGTTATGTAATGTTACTGACAGTGTATTAATGCTAATGTTTGTGATTTATATTGACTAATGTCAGTAAAGGGAACCTTAATGTCAAGTTTTACTGAAATATATTGTCAAAGAATTCTATTGTTTATCCAATGTTTATCATATTTTGCTGTATACAAATCTCAACCCCTTTGTGTTGCATTGCGGTTAATCTTTCTGTGGTCTTAACATGAAGTGGCATTACTGTAATTAAGTAGTCAGGTCTTTCCAGAGGAGCCTAGTTTATAAATAATAAGGAGCAGTTCAGATGTAATTATTGTAACTTCTGAAGAAATTAAGTAAGAGGAATGAGATGATCCCCTACAGACTCTTGGAGGATTTCAAATACCACCTGTTTTTACCATCTAGAGGTGCAAGAAAAGGTCTATTTAAGAGCTCATGAGTCCCCAGGTGAGCACATTAGCATGCGAAAGCAGGTACTTCTTGCCCCTAAGAAAGAGACACTTCACACGGAAGCACGTCCCCATCTTTTTTGAAAAATCACATTGACAGTGGCATTAGCCTTCAGAGTATTAGATTTTGAATCCAGCCATAAAGCAACACTATATCACCACTACAACTTAGAGACATGCCACTGTCAATCACTCGTGCAGTAAATATAACACTTTCTCCTTTGGATCCCCATGGCAGTCTGGTTTGGTTTCTCTCTATATTATTATTTTTTTCAATTGATAGACCTTTCTGTCATTGCATCATCAGCAGGTAAAAGCCCAGTTTCTAAGAAGTGGTGTGCTGATATAATAGTGTACTGTGATAAGGAAATCTGCAGTTATTACACCATTAATATTATGCTAATAGATACTGGTACAAATAATGATGTCACAACACGATGTCGCTGTTGAATTCTCAAATATGATTGGTCAGAAAGTTTTAAATAATTTCCTGAAACAGCACCTCTGGCAATAGTTCCAATCACAATCAAAGGTTTATATTATATGCACTTGTTCTAATTCATAACCTTTTTTTTAATAGTAGAAGCTTACATACACACAAACTTGTATGGTGGATGCAAGACTAAGATTAAATATTATTGCAGGATTCCCCGATTTCTTATGGTAGCAAGACAAGCTGCATTTTTGTGTCTTATTAACTTCAAGAGAAAGAAAGACTGATGAGGGAATGACTGTTTATAGCGGCTATTACTATAAGTAATAACAAGAACTAACCTGTTTCACAGATGTTCTATAACATTAAATGCAAGTATAACTGGATAAAAGTATGATGTCATTATTTAATGAATAAAATTGTATTAATCGCTAGCAAACTTCTCTGGTATAAATGGAATAAAACACTTCAGGATGTGCTGTTATAGGAAAATAATAAACTTTAGAGTGTAACAGTAACTCTGTTTCATGTTGGGTCATATCACGCCACCCCATTGTTCATTATTTTCCCATAATAGCATGCCTGGTTGTGTTTTATTCCTTTTTTAAATCAGGACAGGCTATTGCAAAAGGAAGGAATATTTTTTTTTTTAAAAAAAGGAAATTTTTCACTGTTTTGATCAACTGCTGGAGGATAAGAGTGATAAGTCTATTTGACGTTTATTAAATGACATTCTAGTACTTTGTCGGCCGGCATGATGGTTTTGTGCTGTAGATTTATCATTCCTTACACTTTTCTGATTATTCCACCCTTAGCTCTAACATTAATTTAAAAAGTCTGCTGCAGAATGTATTTATTTATTTACCTGACAGCTTCAAAGACCTGAATGTGAGGCTGAATACAAGCCTATAGTTGAAAAGTTGAGGGTTAGAGATCTCTCTGTGGCACTCTGGGATTTAAACTCACAACCTTATGGTAACTATTACACTATGTTGAAGTCACCCTGAACTTTATAAAATGTTTGGGGTTTTTTTTGTTGTTGTTGTTGTTTTTATCCCCTTTTAGGGGGATTCATTAGAATGTGCAGATCAGAGATAAAGATCTAATTTAAGTTTTCCAACACAGGAATGTCTTCAGGACAATGGACTTTCGGGTCTCTTGATAACATGCAAATTGCTTCACAAAAACTCCACAACATTAAATGTGACTAGAAATGAATGTCATACTGTTCTTTAATAATAAAATGTTAATGTTGGCAAATTGCTGTGGGAGAAATAAGAGAAATAAAACACTTTGGGATTTGCTGTTACAGGAAATTAATCAACTTGGGGTGGTAATATTAACACATCGGGCCCTCATCTTGTCACTGAGCACGCCCCATCTTGTTTTATTCCTTACTTTTTTGTGTAATTACCTTACCAATTTTTGGGAGACCTTAACCCCTTTAAAGTTTCAGTTTATGAATATGAGCAATTTAGCAGCTACACTGAAACCAATGGATAAAGGTATGTAGTAATGAGCTCACAAGAAATGTGATTCTGGGCTTGCTAGTGAGAATCTAAAGGGTTAACCACTGAACTGAACCACCACTGCATTAACCTCTGTTGGCAATCCTTTCTGTAGATAGATCCCTGTGCTGATGTCAAACATGGAATGGCTTTCTGACAAATCTGCAAAAGCAGCTCTAGTGCCACATAAAAGATTTATGGAAATATTTTCCTGTCTGAGCAATGAACTCAATAGTAAGCCCGTCTTCAATGATTAATAGATATCCCATGTGTATATTTGTCTTGTCTACAAAATTGCTTTGCTCGTCTTCAAGCTAAACCTTGTGACTTTTTCTAAATAAGTTTTTAGATAAACTCAATGACAATAAGTGTGATAAGTGTGAAAATCCTATCCAGACAGCATCCTACTTTTTTTTTTTTTTTTTTGCCTATGAATAAGGGCATGTACCTGAATGTTCTGAGTAGTGAAGACATTATGTTTTGATAGTGTCACAGAATGATGAATGGCTTGTATTCAGTAAAGGACCTGCATAATAGATTGACTGTCCCTTCACCTCCTGGAACTACTCTGCAAACTGAAGCCATACCTTAAAACAGCAACAGCCACTTTGTTCCCAGCGCATATCAATCACAGGTGACAGCTCCAATCCGGAGAGAAATACAAAAACATAGCAATGAAAGCTCTGCGTTTGACTGTATTCCACCGCTGTCAGACAAGACAGGCCTGGAGCAGAGCTTCAAAAGAGATATATTTCTGATAACGACAGCTTGGGTCCTGATTCGTCTGAAGGCTTTGTTGAAGGAACACACGGGATATCAAGGGATGATGAGCATACAGTACCTGTCAATTAGCTGATCTTTAGAACGTGGAGCCTTGTGATGAAAGACTTGTATATATACTTAGGATTTGGAGGAACTTATCCAATGTAATGTCTTCACTTATGCAAATCAGGCAGGTTTTCACAAAAGGAGACTGGATCAGTGTTCCTTCTTGAGCTGTCCCATTTTCCAAACCTTTACCAGAAATTGTGCATTCAGTAATAAAAGCTTTTGGGGAAAAAATGTGTTAATGATTGAGCTTGATCTACCTAAACCAACTTATTTTAAAATGCAGAGCACACGTCTCGGCCAAAATTGATCACCGATAATGTGCCCAAGCAGTTTTTTTATTTGTCCATGCAGGCAGCGGCTGGAACACCTGGTCTGGTGAACATTATGAAGCAGTCGCGGGAGCTGTGCTTAATGAAAGGCATTATCGCTTGATCACAGCAGGCTCTGCTCGGAGCCACACCAGCTGGTTGCAGCCCATCTTTCTGGTTGTCTTAGCAACCAGGATGGCATGTGGGTCACATGGCTTTATTAAAGAAAGAAATTAAAAAATGGTTGTTTCAGTTGTCCAGTCAATAAGATTTACAACAACATACTGTATGGCAGTGGGTCCCTTCATGATACTATACGTTACGATTCAAAAGTTTGGAATCACTTAGAACATTTCACATTTTCCATTATTCATCAAATTCAAGTTGCAAAATGACTAGAAAATATAGTCACGGCATTGACCAGGTTAGAAAGAATGATTTCTGTTTGAAATAATAATCTGTGCTTCAAACTTTGCTTTCATTAAAGAATTCACCATTTGCAGCAATTACAGCCTTGCAGACCTTTGGCATTCTAGCTGTCAGTTTGCTGAGGTAATTTGCATCAGTTCCATGCTTCCTCAAGCACCTCCTACAAGTTGGATTGAGTTGAGGGGCACTTTTTTTTGTACCATTCAGTAAAGCTGCTCCCACAACAGGGTTGAGATCTGGTGATTGCACTGGCCAATCCATTACCGACAGAATACCAGCTGACTGCTTCTTCCCTAAGTAGGTTTTGCATAATTTGGAGCAGTGCTTTGGTTCATTGTCCTGTTGTGGGATGAAATTCGCTCCAATCAAATGCTAGCCAGAGAGTATGGCATTGCATTGCAAAATGGAGTGATAACCACCCTTGATCAAAATTCCTTTTACTCTGTACAAATTTCCCACTTTACCAGCACCAAAGCTGACCATCACATTTCCTCCACCATGCTTGACAGATGGCATTAGTCACAGATATGGCTTTTTCTTTGAAACTCTGCCTAGAAGGCCAGTATCCTGGAGTCTCCACTTCACTACTGAAGATGATACTGGTGTTTTGTGGGTACTATTTAATAAAGCTAACTGAGGACCTGTGAGACGTCTGTCTCTCAAACTAGAGACTCTGATGTATTTATCCTTCTGCACAGTTGTGTCCCAGGGCTTCCCACTTCTTTTTCTATCCTGGTTAGAGCCAGCTTGCGCTGTTCTGTGCAGGGAATAGTACACACCTTCAATTTCTTGGCAATTTCTCACATGGAATAGCCTTCATTTCTCAAAACAACAATAGACTGACAAGATTTTGAAGAAGGCTCTTTATTTCTGGCCATTCTGACCATAAAGGAACCCACAAATGCTGATGCTCCAGATACTCAAGTAGCCCAGAAAAGGCCGGTTTTCGCTTCCTTAAACAGCACAACGATTTTCAGCTGTGCTAACAAAATTAGTCTTTTAACATGACAAGATTATCTAATACAATGTGCCAGGAGTGAAGGTTGCTGAAAATGGGCCTTTGTATGTTTATGTAGATATTCCAAATAATCAGCTGTTTCCAGCTATAGTCATTACAACATTAACAATGTCTACACTGATTTTGACTGATTTCTGATCAATATAATGTTGTTTTAATTAGAAAAAAAACAGTGTTTTTCTTTCAAAAACAAGGCAATTTCTAAGTGATTCCAAACTTTTGAACAGTAGTGTATATAAACTGACCATTGTTCAAAATACAGTCATTCTGGGCAAATGTCTGGACTGTGAAAAGGAAACTTTCAGATTCAGGGTGTCCTTTATGCTTGCATTCTTTCATCTATATGCTGATATTAATATCAGAGTCCTCCCTTTATTTGCAGTGACTATCCATCTGAATAGTCTGAATATCCATCTGAATGTGCACTGAAAATCATAGTGTACACATTTTGGTACATGTAATATTCCTCATCCTTCAGCACTGCTGAGCCAGCAAACAGGAACATTCCTATTATCTGCGATCATATATATATATATATATATATATATATATATATATATATATATATATATATATATATATATATATATATATCTCCAGACATGTACATGGCCCCCATTTTTCCTGCTTGCACACAGTGTGATATTAGCAATTGTGAGAGCATTGAAAATCTGACATATTTGTGAGCAATACACTGTGAAATATCTCCTGCGCAAAATGCATTGGTTTCTGTATTTGTTATGGCTGGGTCACACCTTAAGTGGGTTTAAAGTCCCCGATCAGGAATTGCTGCAATCAGCAGGTCAACAGGTACTCCAGGTTATGAAATAACCACACTGGATCCACTAAAATATCCCAAAGATATAGTATAGCATATTTACGATGTTCTGTGTTAGAGCCCTAAAGCACCATTGGTGTTGTTTAGACATGTTCACAAATTGGGTTTGAGAGCAGAAACCGCAGGTAAACAACTGGCGCAAACAGCCTGCCAAAGGTCATGCTGAAGGCAGACATTAGTCTCTCTATTCCCACAAGAACGTGCCCAGGGGAACCTCGTTCATTACACATCAGTCACAAGTGAAGAGCCAGTATTCAAGGTTGAGCACCATATGGAAATGTTTCCTTTAATTAAACCATGTAGAACCTATATGGAGATCAATATGAATGTGAGATGTGAAATAATCAATATGAATGTGTGTTAGCACAAAAGCAACCATGATTCTAGGCATTTTCAGACTTTCAGACAGAATTTTACAATAGGGGGATGCATGAATGTTCAGAGAATGATCATAGCAATGGAAGAGAGGTTTAATCAAATTAAACTCCACTCATATGTAACACAGCTTTTCAGTTACAGAACCACTGCAGACATGGTTCTGTAAGAAATATTCAGGATTATCTTTGCTTCTGTGTTTTAATTTCTTTGAAAAAAAAAATTACAGTAGAGACAGTGGAATTGTGGACAAAGCTGAAAAATTCCCAATCCCAAGTAGTCGCTTTCCGATCTGCTTTCTACAAGAAAAGTGACAATTTAGTATAAGTAAGGAATAAAACGCAAAGGGGATGGCTGTTTTAGGAAAATAAAGAACAACGGGGTGGTATGATGCAGTCTGACATGAGTTACTGTTAGCATCCCCAACCTGATTGTTTTATAATAACAGCATGTCCTGAAGTGTTTATTTGCCATGTCATACTTTTTAACCTTTTTTAGTCATGTTCAATGTTGTGGAATGTCCATGGGAAGAATGAGCTAGTGAGTAGGAACTAGCAATGACACAAACACATTAGCAATGACAAAAACACATTAATCACCACAACCCCCTAACTCCGCTCCCCCAAAACCTGACAAAACATAAATAAATAAATTTAACTTTAAACTTAAAAAGGGAATGCAATAACATTGGAAGAACCTTTTTTGGTTGTTAAAACCACAACCAAACAATGACTTCAACCGGAGTCCCACATGATTTCCAGAGTGTATAATTACTAAGTGTATAATTCAGGGTAGATTTAGAAATGCACATGGAAACCATATTCCATATTCATATTCAGTGTGTGTGGGATGTAAGGTTATGGCTTTACTATGAAGAAAGATTCCCATTTGTACAAAATTAAAAAGAAAAATACGAGCAAGGATTTGAGTGATGTGTTGAGTGAAGTGGATAATAATTCTTTTCATATTGATCCTCTGTCCTTCTATATGTTGTGAGAAGCACAGTGCAGAGCAGCATGCTAAGAGGAAACATTGTGTAACCTGATAGCAGAAAGGCAGAAAAGCTCCCCAGTAGTGCTTCCATGAGGTGACAAAGGTGCTCCTAAATATCATGGCATGGAGGGGATGAGCAGAATTGTTCATATTGATCTCCAAACCTCCTACTGTCCTCTTCTCTGTCATTGCCTCCAGTAGGGGAAATGGTGTTTGTGTTGGGGTGAAATGGGTGTGCAGGGGGTCCTTTTCTTTTCAAAACATCTGTGCAGAGGCCTGACAAAGCAAAGCAGTGTGAGGAGATGGAGATCACTAGACTCTATTGATCTATTCAGAGGTCCAACGTCTATTGTGTGTAAAAGTTTTGCTGAGAGGGAAAATTGAAAAACTTTCTACCTCTGAAAAACTCGGAAAATGCAGAGCCGCTAGTATTTAATAAATAGCATCCAAAGCTCTCCAATATAGTAGAGCATTTTCTACTTTTGCTTGGAGCTTCTGCTCTTCTGACTCAACTTCTGCTGCTGTGAATGGTCCCATGTGAATACCCTAAAGATTTGCACTTCCCAAAAACAGTTTACATCCAAGTCTCACGCTTGTTTCTGTTGTTAATCTCATTTGGATACAGTAGACTTTTATCTGTACGACTCAAGTACAATCTCAAGATGTTTTCTGTACTGACTTGGACTTGTCTCTGACCTACTGGCATTGGCAGCTGGTCTTATCTCAGTCTTGGGCACTGGTTTCACTAAATATGGTTTGGTCTTGAACTTTTCACATGCACAAAGTTTGACAAGCAATAATTTCTTCTTCTAGAAAGCATAGCCTAATAAATGGCATAATGCACAAATGAAGCCAACTTGTTGAAGTACAGTCTTGGCCTTGAAAGGATTTGATGGTTTTGAGTCTTGAATTTGACTCTGTCTGGCTTTCATTTGGACTCAATCTTGACTTGGCCTTGACCCCTTTAAGACCCGGTCTTGACTAGATCTTGCCTAGCCCTGGTCTTGGACTTGTTTTGGAATTGACAGTACTAAATATTGAACATCCTTTCATAACACTTAGTACTGTTCGACTTTATAGTATACAGTTGTAAAAGAGAAATGATTTACATGATATGGTCAAAAGTAAGTGGACACCTGACCATCACACCCATATGCACTTGTTGAACATCCCATTCCAGATGTAGTCCTCTCTTTGTTCTTATAATAACCTCCACTCTTCTGGAAGGCTTTCCACTACATTTTGGAATAGGCTTTGGGGATTTGCCCATTCAGCCACAAGAGCATTAGTGAGGTCTTTGTGCAGGCCAGTTGAGTTATTTCACTTTATGTTGGCAAACCATTTCTTTATGGACTTCGCTTTGTGCACAGGGGCATTGTCATGCTGGGACAGGTTTGGGCATATTACAGTAGTTCCAGTGAAGAGAAATTGTAATGCTACAGCATACAAAGGCATTCTATACAATTGTGTACTTCTACCTTTGTGGCAACAGTTTAGAGAAGGCCCTCATATGGGTATGATGGTGAGATGTCCAACTTTTGGCCATGTAGTGTATAATCACACTCTCTGGTGTCACCCAGAAGAGGATGGGTTCCATTTTGAGTCTTGGTTCTTCTCAAGGTTTCTTCCTCATTTCATCTGAGGGAGTTTTACTTTGCCACTATCTCTTCTAGCTTGCGTATTAGAGATCAAAATCTACATCCAGATTTCTGCAATACTGCTTTGTGACAATGTCTATTGTTGAAAGTGATATACAAATTAAATTCATTCCAAATGCATGCACATAATGTTCCTCTTGTCCAAACAGGCCTTTTGACAAGCATTTCAGCTTTGTGTAAAAAAAAACCCTCCATACTTGCCTTTTTATTCCCCCTCAAAATCCTTTGAAGAGTCTGCCTGACCAGATTTGTTATCATGGCTCATCTATGATAGCCTGAAAACAGACAAGATTTTGGCTTAAAAATTCAGTGATCTCACTTTGAACAGTTTTTGGCTGCTACTGACAAGAATCCAGCCATCACAGATCACAGTGTTGCTCTCATTTTCCACAACCTTCCTGTGTGAGCTGATCTTGTCAAATCAGACTTGTATAAAAGGCAAAATATAAAGAAAGACTGAAAACAGTTGGAACAAGAGTTGACTCTGTGTGGGCTTGTCATCAGTTCCAGCCAAGGCACTCGCTCTGTGTTCATCTAAACAAGATCAGGATTTATTCTGAATGTGAGTGGGCTGCTGTTAGTGTGCCTTCATAAACACTGTTGATCATGCTTAATGTTATGTGTTGGGATCATTAAATGGTGGCCTGTTTTCTCTGGGCCCTAGGGAGCCAGTGAGATGACATGATAGTTATTTTTTAACACTGCATTGCCAAAATTTAAATATCAAGGTCACATATTAAGTATTTCATAGCCATGAATTATGTTGTGGCTACAACTCTGGTATCTTAACTTGGTATTATATGACTAGGTAATAGTGGCAAGATTTTGCAGAATCCACAATTTAACATGTTGTGGAACGTCAGAATTAATACATAGCCTCCCATTAATATGGCACCACAGTTTGGGACAATACCCCACCCCATCAGCAGAGGTTGCTATCTACAGAGTTCTAGTTCTGCTGTTTTATTTCTGGTTCCCGTTCCATTAGCACTTACTGGTCGAGAACCCAGTTACCATTATGTCTCTTCAAAGTCTTTCCACTATTACCTAGTCTTTTAAGTTCTGAGCCATTGCTATTCTACCTGCCTTGTCTGTGTTTATATATATATATATATATATATATATATATATATATATATATATATATATATATATATACTTTTTGCTATTCTCTGTTTTGACTAGTCTTTTAGATTATCCCTACCTGATTTGGTCTTTTGAATGATTACAGTTTTTAAGACCACGCATTTGGACACTATTTATTTAATAAAAACCTCTACACATGGATCTTCACTCCTTTCCCGAGTCTGGTTTGTTGCATAATTTTTTGGCCGGAATGAGCAAAAAAGTTTATTTGCTTTGAGAATTTGTTTAAGGTGGCATGGGTTAATGGTATATCTGTGGCCAATAACAGTGACTCCAGTATGTATTTATGCATCATTGAAGTATCAGTCATCTCCATGATTAGGTTTGTGCAGCCACAATGTTTGAATTCAATTGACCTCTATGTGTCAGTCATTTTAAAATACAATAGTTGCAAGAATTTCCTAGAGAAGCTTATGGCTTTAATGTACTGATTCATGAACACACCTAATAAAAACAGCTTGCTGCTATAGGAAAATAATCCATGCTAGAGTGTTGTAATATGATTTACCAATAATTACAATTTTGAATTGATTAACAAACAACTGAATGCTTTTTACCCATTTATAGTTCCGTTTAATGATATGGAACTTCCACAAGATAAGTTAATTCCTGTTATCGCATACCTTATAGTTACATATTTGTTCACTCATCATTCTCTCTCTTTTTTAGAAGCTATAGATTTGTTCACCCATCATCTCTCTTTTTTCTGTCTGTTGAAGTTAATAAGCAGAAGAAAAGCAAAGTTCTCTGTAAAGACTCCTTCTATGAATGTTAAATAAACTGCTGTTATAGAAAATTAAACACCGTGCTATAATAAAAAATAACAACCATGTCACCTCAGCTGTTCTGTAGGTTACATCCAATCCACCATCACATTTTTCCAGTTACATCAAAATGATGTTGAATCTGAAAAAAGGTGTATTCAAAGTATTGAATATTATCGAACCACCAGACTTACTAAAATGTATGACTACAAATAGGCAATACACTCTCATTCTGTGTGTGTGTGTGTGTGTGCAAGAGCGTAGGTGATCATTAGAGTAGAACCAGAGTGAAAGCATACATGTGGACAGCCAAAAATACTATGAATATGTATTTAATGGAAAATGATGAGTGATGTAGTGTCTGAAATACAGCAAGGAGAATGTATGTGAGGAGGAATTGGTACTGAATTGGTACTCAAAGGCATCTCTATCTGCACTTCATAAAATGACCACCTTAGTCTGATGTTTTGCCTAAAATGTATTAAGCATCACTGGCTTTTTTATATCAATTTAAATAGAGTTAAATTTTTAAATAAATCTTCTCCTTGTACATGTGTAAAGACAAGGATTTACTTTCACTGCGTTTCATCATTACTACATTATGTTATCATTACTGCGTATGTTTTCCTGCCACAATTTTTCTCTCGCTGGATAACAGGTTGCCAGGTGGTGCCTGGTCCAAACAGTTATTTGGTCTAAGTCAAATGTAATTGTTGACCTCTGTTTTAGTGGTTAGTGGTGTGTCATGTTTTTTTTTTTGTTTGTTTTTTTTTAATTCTGTGTTGGCAGAACAACAGGCTCAGAATCACTGACTTGCAGCAACCTGCGTCAGCCTGGGAATTCTAAATTATTAAATGCACCATGTCTAAACATGTATAAACATGATGTACTGTATACACATGTAAAAGCAAGATCACATGTTGCACCATGTTTGAAAAAGGATGCATATAGATTAACCAGAATTTCGATGTTCTGTGCCTTATAGTATTCTGATCTAAAAGCAAAGCTAATGCAGGATTTAAATGATTTATTTATTTTTTATCTTTATTATTAATAGCATAGCAGCAGGGTAGTGGAAGATCAGTGGTTAGGGTTCTGCTAGTGAGCACAGGGTTGGGAGTTGGGAATCCCAGGACTGTTAGATTAATGCTTGGATTGGATTCTGCCTAACCTAGAAGTTTCTTTAGATCTGCCAAATGAATGAATGTGAATGATAAGCGTTCACAGAAAATGGATTAGACATGGATTAGATCAAATTTGCCATAATTGCTGTTTTTGAACTTATTTGCCCCTGAGTGTTTGCTAAAATTTTATTTTCATTCTTTTTAATACATTTCATATTCTTAATGACTAGGATTTCTGAACTTTCTTCCTGAATATACTCCAAGCGTGCAAATAAACATAGAGAATCTCAAGATCATTCCAGGCTCCTGACTCTTCTTGGCCAAATTTCTAAGACACGCAAAGCATATTCATAATTCAAATCAAAGCTTAAAAGCAAAGTGCTACAAATAAAAGAGAAAAAAAGGGGGAAACAGCATATTGTCCTTAATGTGTTCACACAAATAAAATCTCAAATAAAAATCCTTCCGGAAATTGAGATGCAATTACCGAAAATTGTCGGCAGACTCTGGCACTTGAAACCATCATTCTGTTTCTCTTTCCTGCACTATAAGGACACTTTTTTTGCCACTTTGGGACAAAATTACACTGACCTAGTTTAGCTGGCTAATGGCCGTTCGAGGTTAAAAGGATATTGGTTGGCATTTGAAGTAGTCCCATTACCAAGTTTGTACCCAGTAGAAGGACAAACCTGAAATACCCGCAGACTTTTCTCTTTCTTTAGGTAGAGATACACACTGAGCATCCTAGCCTCCAAGGTGAATAGTGTGAAGTCAAAGAGCGCAAAGCACAAAGAGTACATTACCAGAAGAATGTACGTGCAGGAGAGCAAAAATGAAGTGCTGCTAAATAAGAGGACGCACAGTCATGCTGGGTTTTGAAAGTCAACAGAAACAGCTCATGTATACAAAACGGAACAGGCAGCCAGTGTAACAGATGAAGAATTGGGTTAATATGTGCATTTTTTTCTAAGCTTGAGAAATCAATTATTTTTTAATCTCCTGAAGTTGATCAGATATCAATAGCTGTGGTTAGATACAGCACCTCCAAAATTATTCACTCCCAATTATTATTTCTCTTTTTACTGTATTGCAGCAACACATTTAAGCATATCAAAATGAGATTCTGACTCTCTACAGAAATAATATTAAATAAATTATTTAAATGTACTCAGAATTAATAGAAAATTAAAAAAATCTAAAAACAGATTAATTATTAAGCATTCACCTCCTCAGTGTGAATTCACCTCCTCTGTGCTTCAGCTCATTGTCCTGTTGAAACATCTATTTCACCCTAAATGCAGATGTCTGGCTGACTGGAGCAGGTTCTTCTCAACAATTTGCTTATATTTGGCTTCATACATGTTGACTGTGATGGCAACAAGCTTTCCAGTTCCTCCTGCTGAAAAAAAAATGATGCTACCACCAACGTGCTGGATCACAGGAATGGCATTACCTGGGTGTTGGGCTGTATTTGGTTTGTGCCAAACATTATGCTTTGGCTTTAGACCAAATTACTCAAATTTAATCTCACAAAATCTTTTTCCAAAAGCTCTCAGATTTGGCCTTTCTCAGAACTGGCTTCCTTCTAGCCACTATCCCATAGAGCTGATGATGTTGTTGCTGTCTGCACAGGTTCTCCTATTTCAGCCAGTGAGCTCTATAACCCCTTCAGTGTTGTAGCTGGACTCTTGGACACTTCTCTAACAATTGCCCTTCTTGCCTGAGCACTCAGTTTGGCCTGATCCTGGTACTGTCTAGGTTGCATCATATATTTCACTGCTTTGTTATAATGGATTTCACAGTGGTTCTAGGAAGCTTCAAAGCTTTGTTGCTCTTTTTATAACCTCCATCTTTTTTCCTCCTTACAACTTCATTTCAGAGCTACTGGGGCAGTTCTTTGGTCTTCATGACAGCAAGATTGATCTGATCTGCAGTGATAGCTGTGAGGCCTCATAAAGTGAGTGATATTTATTGTGCAAGCATATAATTGGACACAGGTAGATTTGAAATGAAAACAGCTGTATCTTGTTTAACATATTTAGTGTGAGCTCTCGAAAATTAAATATTAGTCTAATATTGGTCTAATTTAGATTGCCAAAAAAAAAAGAAAATATTATAGAATGACTTATGACACTGACCTTCATACATATTTAGATTCGTTACATAGTTGGCACTATAATATATGGCTATCGTGTTAGGCAACAATCAATGCATTTTATATTAGTGATGAGACACATGAATATGGATGATGAAAAGATCTTTGTAGTTGAGGTCAGACATGTCAGTTCTTCTCATACTTCTATACTGAAAAGGATCTGGTATGTTATTAATATTTCAATGCGTATGTGGTGTATGTTTGAATTATGTTTCTGAATAATGTGGTACATTCAAAGCACTGATCACCTGGATGAAAAGAGTGAAATATATTTGGGATTAAACCCCAATTACTTGTACAAATAGTCTTTTGCTGTGCCATTTGTCTTTAAAGAATGCAAAGAAATGAAAAACTATTTTCAGAAAATACATTTGCACAATATTTTTAAAGCTTATTGGGTTATTGGGAAGCATGAAACTAATACAGAAGGGCAGAATTGGAAAGCTGATTGTTTGGGCATAAGGGTTCTGTCTTGCAGGCAAAAATGATTTATGAATTGTTATTCTATTTATTTTTTAATGGAGCTTGTGCTAATAGGTTTCTCTGTGTGAGAGATTAGGTTTTGTTATTTTCCCACAGACTGGGTAAGTTTTGAGCTTATGAACCAAAAATTTGTGTTTACTGTTTTAATTAAATTTATTTTTGGTTGAATAGCCGTAATTACCTGAAGAGCTGTTTCTTATATTTTATTAGCTAGTTAACCTAACTGTACTTTTCAGGGACAGAACTTGAAGGCATCTCAATCTGTCACACTTTTGTTTTTACATCTCCAAATAAATACAATTAAAAAAAAACTGCTTATAAGACAGACAGTTTTCTACTTCAAGAGTGAGTCGTTGTTGCCATGTACTGTACATTACTTTATTATGCTAGCTAGTTACCAAGCAATTAATTATCATGCAAATGAAAACAGGAACTAACTCATTTCATGGATATATCTCAATATTAAACGTAATGTACTGTTCATTAATAAATTAAAAAAACACAAATTGCTGTTGTGTAAGAGGAACTCACTGTTACAGGCAAATAATCAACATTGTAACTTATGTATCTGTAAATGTAACATATTTTTGTAACATTGAAAAATAGGTATTTGTAAATGTAATATCAGTGGGACAAAAATGGCGCCTCAATTGTAGAATCGCCCTGAAGAATACACATAAATACATATACATAAATCTATTGTATGATATAGGTAATATATTCTTTGTTTCTTGTTAATATTACACAGATTAAGCATACTAAAATAGTTAAGCTTTTGGGGAATTGTCCTACTTTGCATCCCTACTATAGTCTGATTGATTACAAAAGGAGCATCTTGCCTCTGGTGATGAAATTGAGTTTTGGTTTGCCAAATATGTCTTCTAAACTGATAGTGACAGCTTGATCTATGCTGAGATAAGTACACTCTAGTCAAGGCCTTATGGAGTCCTGGATTTTAATTTATTTGTTTTTTTGATTTTTTTTATTTGGCTGCCTCTGAAAGAGATAAATTGTTTTGCTTTGAAACCAAATGATGCAATTTGGTCAAGCAGATACATCTGTTAGATTGGTATCCAGCTGTAGTGTCATTTAATTTTGCCTTTGGAATGTAGTGTAATAGTGTGTCTAGTTTTCACTGTGTGTTGGATCAGTGCATTAGGTTACATTTGCAATGTAATTCCACCATAATAATGCACCTTTGATTTTGCAATAGATTGAACTAAAAGAGCTAGTGTTATTGGCATCATACAGAGCACTTCAGAGGCTTAAGCTTATACTGAAAGATTTTTTTTCCCCAAAACACAGAGGTAAAATATAGACATGCGCCTTTTATATTCTCCATGTAATATGTAAGTGGCATGCTGCTATAGGAAAATAATCAGTGGTGGGGTGATGTTATGTGGCCTGACCCAAAAAGTGTATATGTTTTATTCCTCTTATACCACAGCAATTTGCCAGTGATTACAGTTTTTATTAATTAAAGAATGACACATTGTACATTTTGTCCATTTATAGTTATGTTTATTGATGTCTCTGTTATCACTTATAGCAGCTATAGCAGCTATAAACAGTCATCCCCTCATCAGCCTCTCTTAAAATTAATTAGAGGGAAAAAAAAACTTGCATGCATAGCTTTTCCATGACGGAAAAGTTACAGCTTTCTGATTTTCACAAAGTGCTGACACTGGAGACTCCTTTCTAACATACTAAATAAACATCTCATAGAAAACTTCACCGTATCAGAGAAGAAATGATAAAACAATTAGTAGACTGAGTGCGTTAATAAAAACATGTGATTTCCCTTGAAGCCGGAACTACAGTCCAAGCTGCTGTTACACAGAATTAATCAACATTTTCTGACCAATCATTCATTCATTCATTCATTCATTCATTCATCTTCAGTAACCCCTTTGCCAACAGAGCCATCTTCCCGCCCTCTGACAAATCAGATTTGAGAATTCAACATCTCTGTATTATAAGGACGTATATGCGCTTGGAATAAATGGGTCAATCTAAAAAAATAATTATTAATAAATAACCTTTTGCAAAAGACTCAGTTGAATGGTTTGGAATAGGCTTTGGAACAGAATGGCATAGTAAAGGATGCTGTATTATTATTATTATTTTAATACATAATGACTACCCATTCAGAGTAGTAAATCTGACAAGAAGGATCCGTTATAAGATTCTGTCCCTTTAAGGAAATCAAGTCTGTCTTCTCACATTTAAAAATCAGTTAGTCTCCATGCCCTGATGATTATCCTGATTTTATTTTAGACTGGTATGTGACAAGATTTGCATTTATCTATTTTAATGGCTTTTAAGAAGTCCTTTGAGGAATCCTATCTCTACCATCCAGTGAACAGTGCTGTTATCTAAGTGATGATTTATAAAGGAAAAGGCTGTGAACAATAAACAAATCAGATTATGAAATTTTGAGTCAACTAAAAAACAATCTGCTGTGCTGTATCTATATATCAGTGAATGCTGAGAAGGTCAAATAGGAGTATGTGTCTCAGATCAAGAAGAGATTTAGCACTGGAGAAACCTTTTCTAGCTAACCTCTGGTTTGAGTACTTTGTACTTACACAGAATCACCGGACCCTGACTGGCAGACGATGCATGTAAACTGGATAAAAACGTGCAGTTGTTGATATGGTAGTTATTTCTGTGAGGAGATTTTTATTTTTGGAAGGAGTCTCCAGTATCAGCACTTTGTATCTGTCAGACGTAAAGCTATTTTATTTCATTTTTGTAATTCAACATTTTTTTTTTCAAGAAAGCATACAATCACACGAGAAAAAAACATATTTTAGTTCCCCACCCACTCCATCCACCCCACCCACCCCATCGCACATCTAGATCAAACAGGATCTTTAGGAAAACGTATCCTTATGACATTGTACAGAACATTTAGCACCATATTCCAAAAATGTTGTACATCTGGACAGTCCCAAAGCATGTGCATGAATGTGTCCAGGTTCCCTGACCCACAAAAATGACAGAAATGGTGCAGTGATAAGCACATGGCGTGTTGTATTTGTGTGATTAAATATGCTCTGTGGATAATTTTAAAATGGATGAACTGATGGTCAGGATTCGTAGATGTTTGTCCCACACTGTTTCCCAGTCAATATTTCTATTAGGAGGAGCCAGATCTGATAACCATACATTTGCCTTAGGGAAAATATCTGTGTTATGGTCTGTGAGACAAAAATAAAGATAAGAAACAGTTCCTTTGCTTGGCGCATCGAGAATCCATTTCACTACCGGATGAGTTTGAAGGTTTGTACTGCAAGGTACCTTATCAGCTTTTAAAGCTGTGCGTAGTTTGAAATAAAGAAATAAAGTATTGTGGGAAGGCAACGCTATTTTAAATTTTCCATGACAAGCTGTGTTGTTTGTTTTGTCTTCTTATCTTAAAGAAAGAAAAAAAAAAAAGGCTGGTGAGGGAAGACTTGTTTATAGCTTCTATAAGTGATAACAGGAACTAATTTGTATTATGGACATTCCCCAAAATTAAATGTAATTTTAAATGGATAAAGAGTTCAATGTGTCATTCTTTAATAGAACAAATACGCTACGGGATAAAGAGGAATAAAACACTTTGTGTGCTTTTATGGGAAACTTCAGGATGGTAACAGTAACTCCACTTCCTGTTGGGCT
This sequence comes from Pangasianodon hypophthalmus, assembly GCF_027358585.1. Classification (NCBI taxonomy): domain Eukaryota; kingdom Metazoa; phylum Chordata; class Actinopteri; order Siluriformes; family Pangasiidae; genus Pangasianodon; species Pangasianodon hypophthalmus. The sequence goes on along the minus strand of NC_069736.1, from coordinate 15,196,474 downwards.
GCATCAAACCACATTTTCCTATGTGGAATTATCGGATTTTCCTTTACTTTCTCTTATCCATACAATCTGTTTTATTCTCTGTATGCTGATTTTTATTATATTTGAGTGTATTCTCTACAAGGGTGTTCTGACCTGATATGTCACACCCTAAGATAAGTGGATAGAATTTCCGTAAGGAGATAGATAAGTGGCACACATGGTCATGTGAAGACCCTTTTATCATAAAATAAGTTAAGCCTCTCTGAACGTGTTATCGAATAAATGACCTAAAAACTTGTTATATATTAGGTAGGCTTTAACACATTTAGCTAAACAGGAAGGGAGACAAGTAGCGTGACAAGGGTGAAACAGGACTCCGACTACACTCCCATATTTCTCCATCTGAAGAACTTCTGCAAATAAAATTCATCTACTGTGAAGATCCTGTCTCCAGCCTTATCTTTCTGCCCTTTTCATTTGACTGAAGCATTATTCTGGTGTAAAAGACAACACCTATAACACCATACCTCCATGAAAGATGCCAAGCAGATTCATTTTGGATCAAGAAAGCATGAGGAGAAGATTGAAGTGACTTTGAAAGAGGGTTCATTATCCGGCTTCAGTCACAACGACTGCTCAAATGTCCTGTGTTTCAGTAGGAGCAGTGACTAAAGTGACATCTGTATTTAGATCTATAGAAAAGTGATCAAAAAGTGGGGTTGGAAATTGTGGTCGAAAGCACACATTGAATGAGCGCGATGCTAGTGCATTAGTGCTACGTGTAACAGAACTGTTCTTCAGCTGGCTGAGAATGCCAATGCAGGATATGATCAGACTGTCAGCAAGAACACCTTACTAAGACTTTGTTTGACTTTTAATTTGTTAGCTATCTCTACATGCTAATCATAAAAAAGAGAGCTATCTTGGGAAATGCCAGCCATTCTAATGCCTCACACTACACAATTTCAAGGAACAGTTGTTCATCAAAAAACACTTTTTCTGTCACTAAATAATCTTTGCTGCTTTTCCACTGCACAGCGCTAGTGGAAAATTAAATGTCTCTCTGCCAGGTGGTGATGACCCACTGAGGCTGCTCTTTATTTCACCATACTGGGACTTCATGCTCAAGGATTTCTCACTGCTCTTTATTTGATATAGTCTTTTCAGACTGAATTTTGTTCAGCATTCACTATGTGAATGTACCTCTGAGAATTATAGTCTGGGGGCAAAAAAGCCAGGAAGCATGCAAAATACAGATAAAGGACTTTTTATTCTTTATTGTTTCATTGTTTCATTCATTTCACTGAATTCATTCATCCATCTTCAGTAAACACTTTATCCTGGTCAGGATTACAGTGGATCGGAAGTCTATCTCAGGGGCTCTGGGCATGAGAAGTCGAGTTGTGATTTTAATTTTGTCCCAGTTACATTATCGTAATAAAAAAAAGGATTGCCTAAAAGGGTTTTCGCAATTGTGACTTGTTCTAAATGCATCAGCAAAGCTACAAACATGTACTACAAGAGTGCCAACATTGGCATTGTACTATGTTTATCCTAGTATTATCTTTCCTTTGGCATCAGTTTTGAGGTTCTTTTAATAGGCATAAAAACTTGTATATGGATAAGCACTGATGTACACATTTCGGAGTATCAGGATTTTAAGATTTTAAATGTTTTTTTCGACTAAAGATCTGTAAATCGAAAGGGTTATTAGGGGTGACAAGCACAAGTGATCTTGTTTAGGATTATTGTTAGTATTTTAATTATTTTTCACAGCTAAAATGAGTTGTACAGACCAAGCCGTAGGTCGTACAGACATAGCGCAAAGAACGGGGCACTATTTCCAAAGGATGCTTGAATCCCACTGATTTTTTTTTAACTTATCAAGGTATGCCATCATACATTTTTAACATGGCCTTTTTTTTCACCATCACTACATGAGCTTCAAGTCAGATCACCTCCTGCTACTCAGAATGATTATGGTGATTAATATTAACGTACTTTACTAACTTGTTTCCTAGTGAACCTATATGAATGTATTTTTGCAAATATCAATGAACAGCACATTTATATTTCATTGCATGTAGCTATGCAGCAGGAATTTTAAATAAAACCGTTTCCTTACAGAGCTAAAACTCCCATGATCCTCAGCACACAACCTTATCACATGACCTCCAGTCAATTCCTATCGCAGCTCAAAGTCGCCTAATTACTAATGGCACCGCACTACCCCCTTTAAATAACCCAGACTCTCAGTGTTACTTTACGAAGTCTTGCTCCAGCATTATGTATGTATGTGGCAATTTCAAGCGTTTGTTAACTGCCTGTTTTGATTAGTGTTTTGACTGGAGTCTGCTTCATGTTTACTGATTTAACCTTGTCTTGTTTATGCCTGTTTGCCTGCCTCACATTTCTGAGTAGGCCTTTTGTTTGTCTGCAGCATTGGATTTAATAAAACCAGAAAACCTGCACTTGTATCCGGCTGTCCACTTCACAACATATTAATATGATGATGATTAATGAGGCCCTTAAATTTTTTTCTTCATTTATGAAGAAAAAAACACAATTTATTACTGTATATGGTTCACCCAAAAAGGATGTACCCTTAAGTTAAGTCTGACACAGTGAGTCATCACAAAATTATATAATTTTTTGGATATAAAGACAAAAACTACATTTCCATTTGCCTTGATTTGCAAGTATCTCTGTGGCAAAGCTCATTTCCCTGGTTTTAGGCTGAATCCTGCTGAGATTTAAATTAAATGCATAATGAAACTGACATTTGTGCATTTAGTTGTGTTCACATTCCCAGCACAGGCTGCTTAAAAAAAAAAGCTAAAGTTATATTTTAAACAAATCTCTTTTTATATAATGAAAACCCTAAGGATGGACATGCTTGGGACGGATTAAAGGCTATCTTTATCTAATAAAATTATCTCACGACATGAAAATAAAGATACATTATAATATTGCATGTAGAACTATTCACAGCTGGAAATGATACATTCACATTTAACCTAACAAGGACGAATAAGTTTAAGAATAAGAATAAGAATAAGTGCATGTAAGTGTAACTGTTCTCCAAACAGACTTATTCCTGATGGCTCCATTGTGTTGTGGGGGAAAATAAACTTGCCTATGCAGCATGTTCAAAAGCACTCAATTTCCATGTTAATGGAGTCAAACTACAAAACCAGAATATGATTAATCCTAAATTGCACTGGGAAATTGGATAATTTCCCATTCTCTGACTGTACAGGGAATGATCTGAAATGTAATTTAACTCCAGCATGCATATGTTGTTCCAAAAAAAAAAACGGACCCTTGAACAATTCAGAATAAGGTTTCCCTAAAACATCTGTCACTGCACTGATTGTTGACTTACTTACATATGAAATGTGTTTGCTCTTGGACCATTTATGCAAATATGTATTGGAATATGCATGAATAAAATACAAAATAATAGAAAATTCAGTTCCAGAGCATTTGGTTTTTGTTGGCCAACTAGATAAGAGGGGATAAGGGCTTCATATGCAAACCCACATGTTATTATCATTTGCATATGCTAATCCCAGTATGTACATACACAATTACCTATATATGTTTACAACGTCTTCAGTGGGGTTGAGGTCAGGGCTCTATGCAGGACTCCACTCAAGTTCTTCCATACCAACCCAGGCGCACTGTCATGCTGGAACATGTTTGGGTTTCTCAGTTCCAGTGAAGGCAAATTATAATGCTACAGCACAAAAAAAAAACATTCTATAGAATGTTGTGCATCAAATTTTGTGGCAAAGTTTTGAAGAAGGTTCACTTATGGGTGTGATGGTCAGGTGTCCACAAACTTTTGGCCATAACATGTATTTATAAAAGCCAATTACTAACTAACTACCCAAGACTACCCAAGTTTTTATTTCAGGATGCTGCAAATAAACTGCTACAAATAATCAACGTATTCAAATAGATACAACAGAATCTAATCAATGCACTCTAAACACTTTATTGTACTTTAATTTTCAGTTTTAAATTAAATATTAAATATTAGCAAGCCTTTCTACTAAGTTTCGAAAAAAAATACCGTCAGCTTCCGTCGTCCATGCTGCCAAACAGATAAAGCTGTGAATGTCTTCATTGAAGATATGAGCAGGGGTTTAATCAAGAAAATGAAAGAGTGTTGTTTATCAGGGTGACTTCACTATACGGGAATTCAATAAGCATCTCTGCTGCTGTTCAACACAAGCACAGGCAAGCGTAGTTTATATATTTTTATTTCAATTTTATAATGAGCTTAGTTACAGCTACTAACTCATAAGGTTTAGTTACAGTCCCAACTTTTGCAGGTTTGCAGCATTGCTGACCTTGTTAATGGTTTCATTTTGCAGACACCTTTTACACATTTGTTTTCATAAATAAATAAATACATTTTCACCCAAAAGAACAAATAGAACATGTGCAGCATACAAATTGTGGGAAAACCTTTGACACTCTGAAGTGAAGTGTCAAAACTGAGAAGAAAAAAAAAAACATTAGTCAGTTAAACCAGAAATCTTCTGTTCATCACACACACTCAGGAAAAATGATCAATCAGATGGTGAGTTGGTCAAAGAACTCCACATGAATCTGAATAAGTCTATGGCTATTTCCTAGTGGATTTCCTCCCTGAGGGAGTATATTTTTGTGTCTACACAGTTTTTAGTGACCTGAATAGATATGAAAAAAGAGTAGTACATACACAAAGAACAAGTGAATAGCAGTGAGTTAAAGTTTTCTGCCACATGAAAGTCTTCAGGATGGAGGGCATTCTACTTTCTCTGTAACAGGACAAGTTATGATTTTTGTCCAATTAACTTCAAGACAAGAAAAAACAGAGGCTGCTGAGGGAACGAGTGTTTATAGCTGCTATAACATAAGCGATAATAGGAACTAACTTGTTTCTTGGATGATTAACATTAAACTTTGAACTTTAAACAAAATATGACATATGACTAAATAAAAAAAATATAATTGTTGGCAAATTGCTGTTGTATAATAGAAATAAAACACTTCTTAATTATTGAAATTATTGTCAGTAACTCAGCTATGATGTTGATTATTTTCCTATAACAGCACTCCCCCAAGTGTCCTTACTTATTGCATTATTCAAATCCAATGATTGCAATCTAATTGTAGTGTATGATTTAACTCACGCCAAGTGTTTATAAGATGCTTTTTAGTTTCAAAATGGACGGTTTAGGATTTAGTCCAAGCCCAGACTGAGGGTGGAAAAAATTGTACAAACTGACAGTAGTCAGAATGACTTGCTAGCCACTGGCTTAGCTGTACATGCTTGTCAATAAGACAGGGATGTCATGTACAGTAGGTGGTGTATGACAGACATTTGCTGCCTTTATCAAAACTTCCTTCCTGAGGAAAGAACATTTAGCTGTCCAGAGTCACTGTCTTCAGTATATTTTGAGCAGGGGTGGATAATCTGTCTGACCTAAAAGAGAATTCAGGGTGCTGAGGCAGCCTTAAAGGCTGAAGAGGGAAAGAAGCCACTGAAGTTATATAAAATGTGCATTTGCTACATCAAGCTCAACTTCATGGTGCACAGCAAGTTGTCCAAATTAATTTCATGCAATTAAACAAAGTTGGCTTTTTTAGCCCTCTCTGTATTCTCCAAAAAGTCTAGCCTTAAGAGTTTTGTTTGTGATCGTACTGTGAGACCAAATCGCTCAGCCACTTGCCCCTTGGGGAACTGTTGAGTTGCAAGGCTGCTCATGAAAGACCCATTTTTAGAAAAAAAATGTTTTCAAATTATATTAAAGCTCATTTGGGGAGCATTGTGTTTCGCATTTGGCGAGATAATAGCATACAACCAGGGGAGAGGAATCTTCTTAGGTATCCATTCACTGGATTTGCTTCATTTAAACCTAAAGCTCCACATTTGGGTCTTTACAATCCATAGATTCTTCTATAGCAATTACACCTAAAGCCTTATTTCAGTTTTATGCCTGTGATTGCATGCTATATGCAGGTGGCGCAAACCAGTCAACACATTTTTAAAGGATTCTGAAGAACTATTTTTTTAATGGAAAAAAATAACATAACAGGCATATTAGCAAAATGACACTCATCTGAGTATGTGTGCATGGTGGCCTGTGGTGGATGACCCATGACCAGACGATGCATCTCCAAAACAGCAGGTCTTTTGGGGTGTTCCCAACATGCAGTTGTTAGTACCTACCAAAAGTGGTCCAAGGAAGGACAACCAGTGAACCGGTGACAGGGGCACGTGGGCTAGCCCATCTGGTAAAATCCCACAAGAGCTACTGTAGCACAAATTGGTGAAAAAGTTAATGTTGGCTATGAAACACAGTGCATCGCAGCTGGCTGTGTATGGGCAGCGTAGCCGCAGACCAGTCAGAGTGCCCATGCTGACCCTTGTCCGCCACCAAAGGCACCTACGATGGGCACGAGAGCATCAGACCTGGACCATGGAGCAATGGAAGAAGGTGGCCTTGTCTGATGAATCATGTTTTCTTTAACTTCATGTGGATGGCCAGGTGCATGTGTGTCGCTTACCTGGGGAAGAAACAGAACCAGGATGCACAATGGGAAGAAACAAGCTGGTGGAGGAAGTGTGATGTTCTGGGCAGTGTTCTGCTGGGAAACTTTGGGTCCTGGCATTCATGTGGATGTTTCTTTGACATGCACCACCTACCTAAACATTGTTGCAGACCAAATACACAAAATTGTTCAAGAATGGTTTGAGAAACATGACAAAGAGTTCAAGGTGATGAGTTGGCCTGCAAATTCCTCAGATCTCAATCTGATTGAGCATCTGTGGGAGGTGCTGGACAAAAAAAATCCGATCCATGGAGGTCCCACCTCGCAACTTAATTAACTTAAAGGATCTGCTGCTAATGACTTGGTGCCAGATACCACAGCACACCTTCAGAGGTCTTGTGGAGTCCATGCCTTAATGGGTCAGAGCTGATTTGGTGGCACAAGGGGAACCTACACAATATTAGGCAGGTAGTTTTAATGTTATGGCTGATCTATATATCAGCCTTAACATTAAACCACTTACTAGTACATGAAATGACATTTAATTTCGAAATTCGTTTTTCTTTTATCATTTTTTTTCTTTGTTCAGAGCCAAAAATTTTAGTTACTAGATTACCTGCATTCATGTGAACTCCTCTCCATATTTATAAGTACATATATTACAAAGATTGATTGTGATATCATTTGTTATGAAAAATCAACTTATCTATAGTGTCTTTCTTTAAGCGATGTATAATGTCTCTGTTTTCTTGCATTATCCTTAGCTAACTTTTACTCTTACCATCTATTCTATGCCACTTGGCTATTGAGCTTCTATTTCAGAAGAGAACAAGCCCTCAAAGGAGCTTCGCAGGAATCAGCACATTAATTCCAAACAATACCTTCAGACCCTCTTTTCTGTACATGGTAATTTGTAAATTATGCTTCTGAGAACTATGCACTCCACAGTCCTTGACAGTGCAATGCTGCTGTGTTATCAAGACGCAGGTTGTAGGGTTGCAACCCTTTTATCTGGAAGCGAAGGTCATTGTTTGCCACAAGATACAATGTTATCATTTTTCACGTTCACCTTCGGCTGTCCATCTGCTATGCCGAGATTTCTCTGAAGACCCAGAGATTTTTTTTTTTGGTGAAATAAGACCTGTCATGGAGACAGAAATGTCAGTCAGGACTCCCTGCCAAGGCAGATGCAGTTACGCTGATGACCTCCTTCTCCCACCTGCCAGATCAGAAAAAAAAACAGAAAGAAGTTCACATCTTTGATTCTTGGACTATCGTGTTAAGCATCTGGCATCCTCATCTGCCAAAGATCCATGGAAGAACAAAAACAGATTCTTTAAAAAGAGCAGTCTGGCAACATGCAGGCCCTTTGATTTTCCATAACTTTTGAATAGATTTCAAAGTGCTCAATGTGCTGGTAATTGGGGACAAACTAATTTTTTTATTACACAAACTAATTATGAATACCAAAGAAGCAGGTAAGAAATTGTCATGTTTATATGCACAAATCATTTGATGCACATAAGACTTATTAAGAAAAATAACATTTTAATCTAGTTCACCAAAGCGTTGGTAACGATTATTATCTAAGGATTATTATCTAAGGAATAATAAAAATTAGGAAAAAGCTCATAAGCATAAGGGTACTACTCCAGTGGCAAGGAAAAGTACAGTTTAGTACCCGTTTTTTCAGTGCATAGAAAAGGTTTCTACAAAAATAACATTTCCGAACGTATATATAAGTATAATTTAAAAACTAGGGAAGAGTCAGTGATTTGTTTAGAATAATGTTAATGCAAATCTACCACATCACGCAACAAAATCTAAGTTAAAAACAGCACTTTACTAAATCCAAATGTATTTTTTAGAAAGTCAAAGGCTCTCAAAGGTTCGCCTACCTGAACAAGTTAAAGACCACCCACAATGCGAGTATATAAAGAGTGATCTGAGAGACTATTTATCTTTAATATAATGAACAAGTTTAAAACTTGGATCACAATGTCTTAAAGATCTAAGAAATGTTTTGATATCAGCATAAGAAATCAGACTAAACAAAAGCATATGTGTTGTTAAATGTGATATTCGTTAGTCCCAGCTGTATATATAAAAGGTTGTTTCTACAAAAGTTGCGTATAATGAGGTTGTTATAGAGGAAGTGTGTAACTATCTTCATGGGTTATGAATAAACATAGGAATGATTACTGAGAACTCAAGAAGCACAACCACAAGATCTGATGCACCCTGCTGTTCAGTGAAACCTCGCTCTGGTAAATATTCATTAATATGTAAAAAAAAAAAAAAAAATTTTTTTTTTAAATAATCTGGCTGAAGATAATTGTGGCACTATATTTATTTCTTTAAATCCCCCCAAGTTTAGCAATTTGAAACAGATGTTTGCCAGTCCGCTGAAAGATTACATACTTCATTAGCATCTGTCAGATTAATTATGAAGCAGGTGGAACAGGGAACGAGACGCAGTTTCCTGATAAACACAAACACTGTTGTAGGTATGATGTTTCCACAAAGCAGTGTGGACCCTGCCCATATACCTTCTCTCTTTCTATTTCTGTCAGAAATCTCATTGCGCTAAGATTTTTTGCTAAATGTAACAAAACAGGACATAGAATCTAAATGTTTAATTTCTGGGTTTATTCATTCTGCAAATGATTGGATGCACAAAGAGATGCTACAACATGTAGAAAATGTCCAGAAAATTCACATTACAAGGAAGACATGCATCAAGGCGCTTCTCTTTGTCCCGCCACCCAGAGGGTGGAATGTACCTCCCCTCGTTGTCTGAACAGCCGAGTCACTGGCTATCTTCAAATGAAGACTGAAGACCTAACTCTTCACTAATTTATCATTTTTTAATCCCTTGACTTTGATCCCTTGTGGTTTCTTGTTTTCTTCCTAACAGAATGCTGTCTTAATGATATTAATGTTCTTGATAGGGACTCTGAAACACATCTGTAAATCGATTTGGATAAGGGCATCTGCTAAATGCTGTAAATGTAACTGTAAATGCAGAAAATGTCACCTCAGCTCTAGTGGTATTATTATTACCTTGCTACTCTGATGTGCATTTCCTTGTATGAAAATCTCTAAACAATGACGCAATGACACCAAATTTTCAACAGTTGTTACATAATGTGAGCTGCTTTTAGGACAAATTCAGATTTGTAGGGAGCCTCTAAGATGACATGGTGGGTATTTTTTAATAAGGCATGGCCACAAATTAATATGTTGGCCATGAGATACCAATGTTGTGGCCAGGAATTGTGTAACTTGTGCCCCTAACTTAATATATTGTGGAACGTCAGATTTCATAAGTGGCCTCCAGTTAATTATTTGGCAGGAACAGGTGAAAAAGTCAATTTATTTTGAGAATTTGCTCAAGGTGATGCAGGCTAATGGTATATCCATTAGTGACACCAGTATGTCTTTATGTGTTATTCCAAGATTGATGTAAAGTGTAATATTATCATATTATTTCTGTGACTGCAATGATTTAATTCAATTGATTTATCATTTTCAAATTGTTGCCACAATTTAAGCAGTTTGTAGTCATGAAATAGGTCTTGAGAAACTTGTGGCCTCAGTATATTAATTTGTGATTTGTCCTCCAGCAGTAGATTTGAATGACAGAATGACATAATTCACTGTAAATCAAATTTTCATGCAACATGTAAAGCTCAAAACATGGTTTTCAGTTAAAGTGACTCCAAATGACAGAACCAGTAAACAGCACACAATTATTACACACACACACACACACACACACACACACTATTTACATTACACACTTCAGATTACCATTATTATGTTTTACGTACACGTCATATTTACAATAACAAACTGAATGTACAATCATTCAACTCAAAGCATTCTTCAACGGTTCAGTGAATAATTAAGAGTTCTTAGGTTCCAAAAATGGTTCTAATTGAAAGCCTTTCTTATAGGAAAACACTCTGTTGTAGGGTTCTACATAAACATTTAAGAATTCACCTTAAGTCCAAAATTTTCAAATAGGATTCATGTCTCAACAGTACATGACTGCGGTAATGCCACCATTACCATGTACCACATTCTGTCATAAAGAAATCCACATATCACAAGGGGAAAGATTTCTATGTCACAGGAATCAATTAATTTTAACTGTATGCATTTTTTTTCTCACCACCATTAATCAATCAAAAGAACCCCAAACACGTCCATTAAAAAGTGAAAACCTAAAAGAGGCGTGGAGTGAGTCTGGCTCAGGGGACAATTCAATCTCCTCCAAAATCTATGCCTGGAGTCTTTTGTTTAAACAGAAATTGATTTTGGGAAGAGTTATGTCACTTCTGAGAAATCTGGGTTGTAAAGTCATAAAAGTTGAACCTGCGGTCTGATGGAAACAATCCACTTTTGCATGGTGTTTGTTAGCAGACTGTGCACCAAGGGGACATTTGTAACATTGGAAATGTCACACAATTTGTCACTTTTGTCTCTTTTGCTATATTCTGTTTTCATCAAGCAAACATTTTGCTCCTGGCACACATTGTACCAGGCAGTGCTGAACACACTCGGCCTCTTTGTTTGACTGTTCTTTTCTCAGGTTATTTATAAATATAATAATAGGACAAGTTGCTTGGTCATGTCATTTTCAAATGATTCATACTACATGCCTGAAATGAAATTAATCTTCTCTTTTTGAATGAGAACAAATGAGAGAGGCAGGATATTCAGCAGACTCCAGAGTGCAGCCAATTTCTTTCTTGCCACTGAAACAGTTTCACCAAGAGGGACAGATATAAGGAAGCAGCACTAAACCTCACACAGGATTTTGGTTTGTCAGGTGTCACATTTAGGGGCAAATGATCTCAGGTCATCAGTATGATCCACAGTTTGAACCCACTATCAAGAAATGCTTTTAATTGTTCAATTCTATATTATTTGTCAAATTATATAACTAAAAGCAGTAATGATTATAAGTATCAGAGGTGCCAATATTTATGGTTTAACCATTTAGAATTTTTGACTCCTTGCTATGGTGAACTGTATTTTAAATTTTTTTTTTTTTTTCAGATAAAGCAATAGTCAGACCAAATACGAATAAAATTTGTGACATGGAAAAGCCACTTCACTGAAGGGGAAAGGGAGTAGGACATGAAAATGTTCTTTTACAATTACTTTTGTTTTGCACCAACTTTATCTTTGTGAACTTTGACCTGTGAATTTGCAAACCTCAGTCGTCGTGTGAGAGAACAGAAACAAAATGAAAAATGGAGTTCCTCCGCAGGGTTGCTGGGCATATTTTCCATGTTAGGGTAAGGAACTCAACAATATAGAAGAGGCTAGTAGTAGAACCACTGCTCATTCAAATTGAGAGGAGCCAGTTCAGGTTTGGTCACCTCACAGGATGCCTCTTGTTTGGGACCCTCTAGACCTGTATTAGGCATATGCCAGTGGACAGAGACCCCGAGGTCAACACAGTACCTGCTGGACCTTATATCTCACAGTTGACCTGGGAAGGGCCGGGGATTCCCCAGGAGGAGCTGGAATCTGTGGCCGTCACTGAGAAGTTACATGCTGCTAGAGCAGTAAAACTGTCATCAGTCCTCATCCTCCTTGACCTTTTAGCAGCATTTGATACAGTGAACCACAAGACTCTCTTGTCCACTCTCAGGAGACTAGGAATTTGTGGTGCAGCAAGGCAATGGTTTGCTTCCTACCTGGAAGGTCAGTCATATCAGGTGACATGGAGGGGATCCACATCTGCTCCCTGCAGACTCTCCACCGGTGTCCCACAAGGCTCAGTACTTGGTCCTCTTCTGTTCTAACTCTATGCACTCTATCTCTTCCTGCAGTCATATCATCACATGGGTTTTCATACCACTGCTATGCGGATGACACTCAACTCATCCTCTCCTTCCCTCCCTCAGACACTCATGTTTCTGCTCAGATATCAGCATGTCTGGCAGACATTTCACCATGGATGACAGCTCACCAGCTGAAACTTAATAGCAGCAAAACTGAACTACTAGCTCATTACTGGACTGGAACCTAACTGCGATGATCAAACATTTGGAGTGCAGTGCTACAGCAGCATGGCAAGGACATAACTAGCATGGAGGCTTGGTGTTCTGTGCTGGAGGTATAAGAAACTAGGACCAACTGAGTTCATTGTGCAAATGCGGAACTACAGTTAGAGGCTAATCCTGTGTTTGACTGTGTAACCGCTCCATTTATGCTAGATCAAATGCCCCTGGCCTTGGTGGTTAGAGTACATCATTACCCATCATTTTCCCACCAACAGATACTTCATCACGCTGCAATATCCGCTCCACTTCTATATCTACACAGCCACTGTTGCCATGAATAGGGATAACATAACTATAGAAAATGTACTTCTATTTAACAGTTTAACCAACAAAATTACAGAATTCTGAGATGTTTAAAATAAAATGTGGGTTTATCCATCAACTACAAAACAATCCAAAAAATGAGGCAAAATCGACAGAAAAATATTTTTGAATAGACGTTTTGCCATGACCTTCTGGCTTTTCAAACCTGATTTGAATAAGGCAGTTCTTTGACACCTGGCAAGGCAGATTTTGCCAAGATTTTGCCAAACAATCTGACAGACTAAAACAGACATGTCAGAAAAAAATGTGTGGGGGAGTTGTAATATTCAGTGGAGCTAAATGTTTTCTGACATTTCTGTTTTAGTCTGTCAGATAGTTTGGCAAATCTTTGCCCATTGTTTTTGACAAGAGGAGCTGAATATTAAACTAAGGGAATAGAAAAGCAGTTGGAGTAGGTTATAAAGGCAAAAACTTGGCATACCGGGTGTTAGAGAATATTTACAGTATATCACATTTAGAAAATCAAATGTGGACTCTTGAACAAACTCATTTTGCTTTTTTCTTTTGTCTTAGAATACACTATTTAAGCATTTTTGTAAGAATTAAGGGACATCCATGTAATCTTACACACAAAATGTCCTGTTGTTATACACTACATTTTTCACTTCTTCTTCTTCTTGTATTCATTTTGCCTTAAGGGTATGCAAACTTCTTCAATTTAACTACCCATCATTGCTAACAAGAAAATGCTATCAGGCAAAAAAATGAAATTTACCACAGAAACCTTAGCACTTGTTGGCGGACGAGGTCTCTAATAGTTTTTCGTAGATGAACTCCACGGAAGAACACCCCTGATGGAACCTCTGTATCTACGTGATGGTCAAAACTCCTGGCTCTATTGTTTGTCATCATAGATCCTGTTAACATCAGCACCCAAAGAGAGAAATTGCTTAAGGACCATGACAGGGTCCCATCAATAAACAAATGCACATGCATCTGAGACTGGAATCAGCCATGCAGCTGGAGAATACTCATCACCGCAATCACAGTGAGAGGGCTCTTCAGACAGGAAGTAGCCAACTCATTGCAAGAGAAGAGTACAGGTCAATGTTGTTTAAGCCCTTTATCTCTCAGGATCCATTAGTAAATCAACGTAAATTCCTCAAGCTCATGAAAACTATGTAGCTTTCCAGTTAGTTACATAGTTACAGGAATATCATGCCTTATGATTGGACTCAGAGGAGAGATTGGTGAGGGAAAACTCCCTGAGATGATGTGAGAAAGAAACTAGACTCTTTCACCTTCCATCACTTCCCAGAAATGCTTGAGTAAAACACCATTTTGGAATGAATGTTTATGTCCATGCCTTCCCTGAGATGGTACAGCATCACACACTGTGTGTACTAACACTATTTTAGCATTGTTTAACTATGCACTTTTAGGCTTTCGGTTAATCTCATTATGGAAGTAAAATAAATTTTAGCCCACATTAGTTGGAATGAGTGTTAAGGAGCAGGTGTGAAGTTTAATTAGGATAATAGAGCGCATGTCTCATTTGGGGAGATGTTTCAGGGGGTGTTGGTTGGTTTATTGGCTTACAAAGTAAAACGTTAAGCCTCTTATTTGGTCTCTCTTTCTCGCTCTCTACCACATATCCTTGTTCTGGCTTAATTTATGCCAGGTTTCATTATTGTGATCTTCATGCAATAGATCGTCTCTTTGTGGTTACTCTTTTCTGATTGGGAGACATGGATTTAAATTACAGATACATTGTGGACGCTGGGGAAATTTACAATCCCCCTGTAATGCTGTAATCCTTTAATCCAAATGTGTATGCATCCAAATGAGATAACAACTTTTCCTCTCCTTTTCCTGCTCTGCTCTTTATCAGATTCATCTTAACTTTTCTTATCTTAGCAGGTGATTTTAATTTCTGGCAAAGAGTACTTTTCGCATATTTATTGCACCTGTATGAACTGATTATTTTCTAATTAACAACATGTCTTTACCATAGGAGGGTGAATGTAAATACCACTTTATCATTACATCAGATGATGCCCCACGGATAATGGATTTATTTTAACCTTTCGTGTGATCTGCAGTGTCTAAAAGTGTGTTCCTTCTCAGACGATGAAGTTCTTTCATATTAACAGTATCTGCAGAATTTTTTTTCCTATATTGATAAAATATCTGATGTTTCAGCATCATTTTTATGAGCGTCCTTAAAGGCATATAGTTTCTTATTCTCAACAAGAAATGACCTTTCCTTACAAGCATAATTTGTCAGGAATAAAACACTTTGGTGATGTGATGTTATAGGAAAATAATCAACTTTGGGGTAGCAACAACAGCTCTGAAGTTGATTATTTTCTACTAACAACACATCCTGAAGGGTTTCATTCATCTTACAGCAATTTGCCAATTTAATGGTTAAAACTTGATAAGTTATACTCTGTATTCATTTATAGTTATGTTTAATGTTTTGATATTTTGGAATATTCATGAAACAAGTTCATTCTTATCACTTACATTATAGCAGATATAAACAGTCATCCTGAGAAACAGGAAAAACACTGGCCTGAAGACTTTCCTACAGTGGAAAACTTACACACTGTTCACACAAGTTCAGTGATTATATGTTTTTCTTTGTTGACAACATATCACATTTTAATCCGTGTATTATTAGTTTTAGGTTATGTGGACATCCATCATACAAGCACCTGTGCAGGTTCTTACTATAGAAACAATTCCATATTGGAATTAATATAAACCAGTAATTTGGCTTGTCAGAGCTGCTGTTATAGAAGATTATTCAATACCTTCTCACCAATCAGATTTGAGAATTCAGTGGTACTGTGGTATATGATAAAATATCCCCCAGCCATGCTGAGCGAATTCTTTTAAAAATGAGAGGCAGGTGTTCAATATCAACGTGGCAATAAGGCAAGCAAGCTGGTACCTCATCACCTCTCACCAGGTTTCTCAAATTCTGCCTCTGGAATTACAGTTGATGCCAAGCTAAACAATAAACAGTTTAGTTCTATGCCTCACTGTATATGTCTTAACAGACTGTAGAATTAAGACATATTAAGCTACTCTTGACAGCTTCTTTGAGACTCTGAAGATTCCCAGGATAGTTGCTGAAGGGCCCAATAACCACTGAGGGACTTGTTCAAGCAGTATCCACATACTACTTCCTGATTTGATTTATAAAAATATTTCTGGGAAAGGTACCTCACCACCTTCTACACAGTCTCAATATACTTACTTTCATTCATTTTCCATACAGTTTGTATTGCCAAATCTCCCTCCAATGAAGACATGAAAATATTAGCTAAAATGATTAACCCCTTGCCTAGGGCTAATTTGACCCTTTATCATTGCTTTGCATCAGTCCAGGTTTCTCAAGAAAGTCTTAATCTCTAGTGATGCTGAGAAAGCTTTCAACCATGTAGAGTTCTTTTCTTTGCCCTAGAGAAGTTTGACTTATGTGACAAATTTATGAAGTGGATAAAAATTTTTCTCTCAAGTATCAGTTACCACTAATCCATTCTGAATGCTTTCTTCTGCAATGAGCCTTGGGCAATGGGTGCCTTTTTAGATTGTTACTGTATGCTAGTGTCATTGTGCCCCTATCCATCACACTTTCATCAAGCTGCAGTGGTAGTTTCAATTAATGTAGATGATTTGCTCATGTATACAGTACAGTACGTTGTCAGTCCAAAGTTTTTGAACACCCATTATTTTTTGCATTTTTGTTTAAATGACCTGAGTTTAAATACTTTGACATTTGAAAATTTGGCTTTGTTTCATTGGTTTTTTTTAAAGCCGTTTATTATTATCAATAGATTATGTGGAAAGTCTGCCATACTAGTCCTTGCCTTGCAGCCGGAACTATTGTCAGAGCTGCTTTTTATAGAAAATTAATCAACACCTTCTGACTGATCAGACTCAAGACCTCCGCAGCACTGTGGTATAAACGGTACTAAAACGTAAGAAACTCCAGGTGTTCAGAAACTTTTGACTGGCAGTGTACTTCAAACATGAATGTTTTTATACCTTCCCATCTTAATATCTCTTACTCATTTTATGCCATATCCGGTCACAAATTCAATCTTAACAAGAGCAAGCTTTTCCCATTAAAATTTAGCAGCCCATTTATACCCTTTGAACACCTTGCCCCTTTACACCGACATGGCACAAGTTTACTCATATTGCGATATGGGAGAGAGATAAATTTGCATAACACTTCAAGAATAACTTTGCCCTTTCACTGATCAGAGTCAAATAGGCCTTCCATTTGATTAAATTGGATTTATGTTATTACCACCCTAAATTCTCCTACTTTTTTCACTGCATCTTGGTTTTCTTTCTGCAAACTTTCTTTTACTAGTTTGGGGGGGTTTATTTATGTTTTTTTTTAAATAAGAGGCTACCATATATTCATAGGACTATCCTGCAGTAACATAAGACACTTAAAAGCATAGAATCACTTTACGTTAATTGCTGGGCTGCCAATATCTGTATATACCGTACTGGATGAGTGGAGACACTTTAGTTCAAAAGCCTTCTCATGTAGTTCTGCCTTTTTAACAGCCCTGATTTATTACACTGTCAAGTCAATTACTTATGTGTTTACAAGTGTTAAGTTCTGGAAGCAGTTCAGGCAACATTCTGGTCTGTTACGTTCTTCCCTTTTGCTGCCACGTTAGCTGCAAATAATTTCTTTTCTCCTTCTATGCTAGTTGGGGACTCTGTAGTCTAAACAAAGTATAAATTATCTAAAAGACTTTTACAAAGAAAATATGTCTACTTCATCTAACATTGGTGGTGAAATTTATTCTTCCAAGGTCTCATTATTTCAAGTGTGTAGCTTTGTCTGTGATATAGAGGCATGCATTGGGACTGGGATCTCAGAGGTCACAAAAAAGAAGATGGCCAAATATGAAGATTCTAACTTGGTCAGGGTCAAGGTGGTTTAAATGGCTAATAGAAGAAATAGAAGCAGCTACTTTTACGTGGAACCTAACTGGAGCCATCTCTTATAGGTAAACCCCCTGATGTAAAGTTCTACATAAAAGATTTAAGATTTCCCTGAGAGGGACAAACCAATGGAACCTTTGTGCAACCATTTATACACACACACACACACACACACACACACACACACAGGCACTCTATCTCTCTTTAGAAAATTTAATCTCCACTTTAAAATCTCCACTTCCTCAATGGTTCTTTGGATAGATCATAAAGAACAATACTTCATACATATAAATAATGCATTATTTAGAAATAGGGATTTATTATTTTTTTTGTTTCTGATAAACTTTTATAAAATAAAATTGTTCTTAGTAATGGATTCTGGCTTTTGATGGACATCTTTTAAGCTGCAAAATTCCTGGGGTGTATGTGTGTTTCCATTACAAATCTCATGTCCCTGAACTCATTCTCAGTTACCTAAACATGTGCAATCATTACAGAAGATAAAGATCAGGTTATTTTTGGATGCCATCTGCTTAGAATTTTCTGGTTGATCTGGTTGCAAGTGCCTCTTAAGGGAAATCACAGATATTTATGTCTCAGCACATAGGTCCTGGCTTTGCCTTCTCTGAATAGGTTTCTGATTGCTTGTTCATGGGAATAAATGACACACAGAAGTGGCGAGTGGCTCATCCTGGTATATTAGCGCATAATTTGCACCAAATGCACGCCTGCACAAGCACATCCAGAGACATTGATGGAACAGCAAGAAAAGAAGGCCAGAGGAGATGAAAAAGAGGATTGATTATATCAGCAAATTAAAAACAAAAGGCTTCTTGTGATGGCCATTAAAGCCTGCATTATCTTACATTATGGTGTAAGAGAATAATGGTAAAAGTAGGATTTTTTTTTACCATTTTTTGACCACAAAATGCTGACAGATTTCACATGTAGCCTATATCGTAGATTTGTTTCAATTTGATCAAGTATTAGTATCCCAGGCTTCATGATTATTGAACGTAGCTCTTACGTCAGTTTATGGGTATCTGTCTGTATTTTTAAACATTTAATTGTCATGTTGCAAGCCATATTTGCAACTGCGTGTTTGCTGAACATACACTGCCAGGTTAAATTTAAGAAATGGGTTCAAATAAAAAAAACTCTAAGATCTAAGTAGAAATTAGGTATAACTGAACTGAGAAATGTTTGTGACTTTTAATTTTAATGGAAAAAACATCTAGATTTTACTGTAAAATACTGGATTCCTCCAACTAGGCACTTGCATGTACTGGTCTGACAGTAACTTACAGTCTTACAGTAACTGCTTCAACCAACAAGTGCACTTTCATACAAGTCCCATTAAAATCTGAAAGTGGATGATGCAGTAGCCCTTAAATAAATTACAAATACAAGGGATCTGAGGGAGCATTTGTTTCATTTTTGTCCTTATTTAATTGCTAATATTGGCTAAACCGTAAAAAAAAAAAGTTCAAAATGTCTTTGACTGGCAGTGTATTTTTTTGACCCCTGAGTCAGCGAATCCTTCCAGTCATAACCATGATTCACTTAATTGGCGAATCTTTTGGTCATGACTAATATTCACTCTTGCATTTAGCAAATCACTTGAGTCCTGTTCAGGCTCATTGAACTCACTGACAGCAATTAGCCAACACTAATAATTTTGAATTTATTAAAGAATGACAGTTGTAATTTTTATCCATTTATAGTTTAATGCTGTGGAACATCCACGAAACATGTTAGTTCGTGTTATCACTTATGTTATAGTAGCTATAATGTCACAAATTTCCTCAGATCACAGTCTTTTTGTCTGCACTACATACATAGCCCATGCTCTTATTGTGACATTGTTTGTTTTCCTTTCCTGGTCTTGTCTCCGCCCCTTGTCTAATCATTTGCATGTCTCCTGATTGTATCCATTTGTTTTCATTTTAGTTCCTAATTAGTATGTCTATTTATACCCTTCTCTGGGTGTTTCTTGGCGAAGTCTTGTTCACTGTCTACATGCGTTACTAAGCCTGCTTACCTGCGTCCCGTGGTTTCTGGTTTTTGGTTCTAGCTTGTTCTAGCTAGTTTGGTTTTTGACATTGGAATGAGTGCATCAATATACTGCAAAGCTGTGATTTGTTTTACAGTTGCAACTACTGTTGCAGATATATAAAATTAATCAACACCTTCTGACCAAACAGACTCAAGAATTCAACAGCACTGTAGTATAAAATGAAATAGTTATTTATTACTCTTTGATCTGTCATAGATGCTCTACACATCTGGGCAAACTGTACAACTGTGCATCTCAAATGACTCGAGTCACTGAAAAGACTTTTCAACAATAGTGTATAGCCAACATTTTATGTCTTGTATCTTGCGAATTATGTAGAACTATGGACTATTATGGACAATGTGAAAACAGTATTAGTATACAGTAAGTAAACGCATGCCATCTCTAAACTCTCACTTGATTTTCGTGTCCAAACTTGACTCGCATAGAAAAGAGTATATTTGGCCTCCAGGTCAGACATCCTGCTCCATGGCCATAATCGGATATAGGTCTCATGACCCTTCATGTCAAACTAACTGTGTCCAACAACACTTGAACACAAAATCAATTACTGCTGTGCTCATGAAACCACCTTCACAAAATGTCGCAAATACCAAGTGAACATGGTTGCGGTCTATAATCTGTAGTTGGCTTGTACCATAAAAGGTCTTACTGTTTCTGCTTTCTCATTTTTACACTTGAAAAGCCTCCACCTGAGTAAGAACAGAAATAACCATTACAGAGCCTTCCCGCTTACTTCTTTTATTTTCTGTTTTTCTCCTTCCTGATTCCAGCGTTTCCTGGATTTCTTTTCTCCTGCTCCAGTTCTAGTCTCAGCACTCTATGTGAGCAATGGATTTTCATGTACCTCGTAATTACTCTCAGTGTGTTTTGTTAACCAGCGTATTTTATAGTATAAACACACCTGTGTTTGTCCTTGTGCTTTGCACGTTTGGTCTGGAATTCTGTGTTTGGTTTCTGGTTGTTTCCTGTCCTCAAGTCCTTCAAGTTTCTAGTCTCAAAGCTCCTGCTTTCAAGTTTTGCATGTTTTCAGCCCCTGTTTTGGATGAATAATGATGGATATTCACTTGATCACTGTATCCGCTGCTGTTTTGCCTCTGATATGGACTTTGCCAATGCTTCTAGGATAAGCTTTAAAAATTAGACTTATCAATTGCCAAGTGATCTCTGGCTCACTCAGTGACGTAGCAGATATGAAAAATTGCCCATGGCTGAACCTTGCCAGGGCTGACACTGGCACATCATGCAGTGTGTCTTTCCACAAGCCCCATTAAACAATGCTGCTTATTAGTTGCTAATTTCCACCTATTGCTGACATCCCAAATCCCAGTAGCCAGTGTTCTGACAATGTATAATGCAAGATGAAAGTCATCAGCAGTGTTGTCAAAAACGCAGCAGTCCCTCAAGGACATCAAATGCCACACTTCGTCTCACCTCCATGACTACCTTCCAAATGAACTCATACCTAAGAGGAAGGATACTATCTGGTGTCAGTTTAAAAAATTTTTTAAAAATGTCGTCATTTATTTAAATACAGCAGTAAATACACTTGCAGATATGTTCAGGCTTTCACTGTGCACATTTATATAACACAAGAAGCAGTGTGTGTGTGTGTGTGTGTGTGTGTGTGTGTGTAATGAGAGAGACAGCAGAAGAAGCTGAATGCCTAAAAACCCCTGAAATAGTTATATTTAGATCACATCCTAAATGAGATTAAATGTAGCTGCTGTGATAAATGAAGTCGTTTAAAGCCTGACTTTAAATGATGATGTTTCCTGATAAGTCCTGAATATTCAATTGTAAATGTTTCCTCCTGTGTATGAGTGTGTGTGTGTGTGTGTGTGTGTGTATGAGTGTGTGTGTGGATATGTGTGTTCACTATCAATGAATTTATTGAAATACAGTATAACACTTCATTTAAAGACATCAGTTTTTAAACAATTTACCTCTTGGGATCAATAAAGTCCATCTATCTATCTATCTATCTAAAATCTTATAAGGTCTGCCACTTATCTATAATATTTCTGTCAAGCCTGTCGTCGTCCTGCACTTACAGAAAGACTGAATCTGAGCTTTAAAAACAGCATTTGGCAGGTTTTGACTAAACTATATTCCTTAAGGAAAATGTAACTGTCATGAGTTTAGTACATGACAGATTTCAGACCCTTCCAAAATCAGTGTGAATGAGCAATCTCTGAATAAACGGCTTTCTTAAACTGTACACATCTCTTACTCAAGGTGTGATAAGCAGAGTATGCTTTTTTTTATATTCTTGCCTTTAGCAGTTATCCTTTTTGTGGTTCCTGCTGGGTGTTTGTAACGCCACAGTGAGCTAAAATGCCTGTATTTTCCATTTTCATTCTCACTAGAAAAAAAATCTCTCTGACATTTACTGTATTATTTGACTTTTACATGGCATCATTCCACTGAGAAAGTCAACAAGATAATGGCACTGTACGGCTTATTACGCCCACACTGCATAATCACCCTGGCTAAAAATAATGATTAGAGCAAATATAACGATGGCAGTTCAAAATGTATGTTGTTTCTTTTTTTGTTGGTTGCTTGGCCTGATAATTAACCTTGCACATAAACTAGCATCACAGATTCAGCATAATGTCCCTTTTTGTAGTATAGTCTGTTTGAAAGTGTTAGTGGTTGAATCCCTGGTTAACACATGGTTGGTGAAGTGGAATTGATTATATACCCTCGCGGTGTTGCTGGGGATTTTCTTCACAGTTGTAAGCATCTCCTTTTTTCCTCAGAAGTGGAATTATCACCCTCTTATGAGCAGCTGTTCTTAGATCAGTCAGCAAATGCACAAAACATAATCCCAGCTATTCTTAGATCAGTCTTCAGGACCGGTATTAATGCTTTTTCTTATGTTTTGATGTATATTTTTTAAATTCCTGATTTGCATAGTAGCATGGTTCCATAACCTATATATTTCTTGAAAATTATGTAACAAATAAAACACTTGGTGGTGTGCTGTTGTAGGAAAATAGTCAATGACTAGGTGGTGTGATGTAGCCCGATGCAAACGGCCACATTTACTCTTATTATGAAGTTGATTATTTTCCTATAACAGATTTTTTATTAACTAAAGAATGACATTTTTATCCATCTATAATTACATTTAATGTTGTGGAACATCCTTGAAGCAAGTCAGCCTATCACTTATGTTATAGCAGCTATAAACATTCATTCCTTCTCAATTTTCTCTTTGTTTCTCTCTCACAAAATTAATTAGACAAAAAAATGCAGAACTGTAGGCAAAGCTGCTGTTATAGAAAATTAATCAACACCTTCTGACCAATCATAAGAATTGAGTATTCAGCAGCATTGTGGTGTAAAGGATGGGTAAATGTATGAGGGGGAGGATTTAGCTTACAATCCAATCTCATAGAAAATGTATAGGATCTGTAGGATAGGATACATCGCCCTGCGATGGGTTGGCCCACGCCTTGTGCCCAGCGTACCCTGGGATAAGCTCCGGGCTCCCTGCATCGCTGAGTTGGATAAGCGGTAGAGAAAATGAATGGATGTATAAAAGGAATCTGAACTTTTTACAAGTTGGTTTGTGTCAATTCTTATGAAATTGAAGTCATGAAAAACTGATCATTCAACATAGAAAACGACATTTTGCCTTTGTCAAAGATTGTTGTCATATTTTTTCCTGAAATCATGTATTCAGTATTAGCTGTCTTACTCCAAGCTTCAGCTAAGGATAACAAAGACTGCTTACTTCACTGACATGAGATTTTAATGCTCATGACCACATTCTACGCAAAGTATCTCAGTCACTATTGTTATGGCAGTCACTAATACCTTATTCAGAATGTACTGCTAGCATGGTGTATTGCCTGTGGTTTAACATAGGTTAAATGGAGTTTGAACCTTTTTTTAAAGACTGCTAATTGCACTTTTTTCCCTGAGCTCCGTCTGTTTTTGTGTGCAGTTCAGGCTCATTCTAGCTGGCTCTTGTTCCCTCTATAGCTAAAAGGTAACAAAGAGTTAGCTATCAATGCATGTACATTCGCTAAAGTAATTTTTCGCAGGTGTCTTTGCCATTTCGTCAAACAGGATGAAGTAAGTCGTTTTAAGGTTAGTTCTATTGAAAGAAACCAACTCTTAAACATCTTTCCTGCTAATAACTGTATTGCTAACAGTGTATGCATGCTATTAAGGGAAATTTAGATTAGATTAGATTCAATTTTATTGTCAATGTGCAGAGTACGAGTATAGAGCCAATGAAATGCAGTTTTACGCATATCCCAGCTTGCTAGGAAGCTGGGGTCAGAGCGCAGAGTCAGAAATGATACAGAGTCCCTGAAGCAGATGTGGTTAAGGGCCTTGTTCAAGTGCCCAACAGCAGCAGCTTGACAGTGCTGCTGAACCCCCGACCTTCCGATCAGTAACCCAGAGCCTTAACCGTTCAGCTACCACTACAAATTTCATAAGTTAATTGACCTGGTTTATTTTATACAGACATGTATGCCAAAGACCCTATAGAATAAATGTCATATGTTCAAGCTTTTGTAGCTCTAACAACAGCTAGCTTACAATGTAGCCATGCAATAATAAGAGAATACACATTTATGATTTTATTGCAGTGAATGTGCATTTTTCTGGAGACAGCTCTCTTATTACTAATAACTGTATCAATTATTCAAATTCAACTTTGGGCTGTCAGGAAAAGCCTGGTATGTAAAGAAGAAATTGTGCTTGTGCATAGTGCATAGTGCAGGGTAATGCATAGTGTTGTGCTGAAGCCATGAAATCCACAGAGAGAATATCAGGACCTAAGCAATTAAAAACATTTGAAAAAATTTGGTCTAAGCAATGCTGTTTTCCATTTGCATATAAAAGCTGATCATCAAAAAAGGTCAGGAAAGAAGACGTTGGGTTATAAAGAGAAAGGTGCATCCATTTATTTGTTCATCAGTAACCACTTTATCCTTATTCGTGTTGGATTGTGTTGGATCTTCCTATTCCAGGAGCATTGGTTGTGAGGTGGGAATACACCAGTCCATCGCAGGGCGCCATGCACACACATATTCACACAGTCATTCAAACTAGGAACTATTTTAGCCAATACTATGTAAAAAAAAAATGGCTATAATTCCTAAAGAGTCAAGGCAATATTTTTGTAAAACCCCTTGAATTAAAGCTGAAAGTCTACATTTCAAACACATCTTGATTGCTTCATGTCAAATCCATTGTGGTGGTGTACAGAGGCAAAATTACAAAAATTGTGTCACTGTCCAAATTCTTATGGACCTGTCTGTAAAGCAGTGGTCAGATCAAACAAGAATAAAAGTCATCTGGCAGTAAAGCCAATTCACTGAAGGGGAACGGACACTGGACCTGAAAGGCAAGCATTTGCTTCGGGTAGTGGCTACTTTCACTTCAAACCAGCTTTGTCTAGCTGAACTTGGATCTGTGAAATCATACATCGGTCTTGTGGACAATAGAAAATAAGTGGTCACTTTGGTCTGTTTAAAAAATGGAGATGCTACTAATTATTAAATAGCAGTCACATCGTTTAAGTGCTGTGCTATTTTCTTACTGTTGATTGCCATGTGGGGGAAATGAAACAAATTAGCCAGCTATTGTTACCTCTACAACTCTCCAAAAACATGCTAGAATCAATCTACTGTTCAAAGGAACCTATTAGACTCAGCTGGTTGCTAAAGCCAAACATTTCTGGACATTGCAGTTAAATATCAGTTGTCCCACTACATGCTCTACATGTTTTGTCATTCCTATTGTTAGCATGGAGCTGTCTTGTCCCGTGTCCCACTGAGGTGATTTTGTGGTGAAATTCAGTTTTTTTTCTCCTTGGTTGCTAAGGTTTTTTGTTAGAAAATCCTATTTTCAAAGATAAACACAATCCAGCACCAACAACCAACAACTTTCACTCCAGAAAACAAGCATCTTTAATGAAAGAAATTCCAGCAGACCAAAAGAGCAGTCATTGGAGACATTATCAGGTCAAACCACATGTCCAATTTGGAGCAAATTAACCTCATCTACATGAACACCAGCTCTCAGTCCTCAGCCAAGGCTTTTGAATCAATACAGGTAGTGGGTAGTGGATTAACTACAAGGAAATGGAGTATGTCAATAAAGAGTATTTGGATCAATTCATGGTGTGCTTAATGATTTCACAGACCTCCTCTACTGATTATGGCTTTAGGTTTTTACAAAGGTTTGTCTTTTTTTTTTACTCAGTTATATGTGGTCCCATCATTTGGGCCATGTTCCATATGCATGAATCCTAAAGTGTGATGGGGCTCATTAAACTGTGATCACACATGCCTTAATACCACATGCTGTGATAATCCATGGTTGATGAATTACATTAGTAATTAGCAGCAAACATTACTGGCTGTCAGTGACAGCAAATGCCAAGTCATGCTAGATGTAGATCAGTGGTCCAAAAATCTGCTTCCATGGCAAGTGCATTGAGACATCATGCTGATCTGTTGAGGCTAATGAAATGTATGTGTGTATATTGTATATACTTATCTCAAGCAGAAGGCCTGGGCGTGAGCTGCCACTGGACTGAGAAATTGCATGAAATTAGATTAGTCACATTATATGCTTGCCAAGGAAGCCATGTGCTAACAAATAAATGACAGATGAGATGCAACTGTAATCGACCGGAGAGAAAAATATGCATTAAATGGTATACCACATTACTAATGGATATGAGCATTTCAGCAGCCATTAAAATCAAATTATATTATTGTTTTAACAACTAGATTGGATTGGATAATTAGCTTAACTGAATGAGTCACCTGCCTATTTATTTGTTGGCTCATTTCTCTGAACTGCATTGTTCTGTCAGTTTAAGTGCATTGTTCATCACAGGTTTAATCACATATGTCTAAAATGTGTAGTTGTATTGTAATTGCATGCCAACCGTTTTTATGTGTTCTCTTTTTTTAGCACATTCTAAAAATAGCTGGGTTATTAAGAACCTAATTTGCTCAATTACCCAATTTGGAAATCCAGCACTGCATCCAACCCAGCATGGGTTGTTTTAGCCAGGTTGGTTTAGGATATTGAACCAGCATGCTGAGTTGATTTTTTAACCCAGATTTTGGATAAAAATGACAACATTGCTGGATACAAAAGTTGTTATGGTTACAGTGTGCATGTCACATGAGCAGCTTTTCAGCACAAAAAGCTTCAGACAGCACTTTTTCACTACAGAATATATATAGTGTAAAAACATCCTTACTCAACTAAAACATGATAACCTAATATCATATCATGTACATTTAGAAATAATCAGTGACAAATATCTTATGTGGGAAATCAGGTAATGTATCATTAACTGTAAATATAAATATATAAGAATATTTAAGGTAACACTTTCTCTGAAGCCTGTGCTCATAATGAATTATTGCCCCATTTATAATTATTTATAAGCAAGTATTACTGTTCAGTAATAACAATTATAACAATAATAAAAGTTATAGTTACATTTATATCATTATTATAATTACTTATAAATGATGCACTTGCTTTTTTCAATGCTCATGCTCATAATGCATTATACACCGATTTATAAGTATTAAATAGTCAGTCTTATGGTTTCATGAATGTATTTATGATTTAAATTTAAATTCTTTAAATTTAATCTAATCTTTAAAATTTTCCTACAAAAAAATGCTCATTTGTCTTATTTATTCATTTGTTTATTTGTTTGTTTGGTTGTTTGTTAAGAAGCAAACTTCAGCCATATTTTCCCCATGAATAACATTAATCAAGCCAAATAGTAAAAACACATTTAAAAATATAGTGCATTAACAATAATAAATGTCTAGTTAATACAAAATATCATTTTTAATATATATTTTATAAAAAATAACCCAAACTTTTTAAATTGTAATAATTTGAATCTTTGTATTTGACCAAAACCATATATTATGACAAACTGAACACAAAAACCTTTCCATATTATTTGTAAATGTTTTGGTGTTGTTTTTTTGTTCTCTTGTGCTAGAAGTAGCAGCCATCCAATCAGTTGATGCACGAGGCATGATGACTGAAAAGGCATGTAATCCCACAGTGTAATCCCTCAACCCCCACGGATAACCAGTCACTGGAAATTAGCGATACGTGACCCTTCTCTCTTCATCAACCAGGCACAAAAGCAACGTTGTTTTTCCATTGTGGCTTCAAGGCACGTTCACGGTCAATTTCAGCCCACCTCCAAGGTGCTCCAATGTCATCTCTCTGTCAAATCCAAGTATGAGCTTTGCCCTCTTCACTAACAAGCTTTTATTGGCTTTGTCGTTAGCTAACTGTATTGAATTCACTCTGTCATTTCACCAAACAGCTCGGAGGTCATAGCAAATCGCTCAAAGAAACAGTTCTGGTTTGTGGCCAACCCACCGTTCCTGCCATAAAAGGTTGTTAAGCTTGGATGGATGAATGTTGCAGGCGTGTGGGTGTGTTTCAGTGGAGCGTGACATGGCAAGACTCCATTTCACAGGGACAAAGTCAACCTAGAGGCCAGATGGCCGGCATCCTGTTACTGGCAGCTTGGCGGTGTAATTAATGATGGACGAATGACCTGGACCCAAAAAATAAGTAAGCGTTTCACACTTTGAACCTTTTTAAATTCAACTCAAACACATGGCCAATTCAGTGTTCACCAGGTATTTTCCAATCCAGTACAAGTTCTCTGTAGGAGGTTTTCGGAGCACACAATGCTATATATCTTTATTACAGGCATAGATTATGAGGTAAATCCTGTGTATTATGTTAATATATTATTTCGATGGCTTGCTTAGCTGTTTCATGCAGGTTCACTGGAGAAAGGAAGAGAACGCTGCTAATATTTCAGCAGGAAAGTGGATTATGGCCTTTATTTTTCTTTTTTATCCCCCTTTAATCTTGCATTTATAACAGCAGGAATCTCTTCATTTCCATTTTGTCTGAACACAAGGGGAAATGGCTGATGTGCTAGAGGCAAAGACTATTATTCTACTACTATCATCTCCTTGGTTCTTCCTCAGAAGAGGTTCCTCCTTATAAGCCCAAAGGAATATCCTGCCTCTCTTTCTCAGCAGGAGAGAGAGATTGAGTCATGCAAAAAAAAATCACACTGCTAGGAGGACTCCATGCGATTTCCATTTAGTCGTGTAAATATTCATGCGAACATTCATGTGTATATGGATTGAAGTGCTTATGTGTAGTGACAGCTGATATTAGATGAAAGGGCTAAAATTTAATATCTATCAATAGTGCAATGTTGAAAGTATTAGTGTTGAGCAAGGTCTCAGTGGCGTAATTTCAAATTATTTTACGTCCAAAATGGCATACTTGTTTCATGCCATGTTTCCTCCACATAGCAAAGATAGTAAACAGAAATGCTATAACCTTAACTAAAGTTACAGTTCTGAATGAATCTACAGCCTGACCTAGAAAGAAATCAGCCCCATCCTTGCATTCTGTGTATTTTTCATATGACCGTTGACTGCACTTCTACAAAAATCCAAAATAATCTGACATTTGTTAACAGCAATTTGTTAACCTGAGGTGGACACCAAAAAAGAAAACTTATATTGATGCATTCTTAACTTTGAAAGACAACGGGACTCATCCCTGCTAGTACATATAGGTATGTTTGAGTCCGTTCCCTATTATCCTGTCTCCTAAAACAAATATGTAATTACATGATGTGTATGTGCTTTTCTAGCAAATGTAAGCATGCTGACACATAGAATGAGGCTTCTTCATAATGCAAAGTAAATTGGGAGTGCTTGTTGCATGGTGTCCCCCGAGCAGCAAAGGAGACCTAACCTTTCATTTTTAGACGATCAATTCAGCATCAAGGCATCTGGTAGTCAATGATGTGCTGTCAGGTCCTGTTATGAGAGTAAAAGGTCAGTAGTCATAGCATGTTGGGATTTTAACCACAGACCATAAATAGCTTTTGGTTTCTAAACCTAATTCCAGTAGGTGCAATTAATTCTGATTTGGAAATAACTAGCAATTGACAGTAAGAGTGCAACCTGGCATGAAACTATTAATATGGTGGAATGGTTTTCCTTTTTCACACAATTGTACTATGCTGTCCATTTCTTGCCAGAACCATATATCTACTAGAACCTGTAAAGTCACCAGAGAATTCCATCACAACCAGCTATGAGGAGCCAACTGGAGAGTAATCGCCTCGCAGCTAATCACCCAGGAGCTAGAATTGGCTAGTTCTCCAGTGCAATGCATATCACACTGCTATGCACTCAAATATAACTTTCCTGAAAGCTGAGAGCCCCAAAATTCCAGCCTCCTCTATTTTGCACTCTTGTCAATTAATCTGTCATTTATCACTACAGAAGGCAATTGCCACAGACTTTCGCTTGTTGAAGATTGGTGTATTTTTTTAAACCATTATATTCAGAAAAGTGGGAGAATTTTAAATTGATTGTCCCAAATTCAACCTATATGAGCTGGCTTAAATCATGTTTCTGTTACGTAGATTTTGTTCAGAAATTTTTCAGCGTAAAAGAAGTGTTGATAGGATTTTTTCCATAAAATTTTAAAAGATGGCTTGAACAAATTGTATGTCCATTGGTAAGTAGTAAGCACAACACGGAGGTTAAACATTACAGCTGTGTGTAGGTAGGCCACGTTTACACCTCATTATTTTTTAATAAAATACCACGCACGTTTCCTCAACAGTGCAGTCATACTCAAGCAGATCTATGCAGCAAAACACACCCTTTGTGTAATTAGCATGCTTCTGCTATAGCCTTGATCCATAGGAGTCATTTTGACAGACTATTTACATCTGAACGTATTCATGTTGTTCATGTTGGTCCAACAAAAGCTTTTACATAACTTCACAGCAGAATAATGTAGAATCCAAATACATTTACTAATTCTTAAGTAAATAATAAAACAAAACAGGGTGTGAATGATATGGTACTTGGATACTTTTAGCCGCAGAACCTGCATACTAAAAAGTAGCTAGTTAACTTAGCTAATGTCAGTGATAGCCCATGTCTATCTGTGACAAATTTAAGCTAGATTACTAGCAGTTAACAGCTAATCATAGATCCTATTATTAGAGAATATTCTAGCCAATTTTAGTATTTTCTTGTGTTGTAAAGAAAAAAACCCAGCATATTACACAATTTATTATTAATTTATTAATTTATTATTATGCAAGGATTAAAGTGAGATCCTCAGGAGTATTTATAGACCTACATCTGATGATGGGCAAGACGTTTCGTAGAAATGAAATAAAAACTGTCTAATTCTAGCTCTTTGCTTCACCTGTGGGGATGAAGGAATTCTGTAGGCGTATGTGCTTCAGTGGAGTGTGTCAAAGAAGTCAACCACAGGCCAGATGGCTGGCAACCTATTACTGGTGGCTCTGTGGCATAATTAACAATGAACAAGTGGCCTGGAACCAAAAAAAATGAATAGGCCTTTGTTATAGAAATACTGGAGATTATGGAATACTCAAGGGCATTAAGTGGCTGTATCATTTTGAGTTGGGAATAATGGTGCCCTTTTGTTATCCCAGCCACCTACCATTCAAATATCAATAACTTGACAGGGCTCCCAATGATGCTGCACAACCAATTAAAAATATCAAAAAAAAAAATAATAGCAATGGCAGGTTTTCTGTGCTTTGGAAGAGACATTAGTTGGTGTGGTGTCCTTCTCTATCTCAGACTGCAAACACCACTGGGAGCTGTAAATACGCTTGAAAAAGAACATTAAATGAATTACAAAACTCAAGATAATTGAACAAAAAGTGTACAAGAATATCTTTATTTGAAGAAGCCAATTTGAAGCTCTAAAATATGTATCATCTGACAATACTTCAGGAAGCGCACCAATAATTCAATAAAAATAATAATAATAATCAGTGACAAACGTTTGTCAGAAGTTACTTTAAAATCTGTCATCCCTCTATATCAAAACCAGGAAAAATTACTCGTGGGAAAATCTTGCCCTCCAGTGGGGAAGGGGATGTACAGCTGGTGGCCTGTATGTATCCACTCTACTATGGAGCTAGAATTAGGTGTATTGCATGACGCTGATGAAGATGAAGCTGTAGAAAGCAGTAGAAGTGACATCAGGAAAGTTAATTGTGCTATAAAGTGAGAGGTAGCAGTTCTGAGCTATTCAGCCCGCTGTGTGTAATGATGACTGTCTGTGGGTTGGCTGTTTTTCCATCAACCTCAGGAGTGATGGTGCTCAGAGATAAGGTCTCTGTAAATTAACTACAGTGCAGCTACAGCAGCAAGACACAAAGACTAATCATGCAATGAATAATGATGTTTTTCTCTTGCTAATAAGTTTATCTCCTATCAAAAATTTGAGATCTCTAAGGCACTAAGATTTAGGAGGGTGAGTGTCTGTCAAATCCAATTAATCTCACGTATATTGTCTTGGCATCTGCTCATTATTTACTTAATCCAAAAGATAGCACTGTTCTTTAATGACTTTGACAGCTTTAATTTCAGCTCGTGGTTCTTGAAGATTAATGCAGTCTATAATGACGTTATCTAGCCGAGCTGCCAGCTTGGAGTGAATCAGAGCTCATCCAATACCTCATTTGGGAATATTACATGCTAACTTCAGTCACCAGTATCCTCTGGATAACACCTGAATGTTGGAATTTTTCCCACTGAATTGTCAATTTAGGCTGAAATTAGGTTCTTGGAAAATAATGCAGAATGAAAATCACAAGAGATGTTGGCCATGCTAATCTGTTTAATAAGTAATGAATAAAACAAAATGGGATCTGGTGCTGTATAGGAAAATAATCAACAAGGGGCTGGTTTGATGTGTTTCCATCCCGAAGTTGTTTGTAATCCAATAACAGCAAATCCAGGCCTATTTTTTTATCCATTTGTAGTTATGTTTAATGGTGGGGAACGTCCACAATCACTTATGTTTTAGCAGCTATAAACAGTAGTTCCCTCACCAGCCTCTGTTTTTTTCTCCTTTTGAAATTAATAAGACAAAAAAAACGAAAACTTTCTCATTTCTAAAAACCTATAGCTTTAAGCTGAGACTGGAGACTCCTTCCATAAATCTTAAACAAGCATGTCCTCACAGGAAGCTTCACAATATTGTCACGTATTTCCCCTTCAGGCTACGGCGCATTCTTCCCCTGTCTTGTCATTGGTTGTCCCCCAAGTGTGTTTTGATTACTCTCACCTGTTTTCATTTTGCCCTTTGATTAATCTGTGTATTTAAGCCCTCGTGTTTCTTTGTTCGTTGCAAAGTATACACTCTGTGTTCTTTTGATCCAGTCATTACCAAACCTTGATATTCTGATAGCTATCCTGGTTCTCCATATTGTTTCTGGTTTTCTCGACTTGCTCTTGCCTGCCCTTGTCTATGTTGTTTGTTGATCTCCTGACCATTGCCTGCACCTTGACTCTGTTCCTGGATTACGTCTATGTTTTGATTGCCACGTTTAATAAAGCCTTATATACCTGCACACGCGTCTGTACCCGTCTGCCTGACAGATATCCATAATTACATGCTTTTTAAAATCCATTTATGTGGAGTGTCTGCCATACAAGTCACTATGTATGTTGTTACTATAGCAAAAAATAATGTATTAGTACAAGTGTATTAATATAAACCTGTATAAACTACTTTCTAAATTCTTCTTATGGAAAATTAATCAACACCATCTGACCAATCACAATGTAAAATAAAAAAAACGCTCATTATCAGAGTGCTACTCATTTCAAGTAATATTCTGTGTGTGTGTGTGTGTGTGTGTGTGTATGCTATGACTTCTTTGCCCTTTCACTTTCTACAAAGTGAAAGTTAGACTGCAATATATATGGAGGCACAAGCTGAAGTGAAATCTGTGTGTCAGCAGGGTCTTCCCAGACAAAAGGCGTTAGATGGACTGAGAGAGAGAGAAGGAAAGAGAGAGAAAGAGGGAGAGGTACTTACACACCCTGGTCATGTGAAACAGTCACTGTGAATTTTTAATTTACATATAAGGACATAAATTGGCTGTATCCCTTATTAAATCCCTTATTTCTCATTATATTTCTTATTATAACTGTCTATCCAAGGGCACCCCTATATCCCCAGAGCAAATTCCCCTATGCTTAATGAATTTATGAGTCATATTATAGCAAGCCCATTAAGGAGCATGATTCAGTGAGAATAACCCCAGATCAAATTATGATACACATCCCTCCTGTCAGGGCAGGATCCAGAAACTAAAACTAACGGCCAGATTTGAACTGGACTGTGGTTCTGTATGTGATGGTTTTATAATAAGCTCATTAGCACAGAGAAAATATATGATAAATAGTGAAATCAATAGTGTTTGAGCCATATTTAAGTTTGACAACAGATCACATGGACATGACGGACTTGATGCTGAGAATGATAGTGCTCACTTTTGTGCTCAGAGGTAAGTCTTTGTTTTTTTTTTTTTTTTGCACAGCATAGTACAAATTTGACACACTGAATTTTGTTTGTCTTTAGCTTGTTAACTAAAAAAGAGATGCTGGTGAATTTGTAGCTATTATAATGCAAGGGATAGCAGGAACTAACTTGGATGTTCCAAAATATAACTTTAAATAGATTTTTAAAAATTCTGAAATGTTGTTATGTACTAAATAGAAAATCTTAAAGCTGATAAATTGCAGTAATTTAAATTGGTGATGCTGTTTTACTGTAATTCTACTACTACTACTACTACTAATAATAATAATAATAATAATAATAATAATAATAATAACAATAATAATAATAATTTCTTACCTTGTTTTACCTTGTCCCTAGTCACACTGTGTAAGACTCATCAGAAGTTAAACTACAACAACAACAGCAATAACAGTAACAACATTAATAATTATTGTTGTTGTTGTTGTTGGTGGTGGTGGTGGTGGTGTTACAACAGCAATAATTATTGTTGATGTTGATAATGTTGATGTTTGCTGTTGCTGTTGATGTTATTGTTGTTGATATTGATGTTGAGATTTGATGTTATTGTTGATGTTGCTTCTGTTGTTGTTCTTGATGTTGTTATTGTTGCTGCTGTTGTTGTTAGCGTTGTTATTGTTGCTATTGTTGTTCTTGATGTTATTGTTGCTGCTGTTGTTGTTAGCGTTGTTATTGTTGTTGTTGCTATTGCTGTTGCTGATGTTGTTGATATTGATGTCATGGCTGTTCTTGTCATTTAACTTCTGATGAGCCCTACACAATATGACTGGGGACAATGTAAAAAGTTTTACCATTACCTGTTCAAATTAATCCTAAAAAATAGATGTCAGGTTCTAGTGTTTGTCAGGTTCTAGTGTTTAACTGTCGTCATGCTCATGTTTAACTGTCACAGTGACAGCCCTTCAGCTTCGTTCTCCACTCAGGCAGACAGTCAGTATGCCCTGTGAGTATGACTATGAGGCACATGGGGCCATCGAGCAGCTCTCTCTGCAGTGGAGGAGCCCCAAAAGCCAGCTGCTCTGCCATTTCATCAAGCATAAGGACTACAGGAACTGCACGCAGGGCTACTCAGCACTTTACACACCAGGAAACATCACTCTCATCATCCACAAGGTGAAGGAGGAGGACTTTGGGAAGCATGTGTGCTCTGTGAGCAAGCGTCATGCTTTCTTGGATTATATCATCGAGCTTGTACAGGTGACAGGTATGTAACATGGACATAACAATACATTCATTCATTCATTCATTCATTCATACAGTGGAGTGCATAAGTTTGTCCCCTTCAGACCAAACAAAGAAGAGATTTTGAGCTCCCGAGTGGCATAACAGTAGAGCATTTGTGCTGTCATCTGAAAATTGGCCATACTCTCAGGGTGTCGGAATCTTTCTTCTCTGCCAATCACAGTGACACTAGCCAATCATGGGCATCTGTCAGCTCATGTATGCAGAAGAGGGCAGTTGCATACTCTGAGTATGTTACACTACACTGTGATGCAGCTTTACAGATGGATTTTGCAGATATTTCTTGATCATGGTAATATGTTGGGATGGAAAAAAAATCCAAATATAAGCTCAAAAGTTTCCATCTCCAACCTTTATCATATCCTCTGAACAACTTTTGGATCCTGTCAGTGTCATATTTTCCCCCATTCATCTAGACATATCTAGACATGTATCCCAGTCAGACACTGCCTGATTGAGTCATCTCACAACATCGTTTTAAGCTGACTGATTGTGCCTTAAGTTTGGGGATTGCCATCTTGTTTCAGAATAGAGCCGCACTTCATACTCACCATTGGTGATTTTTTTTTTTTTGTAAATAAATTGAAAAATTCTTCCCATTTTAAACATTATGTGGGCACAAACTTTTGCACAAAAATCTGAATGTACTACCAAAAACGTTGAAAATGAAAAATGTTTTCATTTTATTGCTTATGAAAAAATGAAATCTTTAGTAATTAGGAGTCAAAAAAAAGTCTATTGATATTATATCAATAAGTAAGGAATAAAATATGATGGAGAGTTACATGAAACTTAATCAATAATGAGATGGAGTGATGCTGTTACCACTCTGAATTTGATTATTTTATTATTATTTTTCTCTCATATTATATAGATTAGTGAACTAAGAGATGACAGTTTCCATTACCATTGGAATAACATATACTGTGTCATTATATTAACAAAAGTAGGTAAATGATCTATAGGCATACACGGATTTCCTCAGCAAGGATTAAATGATTAAAAACATTATTCCGTAGTGTACTCAGACATCCCATCTTTATTTTTCCAGAATTTTCTTGCAGGACAAAGCCATATTTCTGTAATCAAAATTCTATTTATCATCTTCTTATGACAATACCTGAGCTATAGTTAATAAATCATATTTATATTCCGTTCAGAGTCTTCCACACCTCTGCCAACAGACAAAGAAGAGCACTCAGGTATGTTTCTATGTTGAGAGACTATCCATTTTTCTAATTCTCATATCATTTGGACATAAAGCAGTGTTTGGTCAGGTATTTTGTGCATGAAATAAGCCATATTGATGGATATATGTAAGAATAGTTTATTTATAAAACGCAAGCTCAAGATCATCTTCTAATGAGCTTTTCAGACATTAAACTGCTTTAGAGCCTTGATGATGACGAGGTAAAATTCCCCAAAATGCCAGTGAGGGGGGGGATGATGCTTCAGCAGATCTTTTCACGACGAACAGTCCACCAGAGTAGTGAGCCAGTCCACCAAAGAGGATAACAGTGAGCATATTGTACACTGTAAACTTTAGGACTGATGTCAAAGTAATGGTCTGGAGGTACATTAAACTACAACCATCTTAAGCTTTGGTCCTGATTTTAAACATATGGTGAAACCAAAATGGAGTCCTTCATGGTCTCATTTCATATCGCTATGATAAATTCATTTCTCTACCATATGTAACGTAAACAATGAGATACATGACGTGCAAAGGGAATTTTGAAAGTGATTTTTATTTTCATTTTATTTTTCCTGAGGCTATGCTCAAGACCATCTTCTCCTTCTTGGATGCAGTCTCTTTGTGTCTCTGTTTGGCTGCTGAGAGGACAAAACACTCTACACCATAAATGAAGCTTAATGAAACTGGTGAACATTTTGAGCCTTGTGCAATATTTCTGATAGAGGTCTTTAAATATTATACTTGGTTTAGGAGCACTTTCTGACCTACTGAAACACTAAATAATTTATTTTGTTGTGAATTTATGTAGTCTAAATCATTTTCATGTCACTGTACTGATGAACACTGAACACTAGATGGTAGCAAATCCATTAACTTGTGTGGTGTGTGTGTGTGTGTGTGTGTGGGTGTGTGTGTGTGTGGGTGTGTGAGCAACAATAATAATAATAATAATAATAATAATAATAATAATAATAATGATGGCTTGAAAGCATAATAAAATTTCATTCTGATGGTTCATTGTGTGTGTTTTTTACCTGTATTTTTCAGAGGGAACTAGATGATAATCCCCACAATGATAGTGTTACAAAATTACAAATACTAAAAGAGCTGAATGCTTACTGATGATATAGTTAGGGTTAGATTTAGGTGTAGGCTCTGCATTAATTAACCGCATTAATTATTATGTCATTATAATCTCTTTGTAGTGACCAAATGTCCTCATAATTATAGGACTATATGGCTTGCAGGGATGTTTGATTGCTCACTATTAAGAAAAATTGTTTTGTTTAGTTGTTTAAAGCAACTTTATATGAAAAATGAAAAAAGAACCTTCCAGTCTGTTTTTCTTACTCTTTGGCTGCTAAACAATTTTGAACAGTTTGATTGCTACACAATGTTTCTGACTGATAGAAATCTTCAAACATAGACTTGGTTTAGGAACACTTTCTAAGCTACTGAAAAAGTATTATTTTAATATTTAATTTAATAAAATTTTATTAGGAATCTTTTTAAGCTATTACTATACTTATAAGTATTGGACAGTATATTGGAAAGAAACATTTTCCTTAAAATATAACTTGATGTTAAGGTTACACTTAGAGTTACAGTCAAGTGTATGTATTGCATTATTTAATTACATTAATACACAAGTGAATGAAATACTAAAGATGTGTGCGTGTGGTATAATGGTATACTATAATAATAATTAGTAGTAGTAGTAGTAGTAGTGGTAGTAGTAGTATTCAAAACAAAATGAAAAAATAATATTTTTTCTACATCATTTAAATACTTGGTAACTAGGATCCTCTTAAAAACTATTCTAGCAGTTGCCCTAAAAAAAAAAAAAAACGACAATACAGTGTATATACACTGCAAATCATGGTATGGGGTGTAAGGTTATGATAGCGTAAATGTTTCATCCTGTTCCACTTCAACCCACATGCAGGCCTTAGGGATTGCTGGCCTATAAACAAAGCAAGTGAAGCCTCTGGAAGAGAATAGCTATGGAAACAAGAGTGTATCCTAGATTTCTGTCCTTTGTTCCTCTAATTATCTCCCATTCTCCACTATTTACCTGGTGTAAATGCTACACACCAGATGAGGACAAGACAGAAGGTGGGAGAAGAAACAAGAAGGTAACAAGATGCAAAGTTGTGGCCATCATTTAAAGCTACTGTGGTAATGACATCGCTGAACGAGGACGCACTCGTAACCTAGATGTTCTCTATGGGATGTAATAAAGTTTTGTTTTTTTAATAAAAGATATTAATATAATGTTGCAGGGAGTATAATTAGGCTGAACTAAAAGTATTAACGTTAAATAAAAGTCTGAATACATAGATCAGAAACTTTATATACATTACAATCACATTATGTATATCTATAATCACTCTTCTTAACCAATGACTGAAATTATACTGTAAAAATATTTCATATATTCATTTAAATTATGTATGGTATGTAATCACCTGTAGACTGTCTGAAGTGTTTGAATTCTTGTTCGTTCACATGGCTTAAAGAGAATTTTGTCAGTAAAGAAATAAATTCTGCACATTTCAGCATTTTAGATTTGTGAAATGCCTTCTTTTACAGTAAGACACTTGTTAAGATGTGTGTGGGAGTCACCTAAGGACACAGTTCTCTTCTACAAAGGATGCACTTGAGTATCCGTCATCACACCCCCGCTGAATGACACGACTGAGGAAAATTTTAGCTTCCTCCACAGCTCTCCTTCTGAAATCTCGGGACCTATCAGCAGGCCAGACTTCCATTCCTCACCCTCATAACTATACTTTTCAAAACAGAAAGCAACCAAATGGGACAGAAAAAAATTCTTTGCCAACCAAGTCAGTTTTTAGGGTCACATGTCTAAAGAGAGACATCTATTCAGCATTTATGGAAAAAGTCTCAAGTGTCAGCATTTTGTAACATACAGTTTGTCTGATAGAGGAAACTATCTTGTCTTATTAACTTCAACAGAAAATAAAAAGAGAAGCTGTTTGTAGCTGTTATAAGTGATTGTAGATGTTGCACAACAATAAAATGTAGCTATAAACGAATAAAAGTATGATGTGGAATGCTTTAATACATAAAAAATTGTTTTAGCGTTAGCAAATTGCTGTGGTATAAGAGGAATAAAACATTGGGACGTGCTGTTTTTGGGAAATAGGGATAGTAACTGATGGTAATTGATCATACCACCCTGTCATTGATTATTTTCCTATAACAGCATACCAAGAATGTGTATGATGAATGAAGTACTTTCACTATACTAGGTAGAAGTATTGATTTCAAATTTGTGGTATTGTGACAACCCTACTGTGACAACAGTCAGGATTTAGTCAGCAAAACATCAACTGAGGGAATATCTTTTGGAAGAATGGTTTTCCATCTCTCCACCACAGTTCCAGAAACTTCTACAATCTATGCCAAGGCACATAGCA
Source organism: Pangasianodon hypophthalmus (assembly GCF_027358585.1). Lineage (NCBI taxonomy): Eukaryota > Metazoa > Chordata > Actinopteri > Siluriformes > Pangasiidae > Pangasianodon > Pangasianodon hypophthalmus. Next base: position 15,156,193 of record NC_069736.1, on the reverse strand, counting down.
GTTGTTTTAGCGGCTCTTTATGTCCAAACACATTGTTAACACGCTTTCTGTTGTTGTTGACTTCAATTTGTCGCGTCTGTATTTACAGAAACAGCCTCTTAGTTAAAAGGTAAGCAATGGGAAAGATGTTATCAGGCTATTATCCTTCGAGATGCTGATTGGTTGCTACCTGAGCTGTCGCGGAAGCCGATTGGCTGATCAGGTGGCATCTCGTCCACGCGCATAATCTGATTGGTCGGCGAGGTTGCCGCGCGGGAGGTGGGATGGAGCGCGAGACGCTATAGATCAGAGAGGAAGCCGCGCAAACAGGAGGCTTCAGCAAGACACTCTTACCTGAGTGCAACTTTATCATTAACGCTCATAAATATCACAAAAAAACTCTCTTTTCTTCGCCATGGACTGTCGAAAAGTAAGTAGAGCTCTTTTTTTGACGAATTTGAGTTTCACGAATAAACTATTTAAAGTCAGTTTCTTTTTTTCTTTTTCTTTTTTTGCAGTTTTTTGTGACACAGCTCCAAGAAGGTTTCCAAAATGTCTCCTAGAGAATGTTAATGGCAGTGTAAATGTAAATGGATAATAATTGACGCCTGCACCTGCTGAGTGGTTACATAAGAATCAGCTGCCTAGTGTGTGTAGGATGTGGATTATTGGCTTGACTGTGACTTTGATCATCTTTAAACACACCCAAAATCTACATCTCAGAGACTTTATTCTTCTTTTACATCCTTCCTCATAGACTATAGTGTGACAGTAGAGCTATAGGAGATGTGGCATCATGTGTAGGTTTGCGTATGCAAAAATTGGGTATGCAAAAATGGCTTTGTGATACTAATGAATCCAAGAAACTCAACTCAGCATGCAATCTGCAAAGAGCAATGAACAATGTAACAAATCAGTCATTTTTTTTCCCATCCCACTTGAGTTCACAGTTCACAGTTTATGTGGGCGTTTTAAAGAGCCATGGCTTCAACACATACTTCATCACACATACACAATTTTGGTCTTATGTATCACATTATGGGTGTGTTTATGATCATTTAGAAACAAGGTGCAATGGTTGTATGCAATTTCGTTTGTGTTCTTGCATCTTGAACTATGATCGATGTGTTTAACATAATACATGATTTAAAATTCTTCAGATTAGGGTTGGGGGTTCGATTCCTGTCTCCGCCCTGTGTGCGTGAAGGTTGCATGCTCTCCCCGTGCTTCGGGGGCTTCCTTCGGGTACTCTGGTTTCCTCCCCCAGTCCAAAGACATGCATTATAGGCAGATTGGCATTTCTAAATTGTCCATTAGTGTGTGAATGGGTGTGTGTGTCCTGTGATGGGTTGGCATGCCATCCAAGGTGTCCCCCACCATGTGCCCGAAGTCCCCTGGGACAGGCTCCAGGCTCCCCGCGACCCTGTGTAGGATAAGCGGTACAGAAAATGGATGGATGAATGGATGGATAAAATCTTATGTGCCACATCATGGGTGTGTTTATGAGTTTTTGATCATTTAGAAACAAGGTGCAATTGTGATATGCAAACTTGTTCATGTTCTTGCATCTTGAAGTATGATCGATGTGTTTAAGTGATCGATAACAATTCTTGATTTAAAATTCTTCAGATTAGGGGTAGGTGTTATGACAAAAATATCATGATTCTCGAAGGCATTTCTACGATGCACACTATGTATCACGATATATAGCCTAGATTTGCTAACAAACTGCCAGCATTAGAGGAGTGTCGCATAAAAAAAAATTGTTACTCATATCATTCCCACTAACTAAATGTATTTAGATCACTACGCTATTGAATTCTAGGTTCTGATTGGTCAGAAGGCTTTGATTAATTTTCTACAACAGCAGCTCGGACAGAAGTGCCAGCTGGAATTCAAATCACCGGTTTATATTAATGCACTCACTCTAAAAGAGTAATAACTAACACAGGGGTTTTTATGAGGGGCGCTCCACATAATCTGATAATAGTCAGATTTTTTAAAATTGTTATTTAACAAAGAGAAACATTCAGTATATCACTGATATGATGACGTTACTGTAAAGAGATATTATTTTAAATATTTATATAAGGAATAGGAGTTCCCAGTGACCATGCTTTGTAGCAGACAGTAAGTAGAAAGAAGTGTTTTTTTTTAAAGGTACTATAACCTAGGATTTGCGTGTGTATACTGTGTGTGTGTGTGTGTGTTTGTGTGTGTTGGATAAAAGGATGAGTAGGTTCAGAGTGAGTCTGCTATGTAAGTAGTAATTAAACAGCCGCATGGGTTGCCGAGGCATGGTGGAAATTGCACTTTTCAGCTGAAGCGCCTTTGCTGAAATGCTGTTGTCTCATTATCTGTCACAATGTTTGCTGGAAACAATGTTCAACATTTTTGACATTTCTGATACCGATTTCTGTAGTCAAAGCCCGCCAACACAAATAATCATCAACACAAGCAGTGAAGGACATTGCATAAGCGTGGGTTCTGACTTGAGGGCTGAGAACTTTCTGGAAACACTAACACTAACTGCATTATCTGAGCAGAATCCAAAGATCGGGCTTGTGAATGATGAGACAGATGGTCATTTGCATGTTCCAAACTGATGGGCCGCTGTTCTAGAAATACGCACTTGCAAGTGCACTTTCACGCAAGATGTTTCTGTGTCGATTGGGCTCTGTAGGCATGCCTAGATTGGTTGCTATGCACATTTTTTATCCAATTCTATTATGAATAAGCACCATTAATATTCAAAGGTGTATGCAAGCCAAAAAAGCATAAAGTCCTGTGCAGGGTCTCAGCTTTGGTTTCTTTGAAAGGCCTTTGAGCAGAAAGAGCAAGGCAGGCCTCTGAGGCCTCGTTTGTCGTACAATAGTTTGCATGTTTATCCCTCCGTAATAGCAGAGCAGCCCCTAAGGAACATCACGCTTCCTTTCTGCTCAACATGGTTCCTTGCAAAGTTCCTTAGTGGATCCGCGAGTCATCGGTCTCTGCAGAGCAACGAACCCCCAGCAGACAAGCTAAATTAGATGCGATGTCGGAAACTCAGGCCTCGATGGGCAATGATGACAAGCACTAGCCATGTGGGAACAATGAAAAAAAGCACTCACAGAAACCCACAGGGAAGGAAGCATGTCTTCAACTACAGCCTGGTTCATTAGAGATAAAGCCAAAGGGAATTGGTGGAATTTCATGGCCCGAGGAAATGCCGTGCTGATTAGTTGGTTGTGCTATAATGATATTAAGTTATGCCAACTTGCTATAACTTGCTGTAATGAGTCTAGGAAGGGTGTTGCATAATTTTGGTGTATAACAGATCATTAGAGTCTCCTGGCCAAATGCAGCTGATGTCATCCCACCTGTTGAATTTGTGCCTAAAAACTGAAAGGAATAACAAATTATGGGGAGAAGAAGGGCTAAGTAACAACTGTTTATAGTTTACAATTTAGACTTTCTGAATAGAGGAAATATTGTTAATACTCTAAGAGTATTGCACTGCCTTCTAAATAATACTGGGTTTGTTTTATTTAGTTTATTTATTTATTTATGTATTCCTTTTGGCTTGTAGCCTATAGCCTTTTTTATTACATCAGCTCTTACAAATATCTACATATCATTAATTTCATTTACTCATAACCAACATGGCTGCCCTCACACTGTTTTCTGCCTGGTAGGAGGTCTGCGGTCAGCCACAAGATGAGGACATCATGGATATTCCACTAGACGACCCTACCGCTAACAAGGCTGCCACTAAGATCCAGGCCGGCTTCCGGGGTCACATGACTAGGAAGAAGATGAAGGATGACAAACCAAGAGAAGAGGTGAGCAAAAACACACTAAATGAAGTTCTGGATACTTGGAAAACAACGTTCCCTCCAAAACAAGATTGCATTCACACTTCGAGCTCACAAACAAGAACCTGAATGTTCTTTTCCTCATGGGTTTATCACATAGGGATTTATCACACCTCTGCCTCAGATGCTGTCCTTTAAATGGAACTTTTCATGGTTAATTGGAGGTTTATCTGTTACCATTTGAGCTAACTTCCTCAAAGTGCTACCCTACCCAGAACAGCTGTATGTTGTTGTTCAGCAACATCTAGTTATGTTCTAGTGGGAATCAGGTGTCTACTGCTTATTGACTCACAAACACCTGTGTCCCCAAAGCCCATGATAGTTATGTTTTTGTCTTGACTTACTGATTAGGATAGGGTAAGGTTTAGACTAAGCAACTGAAATAAGAAATGGGTAGATAATATGACACAATGGCATTTTTTTTTTTCACATCAGTGATACATAGTAAATTATTAGTAGCAGCCTGAAGGGGATTTGCATAACCATGTTTCTGGAAACATTTTCAAACCGATAAGATCACAAAACAGACTCACACCTTCAAACATCTCTTTTCATTCTGCCAGATTTTGTTTCAAAATGACTCAGACTAAAATCCTTTCTGTTCTCAAAAGCAAACAGTATCAGTATAAGCATTATAACATTACTAATCACTATATGACTAATAATTATAACATTACTAATCACTGTAACATTACTAATTAGTATAATAAACTAATTAGTATAATAATAATAACAATAATTCAGTTCAATTCAATTTTATTTGCACAGCACCTCTAACAAATGGACATTTTCAGCTTTACCGAAATAAATACATTCAGGATATAAAATGTAAATGTATGAATATATCCCGAATGGGCAAGCCAGAGGCGACAGTGGCAAGGAAAAACTCCCTGAGACAAGATGAGGAAGAAACCTTGAGAGGAACCAGACTCATCTGCGTGACAACGGATAGTGCAGTTATAAATAAATCTCTTCTATAACTGTGTACTACATGGACAAATAGTGCAATTGATTACAGTTGTCACTTGAAGTCTGTTTTGTTGACCCTATCCACTGTCCACTGATGGGGACCTGAGTGCAAAACTGCTTGCGGCAACAGCATCCCCAAACCATCACAGTACAACTCAGTCCAAAGCCATCTCCATCATACAGATTAGTAAGGTTACACTAATCAATGCAAAACTAATCAGTATAACATCGCTAATCAATCTAACATCACTAATCAGTGTAATATTGCTAATCAGTATAAAATTGCTAATCAGTGTACCATTAGTAATCAGTGTAACATCGCTAATCAGTGTAACATTACTAATCAATGTATGCAACATGTCTAATCAGAGTAACATCACTAATCAGTGTAACATTACTAATCAATGTATGCAACATGTCTAATCAGAGTAACATCACTAATCAGTGTAACATTACTAATCAATGTATGCAACATGTCTAATCAGAGTAACATTACTAATCAATGTAACATCACTAATCGGAATAAAGTGTGTTAGTAAGCTGTCAGAACACCTTCAATCTGCCTTAGCATAAATTCTTCAAATCTCTGGAACGGTACTGGAGTGATGAACCAATTCCAAAAAAAATATTCCCACAGCTGGTGGTTGATTATTGGTGATGGTGGTATCTAACAGAATCTCAGATAGGTGTTCAACTGGGTTGAGATCTGGCGATCTATGATTTATATCATTTTATTCCTCGTCACTGAGCCCCTGTGGCCTGTGCCTATGGGCACGGCCATCCTGGAAGAGACCATACCCATCAGGACAGAAATGTTTCAGCAGAGAATAAAGCTGATCAGTCAGAAGAACCTGTTGATTTGTAGTGCCTCTTCCCTCTAAGGGGACAAGTGGAGCCAAACCATTGCAGCAAAATAAATAAATGCCCCCAGTGCATAAATCACAGGTTTACCCTGTAATGTGTCATTCGTTTGTTTGTATACGGTATATCTGTATATCTGTTTTTGAAATGGATGATGAAAACACAGATCAAACTACTGAATGTACTCTTGTACTCTTGTCACAGCAGGTACGTGATGAGAGAAGCTCTCAGGCATGCATATTATATCTGAACATAGACTCTTTTATAATAGCATTCTGATGCCTATGGTTTTTAGCAAAAACAACATAAAATGGCAAGAAGTGGAAATTAGAACATTATATTCTATTGAGAGCTCCATAGTTTTATGGAGAAAACACACCCTCATGATACTCCATTCTTTTTAATATATAAATCAGTATATTGCACATTGATTCTAAATGTATTCTACATTCTAGATTGTAAAAGTATTGATTTTAGTTTGTACCCAAAACAAAAGGATGCATTACAGGCAAGTTAGGAAAATTTGCACAGAATTTTATTGATGTTCGTAAGCAATCCTCGAGCAATCCTAGGAATCTGTGTTGGCAGAATTGGTGTGGCATAAATGGACAAAATATAAAAAATAATAGAAGCACTATAAATAATACAGTACCACAGTGCAAATGCAAACAATTCAAAATAATAGCAGAAATAAAGATATATAAATAATACAATAAATCCAAAGACAATAAAAGCAATATGTGTGTAAAAAAAAAGGCTAATTTTGCATACGTATTTGCAATTACTCTAATTGTTTTTGATGTTGTCTTTGGATTTATTATTTTAAACTGTATGCATTTCCTAATTTGCTCCATTCATTAAAAATGTTGACAACTGTCTGTGAGAAATTAGGAGAGGGGAAGAAAATGTATGATTTCCTGACAAAATTTCAGTGCAGAATACATCTGATGCGCTTTACATTGTGTAATAAAGTGCTTCATATCTGACATACACACTGCAGTCTCCTGTCACTGCATCATTCCTATAATGAAACCATCCACAAGTTTGTTTATGTTGTCTACCTGATATCTAATAGAGCAGCATTTCAAACCCAACTCCACAGAGCATGTTGTGTCTGGGATTTATATTCTCCCCATAGACCTCCTCGTGGCTGAAACGGTTTCCTAGCAATGCTGCCTTAATTACTTGTTGCTAGGCGATAATACAGATGGCATGGGAGTATAGATCACAGGAGTGTCCGCACTCTTGGTTGTTTTATTTATGCACAGGAAGTGCTTTTAATGTGCTTTAAAGCACTGAATTTTCTGCACACATCATTGTAGTACTGATAAACTTTGTAACTAATAAACTGGCAAATCAGTATTTATTTCTCAAATTTATAAAATAAAAAAAAAATCTAAGAAACTCAACAAACTCAATAATTGTGTTATGGATGATAATCAGCTAGTTCCAGTGGCAAGACTACAAAATATATATATAAAAGAGATTAGGGGAAAAATGTTGATAAATGATAAATGAGCCTCTGACATTTTTTTTAAATAAATGGAGAGTTTAAGTAAAAAAAAATTACAGAATTTTTAAAATTTGAAAACAAAGAAATGTTCAATATCTTGAATATTCAGTATTCAAGATTCTGTACTATTTGTAGGTCACTGTTTAAATGTAAGCAAATTTGTCATATTGACCAACTCCTTTCTACGGAAGGTCGGATTTACCTAGAGTCACATGTTCAAACGACATTATGATGGATTTGATCTAATGTGTACGTAAATTATTTAGCTGAAAGCAGAAACAGAGCAGAAACTAGCTGTAAGGCTAGAAATAGGGAATTTTTCACAGGTATTCTTGACTTTCGTTTCTTTTCCCTTACGCAAGCATGCGTTTATTCTTCTCTCTTCTATCTCATCAGTAGTAACAGGAATCGCTAGTCAGTGGTTACGCATTAAACGCTAACTGTAACAGTCATGTTAGTCGATCATCCGTTGATCATAGTTTGTAACTAAGCATTACGGCATGTTTAAACTCTAATAACTAAATGGTAGTCTATTTATCATTCACACACAACACTGCTGCTTAAATTAAACTCTACCGCGCTGTAGTGTGAGTATTTATTCATTTGGAGTTGTTTGTTTTGTTCTATGTTGCATGATTTTGTATGTGCAGCCACAAGCTGACAGTCTCGTCTCTGTTCCAGAAACAAAGGGATAAGAAGTAGCGTGAGAGGACATCCACTGCCGCCCTGACACTTTTCCACACATCACCGCAATAACCAGAGGTCGAAGAGAAACTTTCGGTGTATAATATATACAAGTGTAAACTTAGAAACTAAGCCTGGATCAGTGACCTTTCACTCCTCCTCTGCTTCTAATAGAGTTTGGACAGTAGTCTGTGGTGCACGATAGCCCCTCAGCATGTTACATAGCTTCAGTGATTAACATTTTGGTAAAGGTACTCTGTTGCTTCTAATAAGACAAGCAAAAATGTGAACTGATTTTTTTTTTTCTTTTTTTCTTTTTTTTTTGGTGCTCCCCCCTCCTCCTGCCTGTATTCTTACAGTATAGAAGTATGCATTTATTACATTGCCTTTTCTAGTGTGGCTTTGTTTCTGCCTGTTTAATAAAGCAAAAAATGATTCGGATTCAGTGCTGTCAAGGTGTTCATTGTACAAGATTTCCTTAGACTATTAAGAAATTTCCTTTTTTTTTTTTTTAAATTTATGTTTTTCACATTGTTGTAACACTTTTGAAAACTTCAATCAAAAACTCATTAATCAGGAAAAAAATTGTCCTGCATTAAAAATGGATTATTTTGCTTTCCTGTCAGCCTTGGCACCATAATTGCCATTTACACTGCTTCCATTTTTGATATAATTAAACCTCCCTGCCTCTTTATCTTATCTGAATTTTGAAGAACTGCATTAATATCCTACTTCAAATGTACATCTGTCTTTGTAAATGTTTTTCCCTTAATTGAGCAAATCTACAATCCACTTGCCAATTATCTTGAATTTCCTCTTTATTCTCCTTCTCTGTGTGTGTGTGTGTGTGTGTGTGTGATTTTTTTTAATCAGGCTGCAGGAGTGCCAGAGCTCATGTTTTTAATTACAGTACACAAATCACAATGGACAGAAGAAAGTAGAGCATGTGGTAATTATCGCTTCCCCTACTGCTTTTCCCCTGGAAAGACTTTGAACACAATCGCTTGCTTTTTCCCCCCACAGTCATAGGAAACCATACAAGGCAAAGAAACAGTAAATGCTGCCAGACTAAGGTCATGGTTTCTTCAAGGTATAAAAAAAGATGACTAAGTTCTTCAAGGTGTAATTTCACCTTGAAGTTACTGTCTTGCCCTCATCGAATCCCAGTGGCCATGTTAAAAGCCAATACTTCCAATACTTTTTCTGCTTAAGTGTCTACATGGCTTTAAGAATTATAGGAGCATTTTTTGAAAGCTGATCTCGTTAAAAAAAATGCAGTGTGGTTAGATTTCATGCGTTTTAGTATGAATGAAGTCAGAAAAGATACAAACCCTTCTCCTAACCCTGACTTTAACTTTAGATATGGAGTTGTATGGAATCACTCTGAATTTACACGATCACGTTGGGGGAAAATGGAGGACAAAGTCGTTTCATTGATACATTCATTTATTTTCAGTAAGCACATTAACATGGTCAGGGTCGTGGTGGATCTGGAATCTATCCCGGGAACTTTCTGAGCAATTTTTCAGACTGGGAACGAGTTTGAGTACATGTTTTTGGGTACTCATTGATTCCGCTAGTCAATCAGTGGGGTGTCAAGGAACATTTTATTTAGCTCTGTTCATGTTGCCCTGGTTTACATTCACAGTGGCCATGAAAAGCGTGCCTAAATGTCTGATCATGCGCTTAAGCTTCTAGGCTTATTCTTTCTAACATTAGCTAGTTGATTTTAAATGAAGTGCATTAGCTAGCTCCATTGATTATGTTGGATTGAGTAGGGTAGCAGTAGAGAAGAGCAGGTTTTGTTTTACACCAAGGTTGATCTTCAAGAACAACATACTGGGTAAGAGCTGTTATTTTCCCTCTCCTAGTTTTATGTTTAAGACGTTTTTTCTTGAAACTTGTATCGTAGTTTATCCTCTTCATATTCTCGCAGAGCACAGATTGCAGTCTGTTTTGATTTGATTGCCATTATTAATCATGAAATACATCCATATGGCTGTCATTTTGTTTGTTCTGCTCTTTAGCATGATAGTGTACTTTGTCTCCTAAAATTAGACTCTATCTAAATGATGACAATACAGGGACGTTTACTTTGACATCAACATCATCAACATACATAAATTGATCATGATGGTAATGAAGCAAGTTTTGCTTAAAAGCCAATTTTATCAGAATAGACCTACATCTGCCTGAACACAATAAAAATAGAACACAACCCTTCTCAATACGACAGATATTTTCTTGTTGGCATCTAATGTATTATGAATCCATGGCCCCAAATTAATTTGTTCTACATAAGTAAGACACATTTCCAAGCAGTGAAGGGCAATGTGTGTTGAGCACAGTATTCAGATCAGCGGTTCTCAGTTCTAATCCTGCTGACCTGCTACACCTTGCAGTTTCAGGTTTTTCTTCTCCACCACACCTGATCCACCTCCACAGCTCATTACCAAGCCCTTCATGATCTGGGTTAGGCGTGCTAGGTCAGGGAGAATGTGAAACTGCGCTGAGCCGTGGCTGCTCAGGCCTAGAGGTTGAGAACCCCTCACCCATGTGATATTACTTTCACTCATTTCCATTTTCCCCTCACGTGTGCATGGGCCAGGGATGTTTATTTGAGTAAAATCCTTGAAAAAATCTTTTCTCCAAAGACTCAAATAAAAAAAAAAAAGCTGAGAATCAGAATTTATTGATTCATTTTCTATTATAACAGCAGCTCTGACAGTATGTAATTCCCGATGCTTCCTGAAGTTTTATATTAATTAATATTTAACTCATTCTAATACGTTATCATTTTTAAAAAGTAACAACGTACAAAGGGACTTGTAGGATGGATGCTCAACATAAACAGATTAAATTGTGTAATTGCCGATATGGTACCGTTTTCTGTGAGGAGACATTCATTTAACATTTTTGGAAGGAGTCTCCAGTATCAGCATTTTGTGACAGTCAGAGGAAAGGCTACAACTTTACATTTTCCGTCACAGAGATTCTGGCTGTTGCTGCCATAACGTAAGTAATAACAGGAACAAACTTGTTTCACGGACTTTCCACAGAATTAAAAGTAACTATAAATGGATAAAAAGTAAACCATGTTCTTTAATAAATAAAAAATTGCAATCTATGGTAAATCGCTATGGTATAAGATAAATAGACACTTTGGGACATGATGTTATTTGAAAAATAATCAACTTTGGGGTGGTAACATTAACTCCGCTTCATTAAACCATCCCGTTGTTTATTATTTTCCTATAATAGCATGCACCAATGTGTTTCAGTCACTTTTGCTATACTTATAACCAAACACTATGTTTTATTGTATGCTATGGTGATGTATGTTAAACAATTCCAGATTCTATAAGAGTTTTAATGAATCACAATCTGTAACCATGTTATATCAAGGGGTTTTATGCAGTTTTACATACTACAGTGCATACAGCTATTACACTGTCACCACAGTCAAAATATGATATTTTATCAATTTTTTTTACCCAGTCCTAGTTGTAATTTTGTGTGTCTATGTGCAATAAGCTGAACAAGACTGTCGAATGAGGGCCTGTACCCACTCAGTGCCCACGCATCCCAGCTCCCACACAGCCAGCAACACGGCCGGGGGCGGGGGAGTTATGAAATATGAATTTTCACTCAGTTTCCCATAGCAACACGAACGGCAGCGGTGCTTCTCCACAGCTTCACCATCTCTCTGTGCTTCGGCTGTTCGAGTTACATCTCCCATGCTTCTCGTGGGTGAACGAGGCTGGAATGTGCATGGTTTACACATGGAAATGAGACATAAATTAATTTTGCCAGATTCAACACTTTTCCTTCCAAATAGACCATGTAACAGGAGGGTGGTACTTTTATTGATTAGTGTATAATATATCTAGAATTTCTATCGCACTATTTTTTTGGCAAAGTTCTATTAAAGGCTTGATTACCGGGATGAAAATCTTCCAGTCTGGCAACACTGTATATGAAGGGTCGCCACGAGCATGCTGCAACACCTACACTGACTTTTCTGTGACGGAGTGATGAAATTACTGTATACAGTGACAACCTCCACATTTCACTCTCCTCTCTGTCTCTCTCTCTCTCTCTCTCTTTCCCTTACACACAAAATACTCTGATCAGGCATACTTGTGGATCTGAACTGCTCTGAGAAATCCTGGAAAATATATTACACTGGCCTGAAATGCTAAATGTTGCAGACATGCCGTGAACATGTGAGGGAGACCGACATGGACGTCGTTTTGCATGTGAACACTGGATGCAAATTGCCTTAGAGCATGCACTCTTCTATACAAGCTGCAGCGAAGCTTGTAGACAGCAGGTTGTTGTTTGTATGGAAGTGAATGTTGAGGATCAAATTTGCCAATGACATCCAGTCATTTAATATGTAAAGACACAGCAACACTTCTAAATAAACATCAGTATCATATACAAAAAAGAAAGAAAATCTGAATGTGCAATTTTCAAAACACTTTCATATACCAAAGTCCAAACTCACTTTAAACTATAAAATACTACGCAAGGAATAAAACACTTTGTGCTGTTATGGGAAAATAATCAACAACAGGGTAGTGTGTTGAGACCCAGCATGAAGTGGGGTTACTTTTACCACCTCAAAGTTGATTCTTTTCCTACAACAGCACATGAGCTGTTTTGTTCCTCTTATACCACATCAATTTGCTAACATTTTTTATTATTTAAAGTGTGATTTTTGGCCTGGTGGTGGTGCTACAAGAACAAGAAACCTATGTGTAGCACTTCTATCAGCCTGCCTTGGGAATGCTCCAATGTTATGGTGAAAGAAGAAGAAAAATTCAGATACATACCAGCATCACCTTTGGTCATTGGGTCGCTGATTAGCTGGAGTCTTTGCAGGACAATATTGTACAACAAGTGGGACAGTGGTTAAAGTTTTTGTTCTAGTGACCAAAAGGCGGTAAGTTAAATTCCCAGAGACTGCCACTACTGCACCCTTGAGCAAGCCTAATAACCTTTAAAGGAAAAATCCACCCTGAATAACTTGCATATTAATCTTTATAATTAAAATGTGATATTCAGTGGCATCCAAGATTTATTTTGTAATTTATCTTACTTCAAAAACATATTTCATCAGCGGTCTGTTTTCACATTGGTTAACCGTTTCCTGTATTACCCATAATGCTGTTCAACTAGGAGATTTATGCTGCGTTTGAGATGAAGTTGCATCTTGCAAATCCCCGCCAACAACCGATATAAACCACCAACAACTTGAAATTTCAAGTCGTCAGCTTGAGGTAGTCGTCTCAACTATCAAGTCCTTCCCCATTTACGGAGTGACGTCAGATCAACATGGCCACTCACACTGTGAAAAGTGTAAAGTTCTCTACTTTTAACTTAATTTATAGCAGTATTTGCTTTAGGTCTTTAGGTACTTGGTTAAATCCATAACATTGACCATAGTAATCACTGGTTTGAGAAGGTAATCATCAACTTTAGATGTTTTATGTGTTTTATGTGCAACATTTTATGTGCTCTGATGGAACAAACAAAAGACACGCTTTCGTGAAGGCTTCCATGTTATTTTTTTCTCACTTCACTTACGCTGAACGTCCCATGGTGGGAAATGATATTATTACTACCTGCAAATTACCATTTAAAAAGGCACCACGAAGGCAGCATTCGCCCCCGCTTCATCTTTCCCTAAAGAGAGGGATGCAGCAGCACTTTAGTCCTTTAGTCTGTCCAGCTCTCTCACCTCATCTGTACACTCTGCTTTTATACTAATAAACATATAATAATAACACTGCTTTCATGCTAAGAACACCATTGTGCTCATCATCTGGTAGATCACAAAATTAGCCGAGCCAGGTCTCTGCCGTGTTTGCGTAGGCTCTGCGTAGATGCTAACTGGGCAAAACTGACTGTTATGGCTTACATTTGAGATCTTTGATTTTTTTTTTTCTTCTATTACACACCATTGGAACTGTGCTAACAATGACAACAGCGTGACAATCTTTAACTTCTCCCTGGAGAGTGTTCAATGGACAGGGGACAGAAGTTCTGCGAGGAACGACAGATGAGGAGCTGTTTGAAGAACATCAGAGGAAATATTGTGTAAGTAGTAATGTGGCCTTGACCGCAATCCAAAAAGCGACCCAAAAAAACAAGCATTTCCTTTATCTCTGTTAATGAAATTATCCTTCACAAGTAATCCATTATTTACACACATTACACACAAACCCTTTTATAAAACTCGAAGACTATTTGGAGTATGTTGAAAGTTCATTTCCTTCGTCCTCTTTTGCATGACTAGCTTGTCATTCTGAATGAATTCTCTTAGCTCAAATTTTATTAGTCCATTCAGTGTGTCTCACATCAACAAAAGAGTGTAGAAACTGTCATAAAACTGTCTTTAAACACTGTTTCAAGTCCAGTTTGGTTATGGCAAGACACTGTAAGTGAATACTATAGGTAACTGATTCAATATATAATTAAATATATATAAATGTACATGCTTAATAAAACAAAAAGCACTTTTTTTATGTTATTTCACTGTCAAGATGCTGTCAAGAGAAAGACTTTTCACTGGAAATTCATGTCTGTATTGTTTAAGCAAGTAAATATTTTATGCCAATTTTCAATGCATAAATCCAATAATAATTATATATATATATATATATATATATAATAATTTTCCAAAATATCCTTCCAATTAGGGATAGAAATGAGCATATACAATTTCATGAATGCAGGTTATCTATAAACAGAAATCTTTGATTCTGAACATAGAAAAAAAGTGATTTTGAGAGAAAAAGTTTTAAAAATACAATGTGGTTTAATATATTTCCACTGTAGTTATTGTGATTTATAAGGTTTATGAAGGAAATTGACATGTTTATCTGGTAACAAGCTTTTTCTGGGATGTAAGACATGACCTGATTGTGAAGTGGGCAGAGTTTAAAGCCTTCTGCAAAGTTGCTAGGAGGTTGTGTGTTGACAAAAACAGTGAAATAAACTTTTTTCTTCATGTTTTGATGTTTTTTAATTGCTACAGTTTAAGAGAAGACATTTTATAGATGCAATTAATCCATGACCAAAATTGTTGTTTCTACTTGTCGTGTCTTGCCTTAACTTAATAGATGGCATCTTCTCATGCTCTATTTGGCCTGGTCTGCCTCTCCCTCCTGCTGAACCTGTGAATGATGGGATAGCAGGGGGTTAGCTTACTCAACAATGTCCTGGGTTCAAGATTGTTTACACATGGTCCATGGACAGGAAGGAAAATAGCTGCAACCTAAAAAGGGGACGCTTTCACTTCTGGTACTAAAATACTTGTTTTGGTTTTAATCCCATCTCAGAAATAAAGGTACCAAACTGTACTTTTCCTTGTGGCTGGGGTGGAACCATCAAGGGTACATCTTTTGTATCTTTAGTATGTATCATTTACCTTTCAAAATAATTTCAGGTCCCTAGGTGGACCTCAAGGTCCACTGATGTACATTTAAAGCTAATTAAATGTACACAACATGTACCCTCCCAGGTAAAAGATAAATACTAAAGGTACAAAAGATGTACCATTAATGGTACTCCAGTTACTCCAATTTCCACTCCAGTGACAAGGAAAAGTGCAGATTGGTACTCCTTTGGTACTGAGAGTGTATCTTCTCTCAAGTGTACAATTTCAATGTGTTAGTAAACAGGAAAAGTGGTGCATTATGGTGCATTATTATTTACTATAATCATTCATATAACATGTCCAATGCACATTTTCTTGCAACTTCATTAAACAAATGCTGGGGTCTTATTTGTTAGTGTACTGATGCAAATGTACCCTACAGTATGTCCCATGTTGAACATTCAGTACTTTAAGTCCCGGTCAACGCCCCCTACACACAGAAACAGCACACAAACACACAGTACAATGGCACACACACACACGTCGCACACTGGGGTATATAAGACCAGACTACACATATACACAAAAAAACGTACAATGCTTCACACATTCCATCACTGCATGCATGCGCATGTGTGCATTTGTGTGTGTGTGTGTGTGTGTGTAGCCTTGGCATAGTCCAGCCTCAGTAAGAACAGCGGTGCTCATTTAGGAGGACGTGCTTGGAGTGGACAAATCATGCGAATGGTTTGGGGAAGAGAACGAGCGTTAGACCCAAGATGAAGGAAGGGAGGATGAATCACTGCAGAACATTTGCCCTCTGTTGCATCCTTTCCCTCTTTCAATCAGGTAAGAGAAGCAAAACTCATTCTTTCCAACACTACTTATTTCCAGATTTTTGAGTGGTTTGGAGCAGATACTGCTGAGAAGTTTGGGTTTCCAGATCTATTACATGATTTTAGTGACAATATTCATGGAAATATCCAGTTTTAGGTGGACAAAGTTTGTTTGAAGGTGGTTTGATATACATTATATATAAAAGGATGTTTCTTGTTATCTATATGACACCTGAACTTATTTCTGTGTAGCTACAGAGAAAAAGAATATAAGAGAACCTTATGTTCATATTAATAAAGTAAATGCAAACATAATAAATCAAATGTGATATTCAAAATAAGCTCAAAAACTTTGGCAAAATGTATTGCTTTATTCTTAAAACGTCTTTAAACAGACTCAGTCCCAAGGAGTTTAGTCGGAAAACATATGTGGTTATGTTCAATTAGCCCTTCCTAAAGGAAGTAGTGTCACCTGTTTGATGGTGTCTATGGTTGGTGTACACAAGACTTAACCATAGGACAGTAAATCATTGAGATAAATAGAGACCTAACACAAATGGTCACTTCATATTTCCAGAGATACTGGCATGAAAGTGTCGTTGGGTGCCATGCTTCCCAAAGCTGTTTGTGTTGAATTGCTGTCCAATGTTGTCATCGGCAGAATCAGTGTAGCCCCTGTGCGCTTCTGTTCCTCCAACCGGCCCGATTGTGCTTTCTCTCTGAGACTGCTTTTCATAGAGGAAGCCAGGCCAAACAATCCCAGCTTTTGTCTCTTCAATCCCAGATCGTCCTCTCTCGCACCAAGTTTGCTTGCCAGGAACATTTTCAGTGGACATACTGACTTGATAGATTTTGCATATTTGACATTTTTCACAATTTCTTCTGCACTAAACCACTAATTGTGGCATTTAGTAATGAATAAGAGGGTTCCCCATTTGGTCTTTGGTCCTGTATGTCCTTCATTTCTTGCCAAATTTGAGAATTATCCTGGGGTAATCGGGAGACAGATTGGTGCTGCCTGGTCAACAGGTCCTTCAAAAAGTAATAGGAATTCTGCCAAGTTAGGTGATTTTGTTATATAAATTATATGAAGTCATACAATCATTGCCTAATCAAAGCCATCGGGATCTATTCAGGTGAATTAGTTTCTTCTACGAGATGTCGGTCTGGTTTGTTTTGACTGCTTCAATTTCATTTAATTATCGGGTATCTTACAAACACTCTTAGAATAATTGGTTTCTCAAGAGTTCTTTGGATAGCTAACAATTCTTAGCATCCTAAAGTGTTTCTATTTGCAGCTCTTTCTGTCAGTGAAACACTCTGTTGTACCTTTGAGGGGTTTCTCCATAAGGATGCTGCATTTCTAAGAGTATAAGTAGGAGTGTGCACATTAGGCCTCATTTATCAAGCTGGATATGAACAGATTCTTAAAAATGTTGACACAAATTTAATGAAAATGTTGTGAAACTTGTTTTTTTTTCATATTAATGGCTTAAAGGAAACCTGACACACTGCAGTGGTTGAGCTTCATTACTGGAAGTTTTAGTGCATTTCGAACAATTTAGTCGATTTTGCCTATTACAGAGTTTTGTGGAATTTATCCTAATGTGTTTTGCTCTGGCTTAATAAGTGTATCAGGATGCAGTGCAAGGAGGAAGCAGCTGGGCACATGCAGAGGCGAGAAGAAGCTTTGACAGAATCAGCAGCATGCTTATTACAGTAAAGTACTATCTTCACACAGTGTAGGAGGTAGCTGAGAAGAGTAAATGAGAAGGGCATGATGGGAGAAATACCTTGGTGCACTGAATAACAACTACTCTTTACCTTCTTACTTATTGTTGATGAGATCAGGGTTGGTCAAATCAGCAAATGAGGCCACACTGAAATTGACCATCTTTTGTACAGGAGGCGTTGCAGGCGTAAACATCACCAGTTTTGGGAATCTGATCCGAGGCACAGTAGGTGGGGAAGCCCTGCTTTCTGTCCGGTACTCCAGCACCAGTCTGGATCCACCAGTTATCAAATGGCAGCTCAAGAGGGAGAAACCGATCACGGTGGTCCAGTCGATTGGCACTGAGATCATCGGAAACCTGCGGCCGGAATACCGAGACCGTATCCTTGTGTTTGAGAATGGCACTCTCTTACTGCATAACTTAAAGCTCTCTGATGAGGGAATATATGAGGTGGAGATCTCCATCACTGATGACACCTTCACAGGGGAAGACAGCATCGAGCTCACCGTGGATGGTACGCTCTTATGTCAAGTTGGACTCAAATTTTAACATGGGTAGCATGATATGTTAAAATAAAAGTGAGAAGATGTGAAGTTGTACTGATTATTGGAATATTAACCAATACTTTTTGACTTTTTGCCAAACTGAAGCCCATGTATGTTGTGTCCAAACAACAAGGAGATCCCAAAGATCATTGTTATATGGAAGAGTGAGCATTACATTGAACACTGTCTCATTCAGTTACGATCCTAACTCTACAATGCTTTGGGAAAACTGGGCTACACATCACGGGTGATGTCCTTGATTGTAAATATGTCTGTCCAAGTAAGCTTAATGAAGTTAAACCACCCCCACACCCACCCTCCAAACATTTTAGTTTCTTTCCGGATTTTCTTTGGTTTTCTTGGAAAAACAAACCCCAGTTCTTCAATGAATTGATGTGTCAATTTGCCTTTGACATGGGCAATATATTAATTTTTATATTATTTTGATGCTATTTATTCTTCCAATATTAGCTTAATTACATTGACACATTAAACTGATGACCAAAATAAATATTTCCTTCCTTACTATTATGAATCTACTGTTAAAACTACTATTTTAACATTTTGGTTTAAATATCATAATTTTTTTTGTATCACTTATCATCTTGTATCGCTTATGTAATCAACAGTCGTTCTCTCACTTTTCCTTTATTTTTTTCTCTCTCTTGAAATCAATAAGACAAAAAAAGCACAGCTTGTTTTCTAGAAACTGGAAAGTTTTCTAGAAGACTTTAATGTGGCGGAAAACTTACTGACCCTGGAGACACCTTTTATAAATGTCAAATAAACATTGCTGTATAGAAAGCATTACCTTGATATGAAATTATACATTTTTCTCTGTTAAATATCCAAATATTTTTAATTAGTTTATTATCAGTCTTACATTATGTGGCAAGTCCGCCATACAAGTCCCTGTGCATCACTCAACTGAGTATTTTTCACAGAGCCAATATCAACACCCTATGTGGATGTAACTACCACGACTGTTCTGGAACTGACTGAACATTTCACTCTGAACTGTTCTCACGACACGGGAACCAAGACCACGTACACCTGGATGAAAGGCGGAAAGCCGCTGGTTAACCACACTCGCCTGCTGCTGTCTCCTGACCAGAAGGTTCTGACCCTCACACGAGTGCTTCTGGTGGATGATGATGTCTACAGCTGTCTGGTGGAGAACCCTATTGGCAGTATGAAGAGCTTGCCCCTGAAACTCACCGTTTATAGTAAGTAGTTGTGTTATCTGTAGAAATCTGTAACCTTTATTTCATAATATATCAGAGTATCAGGATAGAAAATGCTAAGTTGCTCATTCTATGTTTACAGAAAGAAGCTCCCTTTACATCATCCTTTCCACAGGAGGCATCTTTGTCCTGATCACTCTGGTAGCAGTGTGCGCCTGCTGGAAGCCGTCGAAAAGGCAAGAAATCATAGTACCGCCCAGCGTTTTACTCCACTCAGCCAGTAAGAGTCATTTCCAAAATCTTAGCGTATCCTATATTGCAGAAGGAAAAGACAGAAAGTGAAGACAAATACACCAAGATCCAGCCCTGAAAGCCACCATATTATACATGAGGACAAACCAGAAGGTAAACAAGTACACACTTGGAAAACTGTTGATAGTAGAATTGCTTAACCCTTGAAGGTGCTATGTAGAACCTTAAAATAAAGGTTTTCCCATAGTTACATGGAAAAAAAAGACATTTTTCTAGGAGTGTAAATCTTGGCATGCTAAAGTTATGCTATCCATCTTCTAAAGAGGATAACAATGTAGCCTGTTCGTGCTGTATATGCTATAGAGCTTGTATTTATTAGCATATATCCTGGGGGAAGTAGTATGTTAATAATCATGTCTTCTGTAATATTCCTATATTTCTTTAAGACAATCATTTAGCACAATTTCATCATCATATGCTAATAGTTCCTCCTTGCTTAGAACAGCATGAACTCCATGGTTTATCCTGGTAGTTTTTTTTTTTCTTCTTTTTGGTGAACTAGCATCCATAAAGCAGTTAGCAGACCAAATGCGAATCATATTTGAGTACTGAAAAAGCCAATGAATTTCATCTTTGAGTTCGTAAACCTGTCAAATTCTTATCAGAGGATAAGATGTTCATACGAATAAAAGCAAATACACAAAAGATGGTGACATGATTAGTAGTAGTAAGTGGCTAATGATGGACTATCCTTGCAAGCTTTCATTTATTATTATTATTATTATTATTATCATATCAAGATTGTATCAAGCAATCTACTACCCAGGTAGCAAACTTACGTTGGGCCAGCGTTGGGCCAGCGTCAGCCATTTCATTGGGCCAACATAATTTTGACCTGTGAGCCAGTGTTGGGCCACCAGGGCCAACAGACTTTCATCCACCTGTAAATCCACCTTGCCAATGTTGTTGGCCAATGTTAGCAGGGCTGTTATGAAAAGTGCATCTTTGCAAACATTGCATAACGTTGTATAGGAACAGCCAAAACAGACACTGGGCCAACATCAGTTTGCTACCAGGGTAGTAAATATAGAAAAATTAATTTCATTTCCAAATGCTAACTATCTCCTACTAGCTTCCATTAATTATTAACTTTATCTTTTGCTATTAACAATTCTGAAGTGTCACTCAGTAACAATTATGAAGAAGTATTTCAAACATACAGTATGCAGTCATTTTCAGTACATTCTTTGCTACAACTTTAGGCTATACATGTGTCAGACTAATTTATACACTGGTGTGTGCTTATGTTTTTAGATAATGTCGTCCCGCTAATGACAGATCACGAGCGCAGGAATCCAGTCTCACTTTACATCCTGAAGGAGAAGGTACAACCACGTCACCATCAACATAATTAAATTCAACGCCTCTTGGCTTAGCACACTCATGTCCAGAAATAGCCATTCAAGTGGATAAGTGGCACATTACTTCAGTGTGATTCACAACTGATGTTTCAGTCAGCGGTGGTTTACAAAATATTTCACAGATGAGATTAGACTCACATTCTGCTGTAAGGCTAATGTGGAGGAGTCACTGTGTGGAAATTTACAGAAGGATTTAGAAGTCTGAGTGTTCTTGCATGAATGGTGGAACAATAATGCTTATTACTGCATTTGAATGAGATCTTAGTCACCTGCTTTTGTGAGAATATTCCACAATATTCCACAATATGGCCATGAAAGTCTAGTAAGCGTTTTTTAATAGTATTTTTAATGTACACCTCCAAAACCCTAACAATGCATATCATCTGTGCTGTGTGTCACTGAGACCCTTCTTCAGTGAGTTTTATCAGGAATTTCAGAGCAATATTGCTTCATTTAGTATTTATTTATTTAGTATTTTAGTAATTCATTTAATTTTTATTTAATAATTCTTTAATCTGACTGCAAACGTGGCATCTGTTTGATACAAAACACAAAATCACACAAAATATCTGGAAAATGTCGATGTCCAGAGAAAGTAAGAGAGGAAAAACATGCCTAGCTGCAGCTCCTTTCGCCACTGTAGGCACAAAATTCATGCTCATATAAAACTATATTTTAATTCTATTTTATTGAGAAATCTACACAAAAAGAGTGTTTCAGTTAATGTTGGGTGTTGGTGTGATTAACATGAATGTTAGCTAAAAGTTTGTTAGTAAAACAAATATACATATATATGGGCCTTATTATATATTGTCATTTAATCCACAACATCCAGAGTTTTCTTTATTTGTTGAGAAAATAAGAAAAATCCCAAATCATTCCCTATCTGGACCACATTTATACCTAATATTGTGCCAAACTGCAACAAAAGAAGTAAGTAGTATTGATCCACTTCTTCTTCTCCAATCATTCTACAGTGTAACATGGGACTTTTGTTTATTTTGTTGTTGTTGTTGTTGTTGTTGCTGTTTACGTTGTGCACGTATGCACAAATGCAGCATAAGGCAATATAAACCAGGCCTAATGTTAGGTCAGTGGAGAGGTGTCGCAGATTCTGTAAATTCAAACAATAATTTTTTTTATTAGAATTCGTATGCATGTTGGACTGGATTGAGTTGACCACACTAGAATATGTATGTTTGGCCCTGCAGGACCCCCCAAGCGAAGAACCTGCATCAGTGTGCAAAACGTGCACGAGCAATGGCGGCAGTCCCTCCAGTAACAGGAGATCTGCCCCACCTCGTACACACTCACCTGAAACTCCAGCACGTGCGTCCCGGCGTTACCCGCGCACACCCACCAACTCCCCTCCTGTGCGCCACAGCCGGAGGCGGGGCCACAGCCGGAGCCCACCCGCTCGTGCGCCCTCTCCACCACGCACCCGCACCTCCAGTAGCTCCTCCCCTCCAAACCGGTGGCCTGTGGATTCACCTCTCACTGAACCAGCTAAAAGCTTCATCCAGCCTGTAATGCTGCTCCGAGAGATAGAAGAAGGACTTCCTGTCAACTAATTTGACGGGCACGTTTATGGGACTGAGATAAATGTGTAAATATGTAAATATATATATATTTTTTTCTCTTTTTAAATTCCACATGCCAATGTCTTTATTTTCAGAATCAGGATCTTTACTCACCAAGGATTATGAGGAAATTCTCTTGCTGCACAGTAGAAAGAATATTATTATATAGAACAAAAAAATCTACACTCTCACAAAAAAAAGCTTGCCTCTTGGGTGGTACCCTCAAATGTACATCTTTTGTACCTTTAGTATGTTTTTTTTTTGTTTTGTTTTTTTGCCTAGAAATGTGTGCATAATGTACATTCTAAGCTTTACTCTCAGTATTCAGAGTGTTTCCACAATTGGGGTGCCATTTACGTACAAATATGTATGTAAAGCAAATGTAAAAAAAAAAAAAAAAAATTAAAACACAAAGTGTTCTTCACAACAACCTACGTGCATGTTTTAGATGTACATAGGTTGTTGCTACATGTCCTAGCCCACTATAACGCCACTTATATATTAATTTTAGGGCTAAATCATGGCCCTAAAATTTTAGGGCTAAATCATGGAATCACTCTTCAACCAGGACTGTAGACGAATATTGTCTTAGGTCTTTTGGTTGATTGTGATGATTGTGTAATATAATACAAGATACATCCATGTACTTTCTCTATTTTTTCACCCGGAAATAACAGAATATGCAACATTTAGCATTCAACTGTAGCTCCACTACATTAAATCACCATGTTCAAGATAACAGCTGACTCTTTTAGTGCTCTTTATGAATGTACAGGAATGATGTTAGATAAACATGATTTTTAGGCCAAGTTCAGGATTAATAATCACTTAGGAATCCATTTCAAGCTACAGAAATTACATGGGTCATATGGCTTTTCAGTAACTATAAATAATTAAATGGACATAAGTATACAAATCAAACATCTGTACAGTATCAAATAAAAAAATGCTACATGCACTTGTTTCCTTTTGCTCGAACATGAACGTGAGTAGCACAATGTTTTTTCTTTTCTGTTCTGTTTTTCTGACTTTAGAACATGTTTTAGATTTTTGTCTCATTTCATGACTGATTAGTGGAGAGTTTGCATAAAATACGAGGGCATATGAAAGGAAATGGAGAAATAAAACACAAATGTACTGTATATGATGTTATTTTCCATTGTGATCCATGACACCATATTGAGCGTTATGTAACTTTGCAGGGTAAATACAGTTCATGCTGTTCTCTCTCTCTCTCTCTCTCTCTCTCTCTCTCTCTCTCTCTCTCTCTCTCTCTCTGAGAGAATGTGCTTGCTGAATCACACAAAAGAGACAGTGGGCTCCTTGTTGGGAGTGGACACAGCGGCTGAGAGCGAGCATTGTCTGAAGATTCTTGTGTTGATTCATGTCTATGCTTCGACGTATACGCCAGAGGCAGCAAGACAAATGGCTGGAGGACAGAATGATGAATTGTTGTTTTCTTTTGGAATTATAAAACAGAAAGAAGTTAATATTGTAGTTAATATGCAAGGCATATTAATGTATTGGGAAATTACAATGAATAGGAATGATTAAAGAGCAATAAGTAACGATTATCTAAAGTCTTTTTTTTTTTTTTTTTTTAAGTTGATATCAATTTTATGCAATTATGGAAATATTGAAAAAAAATGTCTATGACATGGTATAATATATACATCCTCTGATCACCTTCTACATTTCGTTTTTTAGCATAAAAATGATCAGACTTGTCAAAGAATGTGTCTAAAGATTTATTTATGCAAAAAAAAAAAAGTGTGTGTGAATTAGGGGGCTACATGCTGCTTCAGTGATACTGTTATAGGACATTAATCAACGACAGGGTGCTGTGTTACTGTTACCACCCCGAAGCTGATTATTTTCCTATAACAACATGTCTCAATGTGTTATTACTCTTATGCCACCTATTACAATTTTTCATTTATTAAAGAACAACACTTCATACTTCCTGTCCATTTGTACTTTCTTTTAATATTGTAGTTAATTCCTGTTATCACTAATCAGCAGCCAGGTCTTACTAATGAAATTCACAAATTTAGTTAATCATCAATAAGTGTGACTACCTCAATAAAAGCAGAACTTTTGGCAGTTTGGTTTTTTTGGAGCACTCAGTTGTGTGTCTGCATCATGCTAAGAAGAAAGGAAATCAACCATGACCTCAGAGAAGCAACTGTTGCTCCTCATCAATCTGGGAAGGGTTATAAGGCCATCTCCAAACAATTTGAAATTCACCACTTATATGTTGCAGCAGCTATAAACAGTTGTTCCCTCACCAGCCTCTCTTTTTCGTCTTTCCCTGTGAGTTAATAACTCAAAAATGCAGTCAAACCACAAAGTTCAAATTTTGTTTTGTAAAGTTTGTATGTCAGTAAAGAAAGCAACATTTATATAACAGACCACCTTCCAGACAAAAAACATAATGAAGGCTGCTGGGTTTTGTGGCAATAAATAAATAAAAAAATGGAAGTGCAACAGTCAAAGTCTCCAGAGGAACTGCTGCAGATTCTCCAAGATGCTCAGTAAAAGTTACCAGCCAATTTCCTTATAAAACTGCAAAAATTGTTCCTGAGACAACTAATTTATTTTAAAGCAAAGGGTCATCACACCAAATATTATATTATATATTACTGTTTACTGCTGTTTATAGTTTTTTATGAAACATTTTATTATTTTTGAAAGTATCTTTGCTTTACAGCATTTCTATATATGTGCCTAAGACTTTTGCAAAGTACTGTATATATAATGTAATATAATGTTGAAGGAAAATAATAAATTCCTTACTTAAATAATACATAGGAACTAATGTGTCGCGGCTAATGTTTACACCAGGGACCAAATATGGGGAGCAAAATAGGCGTAGCGCAAACCAACCGTCTATTTGAAAGACGACCAATCAGATTTCTGATTCTCTAGTTCCAACCAATAGGATTTACAGAAAGGCGGGAAAAGCGGTTGCGAAGGTGCCGGCGTCACCTGTAAACAAGGTTTGAATCGGAGAAGCAGCTAGTGCTTAATGATAACACTAGTACAAAGATATTTAAAAACAAAACAAACAAACAAAAAAAAAATCTGTATAAATTTAGAGAGCCAGGGATGGACGAGTAAGTAGCTAGTTAGCTGATGTTAAACAGGTTATTTATTAGGGGTTTTAAGCTAGTAACCCACAAATGAGTCAACCGAGGAATGGTAAGAAGAGCGAAGCAAGGCAGAGAGGTCGAATAAAAGATGGAGGACAGATGTTAAGCACAAGAACATGGAGAAAGCGGAGAGATATGTGGGTTTTAGCCGAGAGGAACCCGGCGGTGGTGCCGGTCGGCGCATGGGTCGAGACTGGAGAGGAAGAACAGGAGCATCCAGCGGTAAGTAACTAAAAACACGTGTTGACTTCCATACAGTGCACTACTTAGGGCATAGAAGCCATTGTTTCATATCCTAGCTAGTGCGCCATAAGAGGGAATATGAGGTTTGGGATTCAGCCTGTTTCCTTTAAAGGCGCAGTAGTCGATTTTGTTTTATTCCTTACTTGTACAAATAACATGCAAGATTTACAGAACATCATTTTAAAAAATGGGTTAAGTCGTGGGCTCAGCAAAAATGTATTAAGTCGCTGAGAAAACCCGTTTGGGAAAATGATTTCCGGTCCGGAAAGCTTGTTTGTGTTTGGATGAGCTTCCTGTCAGTCATTTTTCTGACACTACATGGGCCACCCAAGATCCTGGGGGCGGAGCTTCGTGAACATGGGCGGGAATCATTCAAATAGTAGTGTAGTGTAGTGTAGTGTAGTGAGATTTGAATTAAACCTTAGTCAATTCAAGTGACCAGTCAATTAATCATGTTGCTATAAAACTTATTGTTACTGTGGTGAACTTTTCTCTGAGGAGACATTTATATGTTAACTTTGTTGGAAGGAGTCTCCAGTGTCAGAGCGGGACACGGAAAAGTCTTTAGGACCGAGGGCTTTGTACTTTTCGGTTTCTTGGTAACATGACAAGCTGCGTTTTGTTGTCTTTTTAACTTCAAAATGAAATGAATGAAAAAAATAGGCTGGTAAAAGGGAATGACTGTTTATAGTTATGTGTAACATTGAATTACTGAAAGTCCCTGAAACAAGTTCTTATCACTTACTTTATAGCAGCTATAAACAGTTATTAAAAGTATGACATGTCATCTATTAACCAATTAAAAATAGTAATCTTTAGGAAATTGCTGTGGTGTAAATGTAAAGAGGAATAAAAAACTTCAGGACATTCTGTTATAGGAAAACAATCATCTTTGGGGTAACAGTAACTCTGCCTCACCTCACACCACCCCTTCATTGATTATTTTCCTATAACGGCATGACCCCATGTGTTTTATTTCTCATTAATAGTAAGTATCACTATCAATACCTAAGGGTCCGTCTGTCTATGCATCACAGGCCTCCGTGCTTGGACCCCACTTTCAGAACTTTATACTAGTGATGATTTGTTCAACTCGTTCAAAATTGATACCTGGGTTTCACATCTGATCGTGTTTCACCAAAAATTATTAGGACAAAATGTTTTGCGATTTTTTTCAGCATCACTTGTGTCTTTTTGCCAGGTACGAGCGTTGCACACAGAGGAGCTGCTTGAAGAAACCCGCAGGGTGAAGGAGGAGAACCTGCGCCAGTTTCAGGACACGGTGCGCAGACGGGTATCCGAGCAGGCCCGAATACGTAAACAACAGCAGCTACAGATGTTTTACAAAACAGTAAGCAAAGAGAGACAGAAAAAAATCTGTCCTGTTTCAGTTAACAATTATACCAGTTACTCTCTCTTCACAGTATCATTCTGCAGATAGACAGATACTGTCTAAGGCATAGGTGACATATTATGGTCCTATGGTTAAAGTGGTTGTCCTTTATTTAACATTTATGGAGTCTCCATTGTCAGCGCTTTATCACAGTCAGTTTCCTACCATCTTCAGGATGGAGGAGTTTGCACTTTCTGGTTTCTCTATGACATGACAAACTGCATTTTTCAGTCTTCAAAAAAGTGAAGCTGGTGAAGTTTCTAGCTGCTATAATGTAAGCGATAACAGGAACTTGTTTCATGGATAATCCACAACATTAAACATAACTATAAACAGATAAAAAAATATGACAGGTTGTTCTTCAATAAATAGAAAACTATAATCGCTGACAAATTGGTGTGGTGTAGGAGAAATAAAACACTTCAGGATATGCTGTTAGTGGAAAATAATCAACTTTGCGGTGGTAAGACTTTATTAAGAGTGTTTTATTCCTTACATATTCTTTACACTATATGGATATATACACATATGTATCCATAGCATGAATTTATTTATAATGTATATAAAAGTAGTCGCAGCTATTTTGTTAAATATTTCTGTTTATTGACATTTAAGCCATTGTTAAATAATTATTAATAAAATACTTTACTTTTGGAGAAATACAGGCTTGTGGGGTATTTTTTTCTTTAACCGTACAACACAGTTATTATGTTTTAATAATTATTTATGTTTCTATTCATCAATCCATTACCTTCAATGATAAATTTATCAGAGTTATCAATTAGTCTTAAGACAAGAGTCTTAAAGATGAATCCTTTAGCTATCTAGAATGTTCTACATACATACGTGCTGAACACGTCCCAACACCTTTAATTATTCCATTTCATCATGGTAAGCTTAGTTGACCTTTTTCTGCTGACTTTTTGGAAATTGGTGTGTGGATGGAAAATACGTAAATACCAAAGCAGTCATGTGTTTAATGTGAACTTGTTTATGAACTAAGTGATAAAGAAAGAGTGATAACAGACACTTGGTATGTCATTTATGTTGTTGTTGTTTTTTTTTTTTTGTCCCTAGGCTGAAAGGGATTGTCGAGTATTCCAGCAGAGCAGTGACTCCGCCCAGCGCCTCACACCTCAGAAGAATCTATTTCCATCCTGCCCACAAGGGGAGATCGCTATCTGCAGCCCGAGTGCACGCTGGGTCACGGCTCAAGAGCTCAAGGTGGCCAGCAGTGATGATGCTAACCAGTACAGACATCAGGTAACATCTAGAACGGGATGGAAACGAACGAGTTTCTTTTACGTTCATTCATTAGATCTGCTTATCATAAGCATAACAATAATCATTAGTGGGGTTTTTTTGCTGCCAAAATATAACAGTGTTTTTTTTTTTTTTTTTAATTCTATTTGCTTTCCATTGGATATCTCTATCTTTGGTTTTCCAGCTTAGCAAGATCATGAAGCAGGTGAGACACAGACTGGCTGCGTGCCAAACCGTCCGAGAGGGCGAAGACCTATCAGAGCTTCCAGGAGGAATATGGGAAGTGTCTCCAACTAGAGATGTAAGTCTCACTCTCTTAATCACTGACATGTCTGTGTGACATTTTTCTTCCATGCAGTCATGCATTGTTAAGACCGGTTGTGATGTTTCATTGTAGAAGACTGTCGGGAGAATAATGGAGGATGGCAGCGAAGAGGAGGAGGAGGAGGAGGAGGAAAATGAAGATGGGCTTGGGGAGGAAGAAGAGGTTTCGTTGGCGGGGCAGCACGATCGGCCGCTCTGTTCACAGAATAGCAAGATGGTGACTTTCCAGAATGATGTGGTACGAATGTTTGGAATTTCTTTGCATTATATGTAATAGGACTGAGTGATATGGAATAAAACACAACCTGGTGTACAATTGTAGACAAATAATCCTGACATGAATTGAAGTTACATTGATCACGTTCCAATAACAGCACGTTCCGAAGTGTTTTATTCCTCTTACACCACAGCAATTTACCAACAGAACTTACAGAACTTTTTATCTGCTTATAGTTACATTTATACTGTTATCACTTATGTCTCTTCTGCTCCCTCATCAGTCTTTTTTCCCTGCTCTTTTTTCTTTTGTTTACACTGAAGACTCATTCCAAAAAAAGTTAAATAAACATCTCTTTGCATAAAATATCACACTGTGATCCATATATCACAGTATATAAGTTTGCTAAACAGCAAAACAATTCAATGATACTTTTATTTCATTGCTACAGAAAAGGAGGAATCTGAAAAAAAGTTTGATGATTTATAGAATTTCTTATTGGTATAAAATCCTAGCGATCACTGGAATAGCTCCAAAAAAGTGCATCACAATATCGATATAATATTATTATATCGCCCTGCCCATGAATAACAATAATAAACGTTTGAAAATCAGGTTTTTCATACAGAAAAGGAGATGTGAGAAAAGCTGATAAAAGCTGACATAGCAAGTTTTCCAGGAAGTATGTGACCGCGTGTGTCTGGCTGGCGCTTTTTGATTACGTCTTCATCTTGCTCTTCAGAACGTTCACACGACGTCCTGCTGAGTGGGAATTTTTCTGCAGACTTTTTGGAAATGTTTACATGGACGGAAAAATATATGTAGACATATTAAACTGCAGTGTATCAACATTAACAGTGGAAAGACACAAAGATTATGTTGTACTAAGACTACATTTTGCCCACCTCTAATCCCCTGAGTGTTTAAGGAGCATTTGATGGATTTCCTTAACCCTGTAGTTAATCTGTTTGGTTAGGTGCATGGAAGTGTGTCGAGAGAACCGCATCCCACAAGCCCGGACTACAGATCCACTCAGGTGCTGTGGACGAGAGAGGACCAAGAGGAGCAGAAGAGACAGGTCAAAACATATCCACAGTGTCCATCATTTAAAACAACACTTCATATTTAACTGTGTGATTCCTCTCTGGAATGGTTTCACTTGTTAAGAGCAACTCCAGCCTTTTTTCGCCATTGTGCAAACACCAGCTGGGTTTAACTGATAAAGCTCTAAAGTGTTTGCGCCCTCAGATAACCTCAATGGCAGCATGTTTTTTTTTATATATATATATAACACAGCCTGTTGTCTCTCTGTGTTTAAAATGCAAAGTGACAGAGTGCTGTAATAAAGTTAAAAGAAGTTAAAAACTTTTATTCCCAATGCATGGTGATACAGTTAAAATGTATGTTTATAATAATCTGCTAATACAGTACAGATCATTTGCATGATGTATTTACTTGCTCAAAGTGAGAAAGCACAGAAATGAAGCTCCACTGAGCGAATGATGATTGAGAGAACCTCAGTGTGAACTGAAAAGCTTGAACTGCACAATCAATCAATCAAACAATAAATAGATTAAATACATAAAGGAATAAAACACAGCTCCATTTCTGGATGAATTTTCATTGTTTGGCGCTGGACTTCACGTTGACGTTAAATGTGTTCGAAGGATGTTTACTCAACACTCGATGCTGAAGCATCCCTCAGCGTTTGGGAAAACTGAATAAACTTGTACCAAATGATAGAAGCAAAAGGAAAACCAATGAAACGGCCTTAAGAGGTTTGGAAACCACATGGAGGTCACATGAAAGACATTTGAAAATAGTTATGCATTAAGACAAATACACAAGCTGCTTTTGTAGTTTTTTACAACTGCATTAGAAACAAGATTCGAAAATTGTACAATTTCTCATTTACGAACTAGCAGTGAACCTCCCACCACTAAAGGTATGCATTTACAATCAAGGCCTGATTTTCTGAAATCTTTCTCTAGTGCGTATGTTTCGAACGCGTGAAAAAGAAATAGGACCACAACCCCTATTACTTTTGTTTCACATTTTTTCAAGAAATTTGCATTTAAAACTTTGAAGTTTGGTCTTTAAAACTTAAATAATCACATGTTTGTTCTTTAGACACCAACAAACAGAGCTCCAGAACTCACTCTCCAAACACCATCTTGGACCCTCTGTGAGATTTAGTTTATTTATAAGTGACCCAAGAAATGACGCTTTCTTCACGTCCTTATGACATTTATACATGATAAAGTGGACTGTGGTTATTTCAATGTTTCCTATCCCTAATACCCTGTGTAAATTTTAACTATGTTTCTGAACCTGTAATAACCCTATAATATCAAGAAAAGCCGTGATCCGCAATATTGCCACACAGTGGATTTGTCTACTTTTGCTCTTTCACGCTTCTGTTTACATTTTTCTGGCCCAGAAATGAACTCTGTTCCTCAGAGCCGGTGAGCTCTGATTCTTATACATAGTTTCTACAAAGAGGAGAAGGCTTGTGAATGTTTTTTAATGTTTGTCTCTTGAGTAACTTTAAAAATGACAAACTGGCACTTGAAGCTTTTGTTTATTCGTACAGAGACGCTCTCAGTTCCTGATGTATCGGCGTCTTTTCATGGACATCGAGCGGGAGCAGGTGAAGGAGCACCAGAGACACAAGAACCATCTGAGGAGAATCGCCAGGTGTGTGCTCAACACTCTCTCACACACACACACACACATACACTCACAAAATGGTTTTGTCACCAGCTATTTACTGTTGTCATGGTGACTGTTCACAGTTCACAACTTGGCGGAAAAGGCGCTAGAACTATAACTGCGGGTTTATTCGGCAAGTTCATTAGTCCAGGAAAACGCACTATAACATTCTCCTCAGAAGCTTTTCAGTTGTCTGTTCTGCAGTGCCACATTCAGACACTACCGTTCAGAAACTGTGGTAGAAGTGTGTGTCTGGTGGCTTGTCACATTAGTAAGGATGAGCGTTTGTCATACAGTTAATCATTTATCCCTCTTCTCTTTATATTGTTATAATAATATTTCCCCTTAGGTGTTATATTGCTCAGTGTGAGAGGAAGATCTGATTCATATGTTTCCAGTACGCTGTGTTTGGAACAAACTCTTTCCGAAAGAGCAATAATTTGTGCAAACATAATAGATACCAAAAAAAAATAAATAATTAACCGATATTATAGTTAGACAGATTAAAGCTGCTTTTATGTTTGTTTGTTTTTTTTTTTTCCACAAAAAAAAAAAAAATGATTCATGCTCAGTGTAACAATACCACTATTACCAGCCGTAGCTAATGTCAGCTAACTAACTAGCCTAGTCTAAATTACACTTATTAAAAATTGGTGATTGTTTTTTTTGTTTGTTTTTTTGTTTTTTTTTTAACTTTAACAAAAATCGGCAGCAGCAGCAGCAGCAGTTCCATAGGACAACATGTAAAAACCTAAATTGTGCTAAATTGTGCTTGGTTATTGATCATCAGTGCTAATTAGTATTTTCCACATCAAATCCATCCTTCTTTACTACTCATAATTTGAATGATCAAGTGAGTATTAACCAGAGCAATTATTTGAAGGAGTGCTCA
Source organism: Pangasianodon hypophthalmus (assembly GCF_027358585.1). NCBI lineage: Eukaryota > Metazoa > Chordata > Actinopteri > Siluriformes > Pangasiidae > Pangasianodon > Pangasianodon hypophthalmus. The sequence continues at coordinate 15,123,199 of NC_069736.1, read as the reverse complement.
TGGTGCAGATGTTGCCTGATCTTTAGAATTAAGGCAGAGAAGGAGCAGCAGAGGGAGGAGGAGGAGAGGAGGATGGAGCGTGCTCGACAGCAGGAGGAGAGCAGGAGGGAGCTGGCCGAGAGGGAGCGCGTCATTCTGGAGCGGCTCAGGCTGGAGGAAGAGGAGCAGGAGGAGGAGAAGAGAAGAGCGCGAGCAAAGAAATCCAAAGAGACCACAAGGTTGAGTTGATAAGAAACTGCATGTTTCCTGTTTGTCGTGTCCTGTTCTAAGAAACATGATTCAACTCATTTTTTTTAAAAAAAACAGAGATTAACGATTAACTGATGAGTGTATTCAGGGAAAACAAACCTGCTAATATACAGAGGATGTAGTACACAGTTACAAAGTGTTCAGTGAGGTTTCTTACTAGCAATGTAATCGAATATATTTCTCCGAATGAAGGAGGGCAAATAGGAGGCGGACTACTCATCTATTCATCCTTAGTAACTGCCTGGTCAAGGTCATGGTGGTTTAAATTAGGCTATGAATTTGTTTACAAACATCTCTGAGTGATGTAGCAGAGGTTGAGGAACTGTCAGAGCCAGAATACACACACACACACACACACACACACACACACACACACACACACACACACAGAGCTTCCATGTCTGCCAAATTTTCTGAGGACATAGTGGTAATGTTCATCTTTAACTTGAACCAACTTTCTAGTTTAGGCCATGCCCTCTTCAGGTTTAAATTCGTATACAGCTCTTTGAAACACTAAACAGATCCAGTGTGTTGCACCCCTAACTGATGCCATCTTTTGTTTTTGTTTTGGCTGTAGGTACGTCGAGGCCTTGCGAGCCCAGATAAAGGAGAAGCTGGAGCAGGAGAAAGTCGAGCTTCCTCCACTCTGCTGCTGTGGCGAGGGTTTTTGGGATTCGCACCCTGACACTTGCGCCAACAACTGTGTCTTCTACAACAATCCTAAAGGTAAGCAGTAGGCACGACCGTGATGGCTCATTCATCACTCATGTACCTTCTTAGTCTTGAAAACAATAATGTATTAAAACCTGTGATTTGCAGCTGCACTACTGAGAGAGAGCTGCTGTTAAAAATTATTAAACACCTTCTGACCAATCAGATTCAAGAATTCGACATTTTAAAGTGGATTTAACAGGATATTACACTGGTTTAAGACCTATCTGCAGCTAATCCAGCTGCTTTCACTGCTGTGCTTGCCAGTGAAAAAGTTATGGTTATTTGAGGTCGCCGTTGTGTTTCCGATTCATGCCACAAGCACACTCTTGGCAGCTGGCCCGTTTATGACCTCTGTTAGACGTCAACTAAACATAACACCACGAGTATTCACAGTGTCCTGTGAGGTCGAAGTGGTTAAAACTGCTCTGATTTACTGTATATGCATACAGGTTCTTGAACTCTGTACACCATAAAACCTTGATCCTAACAAAGATTTGTGAAATATCTGATGTGATGTTCCCTGCAGCTTATGCTCAGGCTCTGCACTCAGTCCTATTGAGCTGCGAGCTGAACGAAGGCGGTGCTGGACTCGGGGGCTTCACGCGGAAAATCATGCGCACACTGACACACCACAGCTAACCTTTCTTTTATTTCTTTTAATGTGAGGATGACACAGTTTGCCATTTCCTAATACCTCAACATGGAATATTGAAGAAATAGAGTTTGATGTTGATTTTTATATTTGTAGCCATTTTTATAGTGAATTTTCTTGTCATTATCTTCAAGAATTATCTCGTATGAAGGTTTGTAAGGAATCAAATAAAAGTGTGAAAAGTTGCTTCACCTCAGCTTCTGTACTGTTTTATTGATTCTGTTTGTCATTGATAGTCGTCCACACACAGACACTGTCCTTATCACTGCACTCATTATGTTTATTCCCTGTCTTCACCCACTTATCAGAATGTCCAAGTAACCTTTGGTCACCTGTGTGAGCAGCCTACAAGTGCATGCTTGAACACTACAAGTGCATGCTCGACCCTCCACTGTCTCCATGATAGCCACCTGCCGAATTGCTGCCTGGGTCAATACAGTGTCAGACTAAAGTCCACATGGAACTTCTCTATTAGAGCCAGTGTCCAGACTGACAATCAGGAACTTGCCCTTTCCCCTAGATTTTTTTCCAGTCATGAATTCAATCTCATATGGTTTAGGCTGTAGGTATGATCATGACTGGTTAGAGCTTATTTCCTCATTTGAAATAATAGAAATTATAAACGGTGGTTATTGGTGGTCCATGCTTTATCTTCTCTTAAAGGTTGTGTGTAGAAGCCCGTAATGAAGGTTTCGCTTTCACCAAAGGTTCCACGGACGACAAAGAGAAGCTGATAAAATGACAAACATGATTTAGGAATGATAAAAGAATAAACAGGTTTTTCAGAATGTTAAAAGGTATTTAAGAAGTGTTCTAGGGAAGCTATAGAAATACATACAAATAGAATAGGCATTTTTTTGCTAGTTTATTGTATTTTAGGACCTTTTTTCTGTAAAATGGTAACAATAAAGCTAAAAATGAACTTAGAAATGAATGAATCATATTAAAATCATAATAAAAACCTGATTAAAGGTTAAAAAAAATAATGGAGCTCCTTTTAAAGAGATATATTAGTTTTGACATTTGACCTCATGATACTATTATTGTGTATTAGTTTTGGGAGTTTTCCACTGGCAGCCGTTGAGTTTCTTAGCTGTTTCCGAAATCCCATAAATAAATAAATAAATATATATATATATATATATATATATATATATATATATATATATATATATGTGTGTGTGTGTGTGTGTGTGTGTGTGTGTGTGTGTGTGTGTTCGTGTTCTAAAAGCTTCTTTTATGTTTATTTCCAATTTTAAATTAATATATACATTCCCAGATTTTCAATGTGGTCTCATACTTTTGGACCCCACTATACACATACATAGTATGTATGTAAGTGTGTGTGTGTGTGTGTGTGTGTGTGTGTGTGTGTGTGTTATATATATACATATAATATATGCATATACACAGTGGGGTCCAAAATCCAAAAATCTGAGACCACAGTGAAAATCTGGGATTTTTTTTAAACAGAATGTGTGTGTGTGTGTTTGCGTGTGTGTGTGTGTGTGTGTGTATATATATATATATACTATGTATGTGTGTGTGTGTGTGTGAGTGTATATATACATCATGAGACTCTACACATATAAGATATGTGTGTATATATATATATATATATATATATATATATATATATATATATATATATATATATATAAGGAACTCTAAAGGGTTAATCGATCGAGCGGTGACGTCACGGCAGCCGACTGCACGTGCGCGCTCGTCACCCGGTGCGGCTCGGCTCAGCTCGGGAAACGTCGGACGTGGATGGGGGGGGGACGGATTTTTTTTGTTGTTGTTTTGTTTTTTCCACACATTTATATCGATTTTATTTTCGGCTCTCCTGCGAACACGGGCAGATTTACCACTCATGTGATGCGTTAAGGACGGAGTGACCGAGCGGGTATTAATAGCGGCAGTGTTTTACTGGGTGCAGACAGTAAACATGGAAATCTTCCGACATTCCGAGTGTTTACTGCAGTTTCCGCGTCGGGAAATACAAGAACACATATCCCGACTTCTTTAGATCCCGGCTTTTAAAAAGAGATTGTAGCTGCAGGTTAATGATCGCCGGCTTTTTTTCTTTCAATCTGACCCCGTTTTTTAACGCGTTTGTTTTTTTTATATATATATAGCCTATTTTTAGATATTTTATACTCCGTGCATATTTATATTAAGGGTGTGTTTTTATTTATTTCTCCATTTTTACTGAAGATGTCCGGAAAGCACTAGTTAACCTTTTTTTAATCAGTGAATCAAAACGAAAGAGCTGCAAACATGAAATCTTCTCTGGCTCCTGGCATCAGATTTCTCACATCTTTCTCCAGAGACAGCTGGTGAGTGGCTCCCCCTCTTCTTTTGGTTTTTGGCTTTTCCTCTCTTTTCTTTTGTGTAGCCTTCTACATTGTGTCTTAAGCAGCAGGACACTGAGGACAAGTTCTGTCCTAGCAGAAACTCTAACAATCATCTAAATCTAACAATGCTCAACCTTTTTGGACCATTCCTCTGTAATATCTTTTTTTTAAATTAGGGATAGGAATGAACATGTGAAGATTTATGGATGCAAGTCAGGCTAGAAACTGAGATTTTGTGGTTCGGAGGGTAGAAAAAAATGATATGGGGAAAACAAAAATCATTGTAATAACTCATTAGTGTTTCTACTTTAGTGTTTCTAATGTACATACTGGACATTGATATGTATATCATACTGGCAAAAATTGAAATGTATAAATCAGGATACAAGCTTTTCAGGAATATGTTGTGCCAAGTAGGCGGAGCTTAAAACCAAACCAAGTTGCTACATTTCAGAAAATGAAGTAGTCTTGAGTGGACAAAAACAGCGAAATAAACACTTTTCTGTTGTGGGTTTTTTATAACTACAAATCAAGAGAAAACATATTATAGATTCAGTTTATTGAAAAATCTACATAATAATAATAATTATTGTTTCTGCCTGAGGTATCTTGCATTAAGTAATAATAAAGTCTCATGATTTAATGATACACAGAGTGTCTAGCCTACAGAAATGGCTTTATAAAGAGCAGAGGAATGTTAATGTAAGCTATTTGGTGTAAGAAAGGCTGCTTTTACAGTACACACAGAGTACATACTGTGTGAGAGGCTCTGGGTCGCTCCCTGTCAGGAAATGTAAACAGGTGAGCGCAGATACTGAAGCGTGTTAGCGGTTAGCTGATTTCCTGTACTGAAGGCAACATTCATAACTGCATACTAATGCAGAAAAAAGTGTGTTAAAATAGTACAGCATTTGCGAAGGCTATTTTCACACCTACCGTAACTAAATACTCAAAAGGCACACGTTTCCACTGACTAACTGTAAGTAGAAACAGAGCTACAGTTGGAAACTCTGCATCTACTCTTACTTGTACTGTAAATGTACATGATAAAATGGCCAAGCAATGTAAACACAAGCAGAGGTGGTAAAAGAACCCAAATTCTTTTGCTCAAGTAAAAGTGCAATTACACTTCTAAATAAATCCAATGGGGAAGGTTCTGATAAATTCTTCACTCAAATTTTAAACTTACTCAACTCCCCTGTCAGGTCCGTCTCAAAATGGGCCATTTTGAGAGTAAACTTAAAAGCAATGTCATTCATTCATCCATCCATCCATCCATCCATCCATATCTATCCTGGCACAGGTGGCAGTGGCTCCAGATCCTATCCTGGGAATACACCCTGGACTGGATGCAAGTCCATTGCAGGACACCACACACTCTTTCCCACCTCAGGGCAATTTAGTGTCAGCATTTTTAAAATTTATTTTATTATTTTATTTTCGAAGGTCGGAGGAAACTAATCCCCAAACATATGATGCCCTATTTCCATGAATACCGTTTGTGTTGTGTGTATCGCACAATGGTTATAAGATAAAATGAGTATTTTCGAATAATTTCTCCATTTTTATTGCTGTTAAACCAGAATAGATGATTTGGGAACGAACTAGTGTGGGGAAAACATTAGCAAAGGCAAACTATCAACAGCTTTATTCCTAATCTCTCAAATGTTAGCTAGCAAGATAATAATTCTGGTGATACAAACTAACTGAATGCTAATGAGAGGTTGGGAAACAAACTGTTGCTATGTATTGTAGCAGCTAGCTATTAGGATTCAACTAGTTTGCATCAGAGTTATCATGCTAGCTAACAACAGCTGTATATCTGTTAAAGAAGCTAATGCTAATAGCTTTCTGTCACAATACAGACTGCCTCAATAAACACAAAGTGTATATAGCAGCAGTATAGAAGTGATACAGCAGTAAAGTGAGAGATATGAGTACAGAGAAAAACCTCAAGTAAAGTACAGATGCTTAAAAAATGCTTGTGGTGTTTAGCATCCAACTGAAAGCTACTTTCAAAACAGAATTCTAGCATACTGCTAAGTTTGCTAATGTTATATCATTTATTCAACTGCAGTTACTCACTTCCTTTTCGTTCAACCTCACAAGCTGCAGTTTTACCAAAACAGTTCACTTTGCCCTTTGAAGAGGAAATACAATGTGTTTTCTTTAACACGCTTCGCCTTACACATGCACTTTATGGTTTTCTCTTCAGGTACAGAGGCTTCATCCTCCTCCTCACGTTCCTGTTCTACACAGCGTACCATCTCTCACGCAAACCTATTAGTATTGTCAAGGTAAAGAGCGATAGATAGAGGTTTCTATTGTATCAGAAAGGTGTGTGTGGTTGTAAGTTGTTTTTTTTTTTGCAACACTTTCTTAGAGTCAGCTTCATAGAAACTGCTCCTATATCGTTCGACCTGCTGACCTCAATGTCACGGACAATTCCACCTGGTGTGACTGGGCTCCTTTTGGTGTGTATTGACCTTCAGACATTTTCATAAAGAGATTATCAATGGCTGTTTTGCATTAAAAAAATAGTAGTAATAATAACATGTTAATTAATAAGCACATTTCAGGATACCCAAGGACACTATAGAGATGCATCTTAGAACATTTAATAATGATTCTATTCTAGTAATAAAATTTAAATAAAGGAAAATGAATAACAACAATAATGAAATTAAAAGAAAGAAGAATAAAAAAAGAATATGTTAGCATTTTTAATTTACATTGTTGGAACGCACATGACTTGAAATATCATTTGCATTAAAGTCTGAAGGATGAGGTGCACACTTGGGTAAAGCTCTAGCTGCATCATTCCCACTTATGAATTAACCCTTTAGTAGTTACTAACGTATATATGCTTTTGAATATGGGGAAAAACCTTCATTCAGTAGGGAAAGGAGTTTTGCAATGTTTGTTTTCAGAAGCCATAAGTGCAGTTCTTTCTAACTAATGCTTAAATTATTCAATTCCCTCTGGGCCTTCTTTCCTGCTCTTTAGACCAAGACAATTACCAAAACCTGTTTGGATGGCTGGACAACTGCTTTCTCGTGGCCTACGCCATCGGCATGTTCTTCAGGTATAACAGTCTAATGTGCTTCTTTTTCTGTTTAACTTCTGTTTAGTGATTATAGATACCTTAATCTTGCTTTCACATTGACAGTGGCATTTTCGGCGAGCGGTTGCCCCTGCGTTACTACCTCACCACTGGGATGCTACTCAGCGGCCTTTTCACAGCTCTCTTTGGCCTGGGCTACTACTGGAACATTCATTCGATGTGGTACTACTGTTTAGTGCAGGTGAAACCAACCTCTGCAATATTTTTCCTATCTATATGAAATCAGTACTGCAAAGCCAATTTGATATGTAGCATTTATAATTCTTAGAGCAGTCTTCAATGAAAACAGTGTCAGCTGTTTCTTTCCTGTTTTTCCATCCATCCATCCATCCATCCACACACTTCTTCTCAAAACTATGCATGTCTTGTGAGTTACTGTTAATGGAAAAAAGATAGCTTTGTTCTGACTGGTATGTAAAATGTAAACAGGAGCCTCAAATGAAGCAACAAGCCACTGTAAAGAAATAATAAGAAGTCTATTGCATGGGAATAATAACAGGCACATTGCATGGGAATAATAGCAAGTTCATTGCATGGGAATTACAACAAGTCCATTACATGGGAATAATAACAAGTTCATTGCATGGAAATTATAACAAGTCCATTGGATGGGAATAATACAATCATAGTTTTTCCAACAAGTTTTTAAAATTATAGAATTATTTTCAGTCTAGAAACACTTTTTAAACATTACATATTGCACCTTTAATTACAAGACTGTTTTAGCAACAAGGAACCCAGTAAACAACGACTGACAATTTCAAAAATATGGAAGTGATACTTGTCACTCATTGTATTTCTCTTTTTCAGACTATTGAAAACTGAGCAAGAGCATGTTTCTTACTTTCAATTAGAAAGTAACTTGCATCTGCTCTCTGTTAGTTTAACAAAAGATGGATTCAGGCCTAATAGCATGCATTATGCTAATCTAACAAAAGTGTGTCACATGCCTAGTGACTGGAATCAAGGAGATTACAGTACAGCTTGTTCTTCCTACAAGGCTGTGTGACCATGTTTACTTTCTCTTTCTCTATTAAATATTGTCTCTCACTCTCTCTCTCTCTCTCTCTCCCTCCCTCTCCCTCTCTCTCTCTCTCTCTCTCTCTCTCTCTTTCAGGTTGTAAATGGGCTGGTACAGACGACAGGCTGGCCAGCAGTGGTGGCTTGTGTTGGCAACTGGTTTGGAAAGGGGAAGTGAGTGCCGGTCACGTTCTTTGCTGCTGACTCAGCGCCAGCACGTGTTTCATTAAGTAACTTAGAGTATCTGAAAATCTGCTTGGCTCTTTCACAGCTAATCAAGTGGTTGAGATAACACTCAAACACTTAAAGTTCTTTCAGTGTTAGATTGACGTTTTTTGCAAATCCTCATAATTCCTCTTTTGCAAAAACTTTTCCATAACTCCCATGTGCTTCGAAACTTTGTGTTAAACACTGACCACTGTTAGCTAGATATGAAATGTCTGTTGCTATGTAAAAGTCATGGAAGAAATTCTATAAAGCGAAGGTACGTTGGAAAATAATGAAGTGTAGCTACAGCTATTAGAAATATCAAATCATTAACATTAACATTTACATTTAAAGTAATTATCAAATTAATATTTGGTGGTGTGACCATTATTTGTCTGTTAAATAGCATTAATTCACTTCACACTCAAAAATCTTAGATTTTTAAAGGAAATTTGCTGGTAGGTTTTTTCCGATTCTTGAAGAAACTGTCACTCAAGACATCGGCTCTTTCTTGCTTTTGTTTCTGCAGGTTCCAATCAGGTTTCATAATGTTTTTTTTTTAGTGTGTATTGTTTTAGAACATTTCAAATTTGCCAGTTTCGACTGACACATTACCCCAGCTCCTCATGTAACTAACCCCATCTAAACAGGGCTCAAACAAAATCTTGACCATGCACAATGCTGTAGTTTTTCTATATACAGTCAGTTGATGGAAAAAGAGAACTAATCAGATTCATGTGTGGTATGGTGTGAAATGTACAGGTTAAATAAGAAGTTGTAAATGTCTTTTTATTGGCTGTTGCTGTAGGCGAGGGTTCATCATGGGTGTGTGGAACTCGCACACCTCTGTGGGGAACATCCTGGGCTCGTTCATCGCCGGGGCGTTTGTCTCAACAGCCTGGGGCATGTCCTTCATCGTGCCTGGCATTATCATTGCCATTATGGGGGTCTTCTGCTTCTTCTTCCTGGTTGAGCGTGAGTTTAGTGTTGCTGTGTAATGAGGAAAACTGAGTGGTTTCTGCTGAAAATCATAAGGCATAAAGAAAAGTCACATTTGGCCATGTATATGGTATAGATATATGTATAATTTATGGTGTAATATGATTCTAACCTATGATATGGGGCATCTTATTCCGTGCAGATCCAGAAGACGTGAACTGCAGCCCACCGCAGCACCATGTAAGACCCGCCACGCACACGGTGTAGGCTATAATCTGTATCTATAGTAAGCGTTATGTGTTTTACAAACTGTGTATATGTGTGCATAGGAGAGTTCAGAGCGAGAACCTTTGCTAAGGAACTCATTGAATAGCGAGGAGATCTTCAACAATCACACGACTGCAGTGGTGGAAGCTGGTGATGAGGAAGCAGAGGCCATCAGTTTCTTTGCCGCTCTCAGGATACCGGTGAGCGTACACTTTTCCTAAACTAATATCTGTCAATACGGTGTATGGCAGTGTTAGCATGCTCAAATCCCACTGTGAACCATTAAAGGAGCCATTAGTAATTTTCATAGCCCTCTGCTGCCTCTGAAGAGAAAGCAATCGCCAGGAAAAAATTGAAAAACCTTTCCCTTATGCCTAACTCAAAAAATATATAGAGGTTTTAAACATCTACATTTTCACTGTAGTCTATAGATATGGCTATAAGGAAATGGCCAGAAAACTATGCTTTCATGCTTTCTCAGCTAAAGCACCTAATGCAAATAAAATTAACCTGTCAACATACACTAGGATTTTCTTGTTATCAAAGTTGCCACTGCTGCTAATGAGTTGACTTTTTAAGAAGAAGAAGCTAAGCAGCTCTGTTTCAGTGTGGGAATGTGGGCAGGGGTTATTTCTGGGCCAGAAAAATGTAAAATGTAAGAAAATAGTGAGAGCCACTGCAATGCATTATTGCCAATCACTGTTTTTCCTGAGTTATGTTTTAGAATTAGGATTGAATTAGGACTAGAAACAATTTTAAATGTTACACACCGCTCCTTTAAGCTTTTTAGGGCAATAACCTTCAGCTTTATTCTGTATGCAATGAATAAATAATTGTGAAACTGTGGTGTAGATTTTTGTCAGCAATTTGCAGAATGGTGGTCAGCAATTTTCAGAATGGTCGTTTTGTTTTTCTGTGCTCAGGTCTTTTCTAAAGCTAAAAATGCATTCTTAGATGAGTTACTGTTTTAACAAGAGACTGGTTTGTCTTGGTCTCCAGGGCGTGGTGGAGTTCTCCCTCTGTTTACTTTTCGCTAAGCTGGTTAGCTACACATTCCTCTACTGGTTACCGCTGTACATTTCTAATGTCGGTAAGAGACTCTCTTTTCTCTTTCCTCATGTGTCACTACAACATGTTTCATATCTATTTGTACATTGCATCACTTTTTGATATAAATCTTTTCTCCAGCCCATTTTGATCCTAAAGCAGCAGGGGACATGTCTACACTCTTTGACTTTGGGGGAATTCTGGGTAAGCAGTGTTTAGTTGTAACTTTGCCTGAAGGGTTTGGGAAATTTATAATGACACATGTATATACTTGCATGCATTCCCCCAAATACAGAAGGTGATTAATGTGTGTGTTAATGTTCTTCATTTTAGGTGGCATCCTAGCTGGGCTTGTTTCAGACTACACCGGCGGGAGGGCGTCCACCTGCTGTGTCATGCTAATTGTTGCTGCTCCTATGGTGAGTGTGTCAGTGATTGCATAGGTGAGAATTACTCAACTTACACAACATGCTCATCATTGACTCTAGTATTGATTGCATTTGCCTTCTCTAACTATAGCCGATTCTATAACACAAAGCCTGGCTTTCTAAATCAGTGTGAAGCAAGAGTTGTAGAACTACATAAATATCAGTAAGAAATACATAAAATATCACTGAGATCTTAAGCTATCAGTCATTAAACCTCTGTTCTTAGATGTTCTTTTCTAACAGAAAAGGGGAAAACACATTCGTTCCTAAATAAATGACATTCGGCCCTACAGTGTCCATGTCATCTGTAAATTACAAAATGCAATGCTTGCATAACACTGGAAATACAAAGCCAGCATAGAGCTGGAAATTACAAAATACAAAGCTAATATTGAGATGTACAAAATACAAAGCTAGCATGGAGCTGTACAATATACAAAGCCAGCATGGAGCTGTACTAAATACACAGCTAGCATGGAGCTATACTAAACACAAAGCTAGCATGGAGCTATACTAAATACAAAGCTAGCATGGAGCTTTACTAAATACAAAGCTAGCATGGAGCTATACTAAACACAAAGCTAGCATGGAGCTATACTAAACGCAAAGCTAGCATGGAGCTATACTAAATACAAAGCTAGCATGGAGCTGTACAAAACACAAAGCTAGCATGGAGCTGTACAAAACACAAAGCTAGTATAGTTGTACAAAATACAAAGCTAGTGTAATTGTACAAAATACAAAGCTAGCATGGAGTTGTACACAATACAAAACTAGAATAGCAGTGTGCATAATATAAAGCTCTTTGAGAGAGGCTAAAGTCTAATTTCCCTGTGGGAAAAATGTAAAAAGAACCAGGTTTTTGTTTTTTTGTTTTTTTTTTACTGTATCTTTAAAATGTTTAAAAAAAGGTAGTTGAGTCAAAAACATTAGCCTAGCAATATTTTGATTATATTAGGGTACTAATATTTATGGCAATTAAAAAACACACAGCTGTATTTTCTGTATACACTGAAGGTTTTAGTGATCCTAAAAAAAAGTTTGATAGTACATGAAGAAACACACTACTCCCTTGGTACTGCCTGAGATAGACTACTCATACGAGTGCTGTTCTCTTCACACATGCACAGGAAAACACACACATCCCACACCCTGCAGTTTGCTCACAGATTTTAGCACCCAGGCCATATCTCACGCCCACACCGCACCAGGGCGTGTGTGAGTTTACCCGCGAAACCTCTGAAAACAACTGAACAGATTTCTCTTCACTTTTTTTTCTTAATTCTCTTTTATTCTTTCCTCTTTCTGTCACTAGTTGTTCGTGTACCACCTTGTCGGACAGAACGGCGTGCCAACCACGATCGGTGAGTAGACACACCCGTGGTCTCATCTGTTTCCTGCAGATGCTTTGTGATCATTTATTTATTTGTAGAAGACTAAAAAGACACAGTAAAGCTTAATCCTTGCTTAGCAATTTTCTTCTGTTTTATTCTTTATTTCTCTCTCTCTCTTTTGAATCTTTTTTCTTCCAGGTATGCTGCTGGTTTGTGGTGCTCTTGTGAACGGACCCTACGCCCTCATCACCACGGCCGTGTCAGCTGACCTGGTACTGTTCAGCCTCTTTCTCTTACTATACCTTATGATTGTCACCAAAGTAATCACCCTAACACTGATCATATTACTGATATAACATAATAATTATATTACAGTTGACCTTGAAATTTTTTTTTTGTTTCTTTATTTTCTTTTATACCACCTTACTGTTGAATTTTCAATTCTGATTGGTCAGAAGGTGGTGATTCATTTTCTGTAACAGCAGCTCAGATACCAGTTTCAGCTACATGGTTTAGATTAAAGCTCCAATCTAATATGTCATCATTTCTTATGCATGGGCTTGTATACTGGACACTCAGCGTAAAGTGAGGATATTTTTTTATTAAGCGTTTTTGGAAGGAGTCTCCAGTGTCAGAACTTTGTAACAGTCCGAAATAAAGCTGTAACTTAAGATTTCCCACCCTGGGAAAGTTTTCATGATGGACAGCTTTCTGATTTCTCTGTAACATGGCAAACTAATTTTTTTGTCTTATTAACTTCAAGAGGCTGGGGAGGGAATGACTGTAACGTTATTTGAATGTTATTTGTAATGTTATTTGAGTGTTATTTATAGCTCTAATAATGTAAGTGACAGGAACTAACATTCCACAACGTTAACATAACTATAAATGAGTAAACATTATGACATGTCTTTCTTTAAATACTAAAAAAGGGCAAATTGCTGTGGTATAAGAGGAATACATTCGTACATATACGTAGAAAATGAATTGTTTGTCACTATGTCATTTGCTAGTGTTGCCACGGTTAGACATCAGCAGTGTAGGCTTAAGTTTCAACCATATAATTCTGATTTTGTCCTTCTCTGCACAGGGAACCCACGAGTGTCTGAGAGGAAACGCCAGGGCTCTGTCCACCGTAACAGCTATTATTGACGGTACAGGATCAATAGGTAAGGACAAAATGTCTTCTTTAAAATGAGATCGTGTATCTTGTTTTTTTTTCTTTAAATGAGTGTTTTTTTGTTGTTGTTTCACCTGCTGATCGTTACATTTTGTTGCCAGCAACAGAAAGCTGACTAGTTGTATTCTTCCACAGTTTACTGTAAACTGATTTGTTATGCATGGCAGATTGAGCCCTGTGTTGCATGTTCTCAGCTGTGATTTCTGTCCACTAGGTGCTGCTATTGGGCCTCTTCTGGCCGGATTGATCTCTCCCACCGGATGGAATAATGTTTTCTACATGCTCATCACTGCTGATATACTGGCTTGTCTGGTAAGCATTATAAAGTCCAAAAACAGCGTATAAACCTATAACAGTTTACATAAAGTATTCTGCTTAATCTTACCCATTTGCATTCTTTTTTTTTTCCTTCTTGCTTCTGTAGCTGCTGTCCAGGCTGGTGTTTAAGGAGATCCGAGGATGGTGTGGCCATTGTACAAGACAGAGAGGGTGAGAATTATGGACTAATACTCATGCAGTAAGCATTAACAGTTCAGGTTAGGGTCCTAACATGATATAAGCCTGACTCTTGCTAGATATTTATTAGAGATGAGTTTTGGAAGTTCCTTCATGATCTAATAAAGTATGAACCATGATGTGTATTTAATGATTTAACAAATTTGACCATTTCAATTAAAAAATATTTTAATATAATAGCAAAAATGAAGCACAAGAGTCTTTTCACAGTGTCAAAATCTTGACTTCCTGCTTTATTGCCTTTTTTACTTCTTTATTCCTTTAGTTACTACAGTGTAAGAAAAGTTGCATGTTACAGATGGAGTTTTTTAATCCAAAAAACTCTTTAAAGCCTGACATTAAAAAAAAACTTTTAAAAAATCTAATTTGTAGTGTAATTGTACTTCACTGAATACTCACTAGGAGCTGCTAACAAGTATACAACACAGTATAGGCAACCACACTAGCATAGATACTGAAGATAATGAAATAAAATTTTATACACATGACATTTTAGCGTTAAAGCAAAGCTAGTAACCTAATACACAATAAATAAAAAGGAGTTTTCAGAAAACAAATTTTGTATCTATGCAATAACCATATAGTCCTTAAGAAACAAACTCTTAAGTCAGATTTTTCAAAACTGAACTTATTCCTATAAGAGTATGAAAGAGGTGAAGGTGCGGGGGAAGCAGGTTTCTGTTGTGATGTCAGTGTAATTATCAGGGTAATTTAGAGAACCTTCTGTTATTACACTTTTGCATTAGAATTATTTTTTAGCACTTTTCAGTCAAAGCTACCACCTGACATGCAACCGAACCGCTTGTCTAATTAGTAGTTGATAATTTCCGGCTGTATTATAGCTCCTATTAAATCAGAAGAATCTAATGAATAATTGGGAAGCATTGAGTTTTTGTACCCTGGCTTGATCTGCCCGTTTCATTTCAGGTTCAAAGAGATCTGAGCTGCCTGCCGGACAAGTGAATATCACACCTGCAGTGGGAAAACGGCGGCAGCGACAAAGCAACAAAACCAAGACCCGATTTCCTGATCCATTGGACAAAGCTGTTTTTTTTTAATATATGGTTTTGAATACGGGACACTTTTATCTTTTACACGCAGAGAAAAGAAACAATAAGCGCAATGGTGTGATGAAATGAAATGAAATGATGGGGCGAAACAAGCCCCTTTTTGATGTACGGGGGAAAAGAAAAAAGAAGAACAAGAAAGAAAACAAGCGAGAGAATCAGAGCTCCTCGATTTGAACCCAGGCTGATTTTAACTGAACTGTGCCTGATTTTTTTTTGTTGTTGTTGTAATCATTAAAATGTGATAGCGGTGCATATTTCCTTTTATCCTATGTCTCTATGGTTATTCTAGACTCAGGACCAGACCCAACTGTCTCTCTCTGTCTCTCACACACAAACACACACACACACACACAAACACGCATATACACTGCTCCTTATTAATTCAGGTGCGAGTTCTTAAGCATGAGTATGCTCTCTAAAGTGGCTGCCACCCACGTGCAGCAGCACTGTATGACATTTACAGCTCGCTGTACACACACACGCACTCACACAAACACTATTCTTCAGGTTACTCAGACATTCTCTCTCTCTGAGAGTGGGCTACAGTATTGTTTGAGTGCTTTAGCCTATGGGACATGTTGGCTGCTGAGATGAGCCAGATTTTGCTGTGCAAATCTGCTGAAATGAGTTTAGCCAAGCTTTACAATATGACTCACTAATTACACAATTAAATCCCAAGCTTTATACAATTGAATTTTCTTCAGAGACCATGTATTCCTAACTTTATTAGGTTGTTAAATTGTTGCAACAAGCACTTTTCATCTTCACTGTGGAGGTTTTAATGAAACTAACGTTCACCTCGAATTAACTGCAAAGTCAGTCATGTATTGATGATAAGGATCAATGCTTTATTTAAAAGCTCGAATGATTAATATCAGTGTATATAAGGCATGACTAGATGTTTATTAGTATACACTTTGTGTCAATACTACAATCGGCTACAGTGCCAACAAATTGAGATTCTTTTCAAAGACATGAAAATGAAACACTTGGAAATAAACAGTGTCTTGTGCTGTTTAATAACCTTCTTGTCTGGAGTGATTTTTTTTAGGAACCACATTGCTGTGTTGATTGAATTTTAAGACACTTTGAATTCTGAGACAAATTTAAAGTATTGTATTCTTTAAATTCAAATTCACGCATATTGTTTTTGAATCAAGGCATCAAATGATGTGAAAACATGACGTGATTAGTCTCTTTAATGGCATGATCTGAGAGTTAATTGCATTTTGACACATTACATTTCACTTGAAAAGTACAGTGCCCTTCAAAAGTATTGGTATCCTTCATTAGAATGATTGTATAACACACTAAAGTTTTCCACTCAAACAACAGGAGAAACCATTTAATCTTGGAACTGAATTAATAAAATGCAAATATTCAAGGTGTTGCACTGCTGCTGTAATAAATTAGATCATGATACATTTCACAGGCACATATAACACCAAGGGCAGCATGCTGCCTCATTGCTACAGGGTTCTTGGTTCGATCCTGAGCTCTGGTTACTGTATATATGGAGTTTCATACATTCACCCCATGTCTGTGTGGGTTTCCTCCGGGTTATCTGGTTTCCTCCCACCACCCAAAAAAAAATTATTTTTTTTTAGACGTGATGATGGCAGGGATCACTATCAACCAGGCCTACTATCAACTACTACTGTCTTAAATACTACTGTATTTAAATTCTTATTAGAAGAATGTTTTTAAAATAACACAATCATATTTTTTAATCTAAAGCTAAATAACTCAAACACAAACAAATAAAGGCATTTCATTTACATGATACAGATTGTTTTGTAACCTTTGGGTTCTGTGGATAAAAAGAGGAAATAAAAAGCTTTAATGTCTCCAGTCAATAATTAGGATAGTACATATTTGTCTAATGTGTTTAATATTTGAATATTTGGAGAGTCGACTCCAAAGCCTGGTTTCATAGTCGTGTAATAGACTATGTACTTTCATAATAAGAAAATATCTTTTCCTTCCAACCTAATCACCACCACCAAAAAAGTAAATACATAACAAATAAATAAATCTTGTTACTGCTCAGAAAATGAAGAAATATCATTTGCGGAATCGGAGTCGACTCCCAAAATCTGCGGAATCGATTCCTACAGTTCTGCAGCACCTGGAACCGGAACAGGAGTCGACTCCCAAAATCTGGAATCGAACAGAATCGAACTTTAGATCCAGCCTCCAGCTGGAGCGTTTCCAGGACAACGCGCGAGCATTTCAGCCCCGCCCACATCTCGCGCGCCCTGAATAATCCCGCGCTTTTCTCTCAGCTGCCTCAGCATCAGTGAGCTAAAAGCCTGAGGGAAGGTGGATGGCACACACACAGGTGAGTCACCTGGCCCTTACACTAGCTTCTCCCTGTGTCTTGACAGGTCCTGAGGTTAGTAGATACAATAACAGTATTGTTTGCTTTCATTTCTCAACATTATTTTCAAGTTTCTTTTTCATTTTGAAGTCATTTTCCGACTTGTTTTCTGAGGTGAGTTTTCAGAGCAGGTGTTTTCTGTGTAAGCTCATATTGCATTTCTCCATTGCTTCATGTTTTACTCTTTTGTCTCATAACATATTTAATAGGCAATATTTTAACACAATACGTCTGTTCAGAATTTTCAGTTATTTTATTTTGTTTTCCAGAAGCAAAGGTAGCAATATCTTAAAAAACAAAACCAGAAAAATCTCAATAAAGGTCACAATGGGATCCAGCTCTTCGTCCTACGCTCCTAAAACCGTGTACCTGGACGTAGATGGCAAAGTTCAGAGGGTAAGAACATTTAAGAGCTTTCAGTGATGAACGTTCTGGTGTTATGACCGTCTGTCAATACATATTTATCAGCAGAGTTCAGTTCACTTGACTGAGGAACTCTTCAAATGTGAAAAAATATTATAAATATCCTTCTGTCATCTTTATTTTACCCAGCAATCTGTCAGGAGCATGGTATATCAGGTGGAAGTATGTGACAGTAAAAGACAGTAATATCACCATATATCTAACTGCAAAAAAAGAAGTGCTGTTTATACGGCAGCTTGTTTGATAATTTTATGGTGTTCCATCAGTAAATAAAGTCAATAAATATATATTTTTCTAATGTACTTAATATATGAATATTTAAAGAGTCGATTCCAAAACCCTCAATCCATTGTCATTTGTTTGGGGTTTTTTGTTTTGTTTTGTTTTGTTTTATTTCAAAACTCTTTTTTTATTTCTTTTTTAATTACTTTTTTTTATAATTAGAAAAATTTGATTATTTTATTATTTATTATTTAATAGAGAGTAAAGAATGTTTGGTAACACTTTCTCTGAAGCCCGTGCTCATAATGAATTATAAATAATTATTTATAAGCAAGTATTACTGTTCTATAAATACATTCATAAAGACACATCAAGACCTATACTTCATTATAATAACAGTTATGATTACATTTATATTATTATTATAATTACTTATAAGTGATGCACTTGCTTTTTTCAATGCTCGTAATGCATTATACATGGATTTATAAGTATTAATTAGTCAGTCTTATGGTTCCATGAATGTATTTATACAGATGCAGCATCATTTGTCTGATAAATGTATTTATAGAACAATAATACGTGCTTATAATTAATTATAAATGGGGCTATAATTCATTATGAGCATGGGCTTCAGAGAAAGTGTTACTGAAAGTTCCTCAGTGGAAAGTTCCTCAGCACCACGAATCAGAATTTGAGTCAACTTGAAAAACGAATCAAGAAATTAGCCAAACGTTTGGTTATATACCAAATAGTGGTTAAAATCAGTGCTGCGTGATGTGGACCAAAGATCGAATTGTGTTGTAGATGGTTTTGGATTATTTGCGTTTGGGAAATTATGCGAAAGCTGAATTTCCCTGAGAAACTCATCTGGAGTGATCCCAGTATACAGTAAAGTATGGCTATTAGTTACAAACCTCAGTATTGCAAAGATCAGTACAACAGAAATTAAAAGCAACATATTTTTCCATCCTTGTCTCAATGTGACGTTTTTTTCCGCAGTAGGGCACTTATGTCGTCCGGCGTTAACAAAAAGACACGTTCTGAGTCACAGGTGTCTGTGGCATTCACAAGTAGTCATACCATCTGCAGCAAGCAGCTTGATGAATGTTTATTCACAAGATCATGTAGACCTCCAGTGAAGATTTCTCTTGATAAGTTTTGGTTTAAATATAATAGTTTGTGTAAAAATGAAGAAATAACGTAGATTATCTGTAAGACTAGTGTATTATTAGTGTTATTATTATAGTGTTTATTATTAAAAGAAGTGATCATGACAAATAAGAAAAATGTATTCAGTATAATGTCAGAAAGATTTATGTGATGATTCTGAATTTGCTCTCCTGTTGTCTTCAGGTCATTTTCAGTCGACACTGCAGTCCGTGTGACATCAGGGAGTTGCTTTGTACGTCGTCCAACATAGCCAGGTCCGTATTTTCTGCAACTCGTTACATATTCGCTTAATCTATCCCATAATTCTCTGATAAAACTATTTTTTCCTGTGCAGAAACACGGCTATACTTTTAATAGATGCAGAAGGAGCACTGATGTCTATCGACCCCACCATGCCTACAAACTCACCTAAGTAATCCTTTTATTAATCTATCTACAGCGACATTAATGACTATAAATTATTTTAAATAATTACACACATATTTCTTTTTCTCTTTACAGCAACTTGTATAAAGTAGTACCCCATTCCAGTCAAGGAGGAGGTGAACACAACTCTTTACTACTAAATGTGGTAGAGATATGATTATGCTAGACATCTTTAGTATTTAAACAGTTTATATTGCTCTGATAAATCAGTTGTTAAACTGACAGAGTAAAAAATGTTCTGAACTTACTGACATTTTGGTGTAAAAGGACAGTGTGGGAACAATGTACAGAAATAGATTTAAAAAAAAAAAAATTTTATAAAGAAAAAGTCAATAACCCAAAGGGTTTGAATTATCTTGCAGTGTAACAGCAGTATTTAATGTTAAGATGTTTTTTAATAATATCTTTACACTATCAGAATGATCAGAATTTCTAAATGAACAGTTACACTGAATGAAATGTTAATAGGCCTAATTTCAGCTACTCCAATTTAAAACAACGTTATGACCGTATGACTGAAAATAAAAATAATACAATGGTATATGAATATATTAATTTATATTCATTTTTACAACCATTTATAAAAACACTTTTCACTACATCAGTGATTTTAGAAAGTACTGAGAAACATTATCCATCTCATTTTCTCTTCTAAAGAGAAAGAAGACATGTTCCAGAACGTTCTCTCCCAAGTGGCGGAGCAATTCAGTCGGTAATACATTCTAGCACAAGCAGCACCAAAAACCTATTTCTGCATTATTTTAATATTGTTTTTATTCAGTGACACTCTGGTAATGTAGGATCTCTCTGCATTAGGGCTTTCAGGATAAACGAGCTGAAGACGGAGATGACCAACAGACTGGCCATGCTGGAGAAGAGGGTCGAACGTGAGCCTTGATCCTGTTTGGCCTTGAACTTGAAAATCAAATAAGATCAATTTAGAAATGAAATTGTGAGCTTGCCTTCAGTGAAGAGTTTTGTTTTTTATTATTATTATTGCCTTTTGCAGTAGAAGGCCTCAAAGTGGTAGAGATTGAGAAGTGTAAGAACGATCTGAAGAAACTAAGGGATGAGGTGACCTCTAGAGGCGGAGCAAGGTACAATTCTAAAAACTCCGCACCAGCAAATAAAAACTGTCCTGTACACAAATATCCGTTTCAAAACCAGCTGTTATTCAAGTTGCCATTTGATATAATCAATATTTCACTTCCTATAGCCTCAGAAGCGCTAATAACATGGAATTTTGTGGACCTTGCTTAACATTTACTATATATATATTTTTACTAAATATTTTTACTCATACTGTACTGTATATAGGAAGCTAGAGAACAACACTGTTTGCAGTAATAAAAGTCTTTAATAACTTTGATTTCAGTAATATGTGATAATAATATATATCTCATTTTATATGTATAAAATAAGTCTAATTTTACTGGTGCATCAGTAATTGTGCTCTATTCATTTCCACTCAGTTTATAATTTTCTATTTTCTTCTTAACAGGGTGAACTGCAATTGCAAATACAATTTCACAGATGATGGAAAGAAACTCTCTCCCAGACGTGATGTTCCAAGTTATCCAAAGGTAAAAAAAAAAATGATGGGTCAGAATTTTTAAGTTTTATCCATGAAGCACAGTATGGATGCAAATGGTCTTGATCTCGTCCTCTCGTCTACACAGTACACACTTTCCCAGGAGACTATAGAGACTCTCAAGAAGCCCACCTTTGATGTATGGCACTGGGAGCATAATGAGGTTTGCCTGCATATGGATGGATGTATATTAGATATACAGAGTGCCTTTGTTTGGCTATTTGTTTGTGTTTTATTATCTGTTTCTATTGTTGTTGAACTATCCCATGTTCCCATATTACAAACTTCCATTTTAAACCTTACTTTCTGTTTGACTTCTTTGCTTAATGACTTTAGATGTTAAGCTGTCTGGAGTACATGTATCATGATCTCGGACTAGTAAAGGAGTTTAACATGAACCCCATCACCCTTAAAAGGTGGCTGGTAAGATTCAAAACCATTCTTCTGCATTAAACATACACCTTCTGTCCAATAACGTGTAGCACAGAAAGTGAAGAAATGTTGATCAATTACAGCTGGCAATCCAGGAAAATTACCGCGACAACCCGTTCCATAACTTCCGCCACTGCTTCTGTGTCAGCCAGATGATGTACGGAATGATCCACTTGTGCAACCTCCAGGTGTGAACATCTCTGTGACCCATAGTAATAAAATTCTTCCCATGATGCTTGTCTATATACCTTTATAATATACTCATACCGTTGTTTTTGCTTTGTTGTTCTCAGGAGAAGCTGACTATGACTGACATGTGCATTCTGATGACGGCAGCAGTGTGCCACGATCTTGACCATCCAGGATACAATAACACGTACATCTCTAGCTGTCATGCTCAATAACACACTTTAATTAGTGCTTTTTATGCAATCACAAATTCAAAACAATATAGCAATCATGACAGGGATCCCTTTATTAGTAAAGTCCAATAACACTTAAACAATTTTGAAATTACTACTATTACTACTGTACTGTTATACCACATCGCTGTTGAATTCTCCAGTCTGATTAATCTTCTATAAAAGCAGCTCGGTGAATAGTTCTGGCTGTAAATCAAATCACAGGTTTATATTAGCTCACTCCTTCTAATATGTTATGGTTTCTATAGTAATGACTCATTCACAGGGACTTGTATAGCAGACTATCCACATTATTTAAGGCTAATAATAAAAAAACAGATTAAAACCTTGTTATTAAACAAAGAAAAACATCTGATCATTGATCTGTAAGGAGACCTTTATTTAACGGGAAAGTCTTCAGGACAAAGGAGGAACTCTTTTTAACTTTAAAACAAAGAATAAAGAGAGGCTGATGACAAGAATGTTTGTAGCTGCTAGACCATAAGTGATAAGGAACTAACTTGCAAACATTACACAACATTAAATGTAACCATAAACAGATAAAAAGTATGACATTTTGATCATCAATAAATTTAAAAAAAATAATCATCTTTGGAGTATTAACTGTGGTACATGTCAAGCCACATCACTCCAACCCATCGTTAATTTCTTTCCTAAATAGAATGTCCCAAAGTGGTTTATTCCTTACTTATCATGTTTCATACTTTTATTTTTTTCTGTTCCCCTTCAAGCTATCTGTGCCTGTCAGCAACAGTGAAAAAGCATGGCCTATCATTTTAAGAATCTAATACTTGTTTCAAGCTGTTTACTTACTAATTCACACAGTAGATTTTTTTATCATGTCAAGATGCACATGGTATCATTTTGGGCGGATTGATACACACCCCTATTATTCAGTGCCACAGCGGTTGTAATCCTCACTAGATGTTTTTATTTACTTTGTTTTATTTCCCTCTGTGATCAGGTATCAGATTAATGCTCGGACAGAGCTGGCCGTGCGCTACAACGATATCTCCCCCCTGGAGAACCACCACTGTGCAGTGGCCTTCCAGATTCTCGCCATGCCAGAGTGCAACATCTTCGCCAACATTGAGCTTGAGTCCTTCAAACAGATAAGACAGGTGCTGCAACCCGACTATAGCTATACGTCTGCCTTTGATAGAGTTTGATTGATTCAGGTATCATTCTTGTGTCTGCTACAGGCCATCATTACTCTTATTCTAGCCACTGACATGGCCAGACATGGCGAGATACTAGATTCCTTCAGACAGAAAGTGGACAACTTTGACTTCACCAACGAGGAGCATGTCAAATGTGTGCGTATTCACCACATGCATAATTTTAATCTTTGGCCTTAAAAACTCTGACAGCAACCAAAGCCATCTGTTTATATAATTTGCATAGTGCTCTTAGCATGATGCTATTAATGGCATTAATAGTTGTGGTTAAACTGTCTCTTTATAATGTCTGTGCTTAACACATCTTGCCCAATGGCGGAGCAGCTTAAGATGGTCTTGATCAAGTGTTGCGACATCTCCAACGAGGTTAGACCAACCGAAGTTGCCGAGCCATGGGTGGACTGCCTGCTGGAGGAGTACTTCATGCAGGTAAAACAGCCATTGTGTGCAATCTGGACTGCAATTCTCTAAGAATTTAGGTGAGCCGACTTGTATTAAAAGCTCTTTGAAATTTGAATTTAACCTTAGGTTGGGTTGTGCTGTTGCTGATCCAGTTTGCCAGTCAAAAATGAAGAGAAAGACTCCAATTATTTTATTGAGTGTGTAACAGGAAATGAAAGCTTGTGGAGATTAGTTTGCATGATTTATTAGCAATGTGAACATTTTTTAATGAAGCATTGTTTTCCATGAAATTGATGGGTCATTTAAGCATGTCTTGCTATTTTGTATTGATTCAGAGTGACAGAGAAAAGTCAGAAGGTCTTCCTGTCGCTCCTTTTATGGACCGGGACAAAGTGACCAAGCCAACAGCACAAATTGGCTTCATCAAGTTTGTTCTCATCCCAATGTTTGAGACAGTCATGAAGGTGCATTGTAGCTTACACCACATCACTGTTGAATTCTTGAATCTGATTGGTTAGAAGGTGTTGATTAATTTTCTATAACAACAGCTCTGACAGTAGTTCCGGCAGCAAGGCATAAAAAGACATATAAAGGCACAGGTTTATATTAATGCACTCATTCTAATACATTATAATGTCTGTAGTAACAACATAGGGACTTGTAAGGAACACCCTGCATAAACAGATTAAAAAAAAAAGTGTGTTATTATTGATAGTAAAGTTTTCTGTGAGGATGTTTATTTCTCCTTATTTCTTTGTAACACTTAGGGGTAAAACATTAAGCATCTTTGCAGTTTTTTGGTAACATGATAAGCTGCATTTTTTTGTTTTATTACCTTCAAAAGAGAGAAAAAACCCTGGGGAAGGAACTGCTATAATGTTATATGTTATAAAAGTCCTAACATGAGCTAACTTGTTTGCTGCTGTTCAACAGTATTAAACGTAACTATAAATGGATAAAAAGTATAACATGTCATTCTTTAAATAAAAATTAGTAATCTTTGGCAAATTGCTCTGGTATAAGAGGAATAAAAAACTTCAGGACATGCTGTTATTGGACAGTAATCAACTTCAGAGTGGTACTTAGCTTACTCATGTCAAAATGAAAATGATGTTGTTCTGAATTATGTTAAAATGATTTTCTGTTATTGTGTTTGTAGCTTTTCCCTCAAATCGAGGAGATCATGGTGCAGCCGTTGCGAGACTCTCGTGACCACTACGAAGAACTAAAGCAGATTGATGATGCCATGTCCCAAGTATATTACAAGCATACCACACATCACAACACTAGCATAACATCATAATAGATACTGAGATATATTATATACAAGTTCAAGGCTGTAAATCGGCCCAAGAGACCTGAGCTAGTGTTGATCTAAATGATACCCTTTATCTCCAGGCCCAGAAGAAGAAAACAGAGAGCATGTCATTAGGAGGAAAGAAGAAATAGACCCAACCTTCTGCTTCCTTGTTACAAAAAGAGTAAGTTTCAGTGTTCAGTGAAGGTCATTGTGAAATGGAGTGGTTATGACCACCAGGGAAAACTACCGAACAAGATGGTAAAAGTTGCTATGGTGTTTGTTGGGAAAGAGCTTTGTTGGAAATAAATGCTGCTGGAAAGTCACAGGCCCTGTTCATTTACATCCAGTGGAAAGGAAGACCAGAATGTGCGTTCCTGCTTCATTTCTATTCATTCAGTTTTATTAATCAGGTCTCTCTGAAGTCTACAGGAAGTAAGGGATACGCTTCAACTAATTTCTTTAAGTTCTATAAGGAAATAAACAAGGAAAAAGTTGTGAATATTACATTTTCCATTGAAAATTCATCTGTTTTCATGTGTGGTATTCAACATTCACCAAGGCAGAAATCACAGTTTTGTTCAGAACACTACATTTTACTATCTAGTTTACTATCAACAGGAATATATGTTTATAAGTGAAAGCTGTTAACAGCTCTTTGAAATAGGAGTTCAACCATGTAAAAACAACCAACACTCTATGATTGATGCCATCACATCTTTTCGAACTACCGCTCATGCTATATCACAGGGCAGTTTAACACTCAGAGGAGAGCACTTTCTACCCTCTTCTGCATACATGAGCTTACAGATGGCCATGATTGGCTAGTGTCGCTGTGATTGATGGGAGAGAATAACGCCTTCCCACCCGACTAGTGTCTCCTGACCAACGTCAGGATTTGAACTTGTGATCTGCCAATATTATGAAGAACGACTTTTCCAATGATACCCAGATTCTCAATTGACTTCAGCCCGACCCTGGTGTAACAATAACTCTTATACTCTTTTACAGGAAGTTAGAAGCATAAACTGAAGTCTCATGGCAGGATGACGTAGCCTGGCTTTGTTCTGGTGTCCCATGTGCCCTTTTTCTGAGATGGAGTGGGCTTCTCCTGCCCCAGTCTCGCAAGCCTTGAACGCCCTCTCTGAGAGGACAGATTTCTCCACACCAGATAGATATAGTATTAGAGCAGATGTGAGAGGAACCTTAAGAGGGCGGTGAATCCTTTGCTTCACGAGTCAAGTGTTTCAAGATTCTACAGCACATTTTATACGGTAAGGTTGAGAGACCATAGCAGGAATGAAAATTCATTCACCTGTTTGAAGATGTGAAGTGTTAACAGCTGAAAAGGTGATTGTCTGGTGTTATGATAAAGGAAGAATTTTGAGTAGTTTAAAGGTATTAAGGGAAAACAATCAAATGGTTTTCAATTCTTTATAGATTTCTATATGTTTTTGACCCTTAAGATTAAGTTGGGGTATGAGAACGTATTATGGAGTAAGAATAAACAAGAAAAGTAGAATGCGATTTCATAGCCACGGGGCATTCAGACATCTATGAACACCAAAGAGAACAAAAACTGAATGTGGAGTTCCACTTTTGAGGGTATTTAGTAGTTTCAAAATCAGTCGAGCACACAACACAGAAATATATAATATATATATTATATATATACATATTAGTGTTATTATTACTGACAGTTTAAGTGGCTAAAATCTCACACCCAGATTTACTTTCTTAATAACAAGTCACAAGTTTGATTACACAGATATGCCAAAAATTGATCATTTGATGGATTTGTACACATGTAATGCTTGTGAAGTGGTGGAAATCTTCAAATGGCACCAGAAATTTGACATTTAGTTCAAAGATACCTTAGAAAATACACTTCTAAGGATGTGCCTCATTTTATACATACAATATAATTTAAGAACTAATCTATTTTTAAATATGATGACTGAAGGAAATTGATTTACGTGTGTTGCCCGAAATTTAGTGAACCTTAATGTTTACTTGACCAGAATGTTGAATCCTCAAGGTATTATATTGCTTTGCTTTTTTTGCAATTAGATTGTTGTTTCTAATATTTTTCATTTTAATCGTGTTATAAGGTTTTTACTTTAATGTTCTGGCTGCAATGAACCAATAAAGTAATTAATTATATAGTAAAACGTGTCAAAGCTCACACCATGTTATACAGTTCTATTTATTTATGCAATGAACGCATTGCAAGATGTATCATATTTACATATTTTCCCAGTAGAGTGTAAAAGCATTGGCTAATTTGTTTTTAATTTTTAATTAATTTTATATATATATATATATATATATATATATATATATATATATATATATATATATATATATATAATTTTTATTTTACACAAATTAAAATATGTTAGAGCTGAAAGCTCATCATCTGAATCTGTTCTCAGGTATGTGGCATTATGTGGCAACACACTTAAAACTTACCTGATATTTTGTGTTGAAATCAGCATTCTTATTCGCTGTGGGAATTATGTAGGAAATCAAATTTATAGATTATTTTACCGTAGCATGTGTATTACTGCAAACGTGTGTTGATTAAACATATGGAAGTTAAGCAATAAAAACCCTAAAAAGTCCATCTTGTGTTTTCATATTGATTATCTATTAGTGAATCAGAACCTACCATTATCAAAATGAATATGCATTTAATATTACAAACTGGAATCTAATTCCTATTTTGTATTTTAATAAAAATGTGTTGTACAGTGAGGAAGGTTTAGAAATTAATAAACCATGTGGCTATAATAAATAGCTGAAAATTATTGTACAGATGTAAATAATGTGCCTAATATTTAAATAGTTGGATTCGTGAAATAAAATGTGTACCTGAGCTCTAATGTTATGTGGCTATGTGCGATCACCTCCGAAAGTGGTTTGATCAAATCACAATGTGTCTCCAAGACACATTTGGCACACTTAATGCCTGCACTTAGTGACCTCTGCTTGTGATCAGATCTGTCGACTGAAGTGGATGTTAATACCAGGTGTGAACCGCACCAACTATGTGATTAAATTATTTTCAAAGATGTGGTCATGGTTCTATAAAATTGTAACCTCAACTACACTCTCAAAATCAGGGCAATGATCGCATTTTAACAATGTGCTGTGTGCTGTGATTAGACAATAAAACACTTCAAGAAATAGTATTAAATAGCTGGAAGTTTTGACATGACTCAATACTGCTGAGAAGATTCAGCTTTTCACTTTTTGTTTTCATTCATTCAAAAAAAAGTGTTTTGCTTACATTTACTATGCTTTAGGTCACTAATAAACAGCTGTGTAATATGTGTATTACATTACATTTTTCTTTTATAATGACTGTACTTGCTGTAATGTGTATAGAAAGAAAAAAAAAACAGTGAGAACCCAGAGAGGAGCGCCAGGTTTTGTGTCCAAAACAAAGCGACGGCAGTGTGTCAGAAGCGTCTGTTTAAACTTTAAACCTGTTTTTATGCGGGTTCTTATCTCCCAGGTGGGTTTGACACCTCCATCATTGTCTACAGTGCTTTTTAAAGGAAGTCATTCAAAAACAATGCCGTTTAAACAAAGACTGAAGAAAAGGTCTGTTTTTGACTCTGTGTGTGTGTGTGTGTGTGTGTGTGAGTGAGAGAGAGTTCTATTCATGGCCAGCAGAGAGAGACATTTTCCACTGAGCATTCCTAATCACGACTTTTTTCGATTGAATGTTTTAATTCTGCTTTAACACATGCTCGTTAACTTGCCCTGCCATTTCAATTGGTTGGATTCCCATCCATATTTTAAATGTTTTAATACAATCTCAAGTGATTTTTAGTGATACTAGCTCAAGTAAACTTTGAGACATATGGAACATTTGTGAGGCGGTTTGGGAAAACCCTTAAGGTGACATTTTCTGCTGTATATAGTTATGGAAAATACGGGCTTTCCTGAATGAAAATATATGTATCTCAAGCACAAGTAAATTCTTTTACATTTATATTTTTTACACTTTAAATTCTGGTTAAAGATATTGTTTCAACTCCACTGAAAGACGCTCCGCCATCCTCTACATTTACCGATCTCTGTTCATGCTAAATTTCTTGTTATTAATGTATTGTTATTAGACTTTATTAGACATTGTTATTGTGACATGTACAGTGTTGGACATGTTAAACCAAAGGCCTGTTGTTTCCAGGCAGGATGTTCTTGTCCACTGGTGTGAAACGAACTAACCATTTATAGCAACTTCCTGATTGTGTGCAGACATCCATGTCTTTTTTCCTCCTCCTCATTAACCTGCACGGTATAAAATACTGTAGATCTCTCTAATAGCTCTGTTAGACTTGTATTGCATTTAAATTGTATTATATTAAGATATTGCACACTAGCCTCAGACCTTAGTGGAGCATTTAGTTCCACAAAACAGAAAGGCGTGTTCCTGCACTGAGCTGCGAGTAGGAACACGCTCTGAAATAATGTCATCATCAAGGGTAGAGGAGTCAAAGTGAGGGAGAACCGAATCCTCCATCACTCCATCCTGCTCCTGTTACAGGTGCTGCTGATTTAGGCAAATGCATCTCAGCCAAATTCTTTTCCTCTCGATTTGCAAAATAACACAAGTCTACAATTTGCATCCACATCATTTTTCTAAAATGAATGATAACCGCCAAAGCATTTGCACAGTATGAAAACTCAGTATCCTCTATTTTTATTAAACCAGTGCTACACACTAATGTTAATCCCTGATCTTGGTGTTATGTAAAGTATTACCTCCTTAATCCTTTGTATACAAATCGTTTGTGTGCAAAAGTTTGCATATCCTCAGGACACAAAAAAAGGAGACAAAGAAATGTAATTTATAGCAACAGGACAATGAGTGTTGATATTGATAGAGAAAAATGATTGCATCTAATTATTATTAATACTAATTAATTATTATTAATTATTATAATACTCTAATAATATTGTATGCTTTGCCTTTATAGCTGGCTCAACACTCCCCTGTCTGAACAAAGCAAGGTTTAAAGTCGCTTTAAAAAAATCTTTTAATTTGAGGCTCCACTTGGTCTTACATTGCTTTTTCAATGCTCATATGAGCAGGTTCTTTAAAAAAAATAACTGA
The DNA here is from genome assembly GCF_027358585.1 of Pangasianodon hypophthalmus. Lineage (NCBI taxonomy): Eukaryota > Metazoa > Chordata > Actinopteri > Siluriformes > Pangasiidae > Pangasianodon > Pangasianodon hypophthalmus. The sequence continues at coordinate 15,093,021 of NC_069736.1, read as the reverse complement.
AAGACAGAAAAGTCTTCGCCCCAGGTAGCTATACTCGTCATTTTATTACAGTAAAATCACTTTTCAGTTTTTATAGGACATAATGGAAAATAGTATCACAACTATATTTAAGTTTTGTTTAATTATATTTAATATTTATGAATATATTTGCTAACAAATTTCTTTTGCTTATCACAAAGAACAGTTCCTTGTTTAAATTTTAAACCTCTACCATAAAATCCTGGGCCATTTCATTTCTCCCCCTGGTAAGCAGCTCAAGACCCCTTGAAGCATCTCCAGATGGTCTGAAACACTACACGAGCTCACTGTAGAGGAAAAAAGATCCCAAAGAACTTCACAGGCCGCCAGAATTTATGTGCACGAGTCTTTGACGGGACATCACATATGTGGCATAGACGACAAAGCTGGTACTTATGGCAAAGCCTGGCTGTAATGTGGAGTGCTTTACTGGAAAGGATTCAATACTAAACATGAAGGCTGGAATGTAATGTGTGTTGGGGAAAAAATGTCTTTTATTATTATTATTATCTTAATTTTGTCACTTACTGACATTTTATTGTTTTTTTTTTTTATGCATTGCATTTTGTAATCCAACAGGAGAACTGTGAACCAGTCCAGACTGCAGCCTCAACACTCCATTCACTACACATTCGTTCCCCTGCTGACCCTAAACACTGTAAATTATTAGCACAAAGACTTGCAGAGAGGCCGGATTTTCTCAGAGCCAAAGCTGCTCTGCCAAAAGGAGCAAACTTAATGCACTTAAATCTACTGTCCATGATTTAAAAGTAAAAAAGAATGCATGCAAATACTAATTATCTAATAGAATTTTCTTTTCTAACAGTTTAATAATTAATTAAGAATTTGTAATAATAATTAATTACTAATCAATTAATAATATATATACACACAATATAAATGAATCTAGTTTTATTCATTACATAGGCTATATATACAATTAAAACATAGCAGATTGCCAATAGATAGATAGATAGATAGATAGATAGATAGATGGGAGGGGATGGATTCTGAGGATGACTCAGCAGGCCCAAAAGGAGACTAAGGAACAGAAACATGGTTTTATCAGTTCATGTTTTGTTTATTTTACATTTACATTTACAGCATTTGGCAGACGCCCTTATCCAGAGCTACTTATACAAGTGCTTTGAAGTGTCTATGAGTAAATATATCCTGATAGTGGTTCACCAGGTCACTGACTAAGAATCCTGTCAGTCTAGTAACTCTGCTGGGGAGGTAATATAGTAAGAAAAGCAAACAGACAACACAATTTTTTTATTCATCTCATAGGCTGAAGATAGAATCAAACAATAGTAATAAACTTAAAGAAAATGATAAACTAATAAAATTAGTTTATAAAGTTGAGGTATATAAAGTTGAGGTATATAAAGTATATGTACTTTGAAGTGAAGTATATACATGAAGTATATAAAGTATATGTACTTTGAAGTGTAGTATATGCATGAAGTATATAAAGTATATGTACTTTGAAGTGAAGTATATGCATGAAGTATATAAAGTATATGTACTTTGAAGTGAAGTATATGCATGAAGTATATAAAGTATATGTACTTTGAAGTGAAGTATATGCATGAAGTATATAAAGTATATGTACTTTGAAGTGAAGTATATGCATGAAGTATATAAAGTATATGTACTTTGAAGTGAAGTATGTACAAGAAGTATATAAAGTATATGTACTTTGAAGTGAAGTATGTGCATGAAGTATATAAAGTATATGTACTTTGAAGTGAAGTATATACATGAAGTATATAAAGTATATGTACTTTGAAGTGAAGTATGTGCATGAAGTATATAAAGTATATGTACTTTGAAGTGAAGTATATGCATGAAGTATATAAAGTATATGTACTTTGAAGTGAAGTATATACATGAAGTATATAAAGTATATGTACTTTGAAGTGAAGTATGTGCATGAAGTATATAAAGTATACGTACTTTGAAGTGAAGTATATGCATGAAGTATATAAAGTATACGTACTTTGAAGTGAAGTATATGCATGAAGTATATAAAGTATATGTACTTTGAAGTGAAGTGTGTACAAGAAGTATATAAAGTATATGTACTTTGAAGTGTAGTATGTGCATGAAGTATATAAAGTATATGTACTTTGAAGTGAAGTATATGCATGAAGTATATAAAGTATATGTACTTTGAAGTGAAGTATATACATGAAGTATATAAAGTGTATGTACTTTGAAGTGAAGTATGTACAAGAAGTATATAAAGTATATGTACTTTGAAGTGAAGTATGTACATGAAGTATATAAAGTATACGTACTTTGAAGTGAAGTATGTGCATGAAGTATATAAAGTATACGTACTTTGAAGTGAAGTATGTGCATGAAGTATATAAAGTATACGTACTTTGAAGTGAAGTATGTGCATGAAGTATATAAAGTATACGTACTTTGAAGTGTAGTATGTGCATGAAGTATATAAAGTATACGTACTTTGAAGTGAAGTATATGCATGAAGTATATAAAGTATACGTACTTTGAAGTGAAGTATATGCATGAAGTATATAAAGTATACGTACTTTGAAGTGAAGTATGTACATGAAGTATATAAAGTATACGTACTTTGAAGTGTAGTATGTGCATGAAGTATATAAAGTATACGTACTTTGAAGTGAAGTATGTACATGAAGTATATAAAGTATACGTACTTTGAAGTGAAGTATGTGCATGAAGTATATAAAGTATACGTACTTTGAAGTGAAGTATGTGCATGAAGTATATAAAGTATACGTACTTTGAAGTGAAGTATGTGCATGAAGTATATAAAGTATACGTACTTTGAAGTGTAGTATGTGCATGAAGTATATAAAGTATACGTACTTTGAAGTGAAGTATATGCATGAAGTATATAAAGTATACGTACTTTGAAGTGAAGTATATGCATGAAGTATATAAAGTATACGTACTTTGAAGTGAAGTATATGCATGAAGTATATAAAGTATACGTACTTTGAAGTGAAGTATATACATGAAGTATATAAAGTATATGTACTTTGAAGTGAAGTATGTACAAGAAGTATATAAAGTATATGTACTTTGAAGTGAAGTATATGCATGAAGTATATAAAGTATACGTACTTTGAAGTGAAGTATATGCATGAAGTATATAAAGTATACGTACTTTGAAGTGAAGTATGTACATGAAGTATATAAAGTATACGTACTTTGAAGTGAAGTATGTACAAGAAGTATATAAAGTATACGTACTTTGAAGTGAAGTATATGCATGAAGTATATAAAGTATACGTACTTTGAAGTGAAGTATGTACATGAAGTATATAAAGTATACGTACTTTGAAGTGTAGTATGTGCATGAAGTATATAAAGTATACGTACTTTGAAGTGAAGTATGTACATGAAGTATATAAAGTATACGTACTTTGAAGTGTAGTATGTGCATGAAGTATATAAAGTATACGTACTTTGAAGTGTAGTATGTGCATGAAGTATATAAAGTATACGTACTTTGAAGTGAAGTATGTACATGAAGTATATAAAGTATACGTACTTTGAAGTGTAGTATGTGCATGAAGTATATAAAGTATACGTACTTTGAAGTGTAGTATGTGCATGAAGTATATAAAGTATACGTACTTTGAAGTGAAGTATATGCATGAAGTATATAAATTATACGTACTTTGAAGTGAAGTATATGCATGAAGTATATAAAGTATACGTACTTTGAAGTGTAGTATATACATGAAGTATATAAAGTATATGTACTTTGAAGTGAAGTATATGCATGAAGTATATAAAGTATATGTACTTTGAAGTGAAGTATATGCATGAAGTATATAAAGTATATGTACTTTGAAGTGAAGTATATACATGAAGTATATAAAGTATATGTACTTTGAAGTGAAGTATATGCATGAAGTATATAAAGTATACGTACTTTGAAGTGAAGTATATGCATGAAGTATATAAAGTATACGTACTTTGAAGTGAAGTATATGCATGAAGTATATAAAGTATATGTACTTTGAAGTGTAGTATATACATGAAGTATATAAAGTATACGTACTTTGAAGTGAAGTATATACATGAAGTATATAAAGTATATGTACTTTGAGAAGAAGTATATACATGAAGTATATAAAGTATATGTACTTTGAGATGAAGTATATGCATGAAGTATATAAAGTATATGTACTTTGAAGTGAAGTATATGCATGAAGTATATAAAGTATATGTACTTTGAGAAGAAGTATATACATGAAGTATATAAAGTATATGTACTTTGAGATGAAGTATATGCATGAAGTATATAAAGTATATGTACTTTGAAGTGAAGTATGTACAAGAAGTATATAAAGTATATGTACTTTGAAGTGAAGTATATACATGAAGTATATAAAGTATATGTACTTTGAAGTGAAGTATATACATGAAGTATATAAAGTATATGTACTCTGAGGTGAAGTATCTACATGAAGTATATAAAGTATATGTACTTTGAAATGAAGTATGCGCATAAAGTATATAAAGTATATGTACTTTGGAGTGAAGTATATGCATGAAGTATATAAAGTATATGTACTTTGAAGTGAAGTATATACATGATGTATATAAAGTATATGTACTTTGAAGTGAAGTATATACATGAAGTATATAAAGTATATGTACATTGGGGGCGGGGCGGGGCGGTCTCTTTAAGAGCGGCGCGCTCCCGCGTGCGCGTGGCCGCTGAAGTTCGGAGGAAGTGACGGTGGAGAAAAGTGTGAGAACTGAACCTGGGGGAGGGGGAGGAGTTTGGGGGGGGGGGGGGAAGTTACAACTCTACGACCAACAGAGTGAGGGGGGAAAAACTAATCGGCAACCTAGAAAAAAATCAGTGTCGGCAGTGGAGAGTTAATTAAACCCTGAACTGTGGGGAAGAAGAAACTTTTTTTGTGGGAGGTTTTAAAGGATGAGAGATTTTGTGCAGCGGCACGCGCGTGTAAATCTCTGTTTACATTTTCACTGAGATTGTTTCAGTTATTCAGGCGACATGATGAACCATTGTTGTGTTAAACGACCCCGGAGCGACTTTCCTCAGTGTTTCTGTTTGTACTAATGTACCCGAGTAGTATTTTCCCAGCCTCACTGCGGATCTGTGTGGTTATTTTCGCTCTCTTGCTGTCGGTGAGTGTGTGTTCAGAGCTGAAAGTGCGCGTGCGGTTAAATGATGGTCAGATAACTGCAGAGACTTTAGAGTCGGACAGCGAGCAGGACATCATCAGTGTAGAGTTCAGGCACACAGACGGCACTCTCATCACCTTCCTGGCAGATTTCAAGCGGGTGAGTGGACACACACTGAGAAAATTATCCAGAACACTATAAACAAGTCAGAGCAAACAAGCAACTGGAGAAATCAAACATTTATCAGAGCTAGTGATACTCTAGTGATACTCTAGTGACACAGTGAACCAGCTGTTCCTAGCTGTAGGGAACTCTGTACACCAGGGACCTCAGGCACTTAGCTTGAGCCTGTGAGCCTGGGTTATAAAGATATTTTGAAAAAAACAAAAAGGTTGTGTAAATGGGGAAAAAAGAAATTCTGCTAAGATAAAGAAGACTGGAAGCCAGAAAAAGCAAGAGAACACAAATTAAGCTCATTTATATCAACTACAGCATTGATGATGATAATAATAATAATAATAATAATAATAATAATAAAAGACTAATACTACTACTATTAGAATAAAAATAATAATAAAACACTATTTTATATAGCACCTTTTGTACATTAAAATGCATCTCAAAAAGCTTTACAAAGAAAACAGTGCAAACAAACAAACCAAAAAAAACAGAATAAAATAAAAATGAGACAACTATTTCTGAAACTTTGACACTCAAAAACTGGGACATTATTGGCATACTATTGCCAGGAAAGTTCAGGCTCAGGATCATTCACACTTACTATGAAAATCCCATTTCACATGATATGTTTAGCAAATTATTGTATTAGGTATATTTCATCCACTTGACTTTTTCCATCTGCGTCCGTTCTCTATTTATGTCACGGTCCACTGATGATTCTGTCCTGAATGACACATCCTGACCTAGACCATTCATTGACACATCCTGACCTTGACCATCTACCTTACAGAGCGTCTTTGATGCTGCCAATGCATTCTGGTTCATTTTTTCTAACATGTCAGCTGGAGCTCATATCACGTATCCCCAAGCTTCTCTGGAACAGAATGTCTTTTCTTCTCTTCTGACCAACTTGGTTGGCCTCCATACCTCCATGCATGTGCTTCTCATCTGGTTCATTCAGTGAATTCATTCTTGAATCTTGAATCTTGACTGCAGGAAAATCCTGGTGAAATTTAACTGCTTCATGCCAAGAAGTAGTTATAGTATGGTCAAGCACCACAGCCAAGTCATTTCAGAACAAGAAATGGTTGTAAACGTATACCTGTAGTCCACAAGGTTCAAGCCCACTAGCTAAACAGCCTGTATTTGGTCAAGTGTCAGTCAAGCTTAGTCAAATTAGTTGGGTCAATTAGTAAAAACCCTTGTTGACCACATACATTACTCATCTAGGTGTTACATTGGGCCCACACTAGTCAAATTTGTCTCCTTTTTCCTAGGTCAGGTGTCAGCCTGAAATTGTGACTCAAACTGGCGTGGATCATGTAAGGACAGGTGGCTGAGTCAGTAGTGCTTAGAGGCATTTTCTATCCATTGAGGTTGTGTTGAGATAAAATGTCATGCAATCTATTTGCAGTAAGATACAGACATACTCCATGATTAAGGAGTCTGAATATCCTTGAAATTATAATTTAGTCAACCATAATCCAAGCCATTTATGGAAATTCTTTTTTTTTCCATATGCACAGTTCTTTGGCTGCCATAAGGTCTTCGACTTGTTGTATAGGTTAAACTATTCAGCAGTTTCAGTGCTTTATATGTATACTGTTTGCAGCTCAGGCTTTGTTAAGACTTGGCATTAATTTCCATATCTGGCAATCTGAGACGAATATCTTTTCACACCTGGTATTTTCATTTGTTTTGAATGTGTCCCCACTGACCATTGTGATCACGTTTCATCAGTGGCAGGGTTGCCACATCTGACAAAAGCAGCATGATGTCACTTTAAGACCAAACCCAAAATGCTAGTCAGTACCAAACAACAACTCAAAGTGTTGGGTGCTCAAATCAGTCAGTACAAGCTTTACTAATGCTGTCCTCTCGTATTTTGTGTGAGACCTGCTCATCTAATCACATTTCTTTTGCATACCACAATCGCAAAAACAAAAACAGCTCGTTTTCCCTGCTTTTGTGCTTGATGGCTTAATCCTGTCTTGTTTAGAGTGCCAAGTGGTATTCTTTAACCATATAATGTTTTCCTTCATCTTGTTCTTTCTGTTAAGTATTAAATGCTTCTACTCCTACCAGAGCTACCATTTAAGTGTGCACCAGTGACACTCTGAATAGGCATTATTAGTCACTACCCTTCAAGTCTTCACCCTAGCAGCCAGTGGTATGGCACCAGGGGTCAAATTCTTCTCCATGACCGTTTCCTTAGTGTAGAGCTTCAACGCCATGACTTCCCACCAAACTCCTCCAAAGTAGGTTGTGCTGAAATATCACTCCTTTTAGTTCCTCTCCCCCTTCCCTAAAAGCTAAAAGGCCCAATCTTAGCTGAAAGGCTCTTAAGAATGTCACCCCTTTTAATTACACTCGCTCTTATTAGCTCCTGCTACTTTGCCTTGAAAGCCGGCTCCTTACTGGATTTGAGAGGAAATTAGCAATTTGGGTACTAATTTAAAAAGCAACTTCAAACTGTTTTAGCCTCTTGTGCAGACTAATATTGCTTTAAAGTACACTCAGTATTCCACATAAATGAGCTTACTATTCGGCACCCCAGATAAATGAAGTGTAGGGTCTGTAGGGCAGCTGAAACTCTGGGGTCAGAGAAGGAGGTTAGGTTTGAGTTTCATGTTTCCTAGTCAGCTGTTCGTCTTTGAGCCCTCGATTGTCTGCAACTTTATGTCCATTTTAGTTTTAGCCTCAAAAGCTCCGCCCACATACAACAGAGAATCTGATCCTTACTGTACACTTAGCTGGCCACAAGCTTCAGGATCTTGGTGGTTATAATCTGATTGGGTCTCTGCACTGACATGTGTATGCACTTCTGACAGGAAAAAAGTTTACATCATGTCTTTAAAAGCTATTAAACTGATTTATTTGAAACAGTTAGTAGCAAGTAAACAAGACACTCTTGCATTTGTGCCCATGGACAATAGGAAAACCCTATCCTTTGCTAGAACTTTACCTTTAGAGAATATGTCCATGTTTGACTTTTATCCTAAAAGCCTTCTGGTTAATTTAGCAGCATATTTACCTTAAGAAAATCTATTTACGTAACTGATACGGCTCACCTTTTCACTATTGGTTTCTGCTTTATATTCTGCTTAAGATTTCAGCTTATCTTCTTTGTACATGATTTGAATTGTCTGTATGCCAGCTTTAACATCGTTAGTTAAACAAGTTGAACCACTGTATTTGCATTCCTTAAATTAAAATCAGGCTGAGATGACAGTTCTGTGATAGAATCTTGACAAGCTAATGATTCCTCCATGAACAACATACTAGGCCATATATGTCAGTCAGATGTATTGCTGTTAATGTTAAAAATGTCTACAAACAGCATTCAGTCTCCCAACACCATGTAATCTAATGCTCTACAGCTGTAGATTACCATGACTTGATTGACATTTTTATGGACCAGCAAGAGGACATTTGAACTATGAGTCCATGTTGTTTTGTTGATTCTTGAGGGTTATTGTGTTGTTCTCAGCATGTGAAGATCCTGCGGGCGCTGGTGCTGGGGGAACCAGAGCGGGGCCAGACACAGTACCAGGGCCTCTGTTTCATCAGCAGGCTAGAACATGGAGAGATCATCCCAAGTGAGGCCATGGTCAGACTGAGACAGGTCAGACATGGACATCAAACTAAAAGAGTCTATCCCACCCATCATGATTAATGATAATTAGCCATTAGCTTAACAACAAATTGGTGGTTGTTGTTTTTTTTTTTTTAAATGTTAACTTTAATTTTTGGGCAGTCTGTTCTATTTTGGTAGGACCAATCCAACATTACAAAAAAAAAAAAACAAGCATCCATTAAAATATCCCCTAAAATGCTATGTTACTGACTGAACCTTCCAGAAAAACCCTCATGTGGTGCGGACTGCCGAGGAGAAGCGTGGTCTAGAGCGGTTGAGCATGAACATGGCGGTGAATCTGACTCTATCCTGGCATCTCAGCTCCCACATCCGCAGCCTGTGCCGCGACGCTCAAGACTTCATCTACACACGGGAGCAGGACGTCAAATACTGGCTAGAAAAGGGTTAGTGTTTGCTATAATGAAGGCACTCCCTAATTAAACACCTATACTAATAAATGGAGTATGTATTGTATTGAGGTGACATAGACAAGAATATCACTATTTCATATAACAGTGGCTATCACTGAATGGAAGCTAATGGAAATCTGAAAGAAAATGCTAAAATGTTTTACATTTAACTGAGATGGATCTCTAGGCACTTAATGGTTTGATTGGATTTCAATTCAAGGTGCCATTATATGACTTTTGACTGTGGCTGAATCTGAAATGATGTTCCGTTGGTCAGATGGTGTACTAGATTGCACTACAATGCCATTATGTTATACCGTGTGTAAGCTGACAGGCGGGATTCCTGAGAGTCTTTCATAAGAGTATGATTCTTAGGGGGCGGGAAACGCGGGGATGGGAAGTAAACAACAAGGCCTGATGTATGCAAGCGCACATTTTATTGTTATCAGTATAAACAACCATAAAGGTAGTGCGCTTTGACTAAAATGAGAACGCTGCCATTTTCGCTTCAGCCACATCTGAGAGAGATTATACAGAAACCCAGAGCTCAGCTGAAGCAGAACACTTGCATGCTACTTCTCTAATTTTTCCCCTATTACGATTTATACTTGAATGGGTAACCTAATTTTAAAATGTAGCTCGCTGTTAAAGGAAACCTCCATGCTGAAACACATTAAATATGTTTATATTGAAATATTTGTGATATAGGAGTGCATAGCGACGATTCTGGGCGTGCTGTTGTAAGAAAACAATGTACAATGGGATGGTACAATGTGACCTGCCACAAAGCGGCATTACTGTGACCACCTCAAAGTTGATTATTTTCCATATCTCAAACTGTATTTTTTTCTCCTATACCATAGCTAAGCACCAAGTTGCTATGCAATTTGCTATTTTTTTTTATTTAATTTAAAATAACACATCATATTTCTTAATCCACTGGTAGCTCCATTTAATGTTGAACATCTGCTAAACAGTTTATTCCCTTTTATCATTTATGACGTAACAGCTAGAAACAGTCATTCCTTCACTTCCTGTTTTTTTGTTCACTCCTGAAGTTACTAAGACAAAAAAAAAAAAAAAAAACGCATTTTGTCTGCAAAACCTTCTGTCCTGAAGGACTTCCTGTGTTGGAAAAGGTTAAAAAAAAAAAAAAAAAAAGTTACAGCTTTACCACTGACACTGGAGACTCCTTCTAAAAATTCATCTATGGTTCACTCTCTCTGTCATTTTATTGCCGTCTTTGAGAATATAATAAAATGTCTGTGCAGGTGTGGAAGGCTCCATATTCAAAGTGTTCCCCCAGAATGTCGAGACTACAGGCCTGCCGAGTTGCAGCGCTACTACGGATCCGTGGCAGCCGTGCTTGTGTAGCTACACCCTGAGGCTGGAATGGTACCCGTGCATGCTGAAATACTGCCGTGGCCACGGGTCGAGCCCGTACAAGTGCGGGATCAGGAGCTGCAGCAAGGCTTACCGCTTCGACTTCTACACGTCACGCAAGCAGCTGTGCATGTGGGACGAGGAGAGCTAACAGTGCCACTGTATACAGATTACTAATAACGTAACGAGTAGGAGTGTTATGCTAAAGGTTTGTGAAAAATTAAGCTGGGTAGCGATGAGGTGCCTTAAAATAGGTCTTAATATTAAAATGATTCTGAAGTGTTACTTTAACTTTTCTTCATTCAGGAGCACATGTATATTATCATCACAATATGTTTTTAGACTCCAGTATCTTCAGGTTTGCCTGAAAGGACAGATATTTTGACTTGAGCCATCAAGCCAGGTCATTATGTTTATTTCCGCTGTCACTACAGTGTAGCCTCAAGGCAGAAGGTCACATGACTGATAGGCTCATAGGTTAAATTCTCCCCTGGGAAAGAGGTGTTTGCTTGGATTCTGCGTGAATTCATTGTTGACATTGTAAACATCACATATTTTGTGTTAACGTTTATTAGTAACTTTCTATGTCTTTAATGGGAAGAACATGTATAGTGGAATTTATTAATCGTCCACGGTAGTTATTTTTATTTTGTGTATATTATTAGTGTTAAACACTCATTGGCCACTGTATTAGGAACACATACATGTACACCTGCAAATTTATGCAATTATCTAATCAGCCGCACAATAGATAAAAAACATGCAGATACAGGTCAAGAGCCTCAGTTAGTGTTCATATCAAACATGAGAATGAGGGGAAATGAGATCTAAGTAACACTGACTGTGGCATGGTTACTGGTACCAAACGGCTTTTTTGAGTATTTCAGAAACTGCTTATCTCCTGGGATTTTCAAGCACAACAGCCAATAGAGTTTATACAGAATGCTGCAGAAACATCCAGTGGGTGGCAAGAAATGCCTTGTTGATGAGAGTGGTCAGAAGTGAATGACCAGATGGGTTTGAGCTGACACAAAGGCTATAGTATCTCAAAGAACCACTCTTTACTCTTAACTGTGGTGAGCAGAAAAGCATCTCCAAACACACACCATGTCAAACCTTGAGGCAGACAGGCTACAACAGCAGAAGACCACATCGAGTTCCACTCCTGTCAGCCAAGAACAAGAATCTGAGGCTACTGTGGGCACAGACTCACTCAAACTACACAGTTTTTTTATGTGCTCATTAACTGAAGCTCTTGCCCTGTATCTGAATTATTTTAAAAATCATGCATTGTACTGCTGCCACACGATTGGCTGATTGGATAATTGCGTGAATGATCAGCTGTACAGGTGTTCCTATTAAACTGGTTGGTGAGTGTATATTATATGACTTCAGTATCTGGAATTTTCTTAAATATTCAACTGTAGTAATATCTGGTGATATTATTTTGTTTTATCTACATGTAGACCAGAAGTATTGTTACATTTTAAAGGTACAAGTGTTCTCATTTTGTCATTTTGACAACTACATCTTAGAGTAATTTACACGTAAACTCTACACTAAACTGTGACTCTTTTACACAGTAAACTCACAGGCCTGTTCGAATGGTACTTTTTTATGTTGAGGTTTAGACGTGAAATATGTTCAGTCTTACGAACAAAACAAGAGCTACACTGGCAGCTAAGACACGTTTTTGTGTTGTCTATTTATTGCTAATATATTCAAGTGATGCCAAATGTGCTGCTCACACTCACCATAACCCTGACTAATTATCTCATTTCCATTTCAATAACCTCATTACTATGAACGCATACACTGTGGTGGGCAGATGAACCTTTTACACAATGCAATATTATCATCATGTTGGGGACTTTTTAGGAATTTTACCTAACAGATTGCACCACAATATGGCACTGTTATAGGATTTTAACTGTGCTAAGTATTTTCATATATAGAAAGCTATGTGTTTACATGTTTTTAATGCAAAAAATAATATGTGTATGTTGGTAGCTTGTGATCTGAAAATGCACATTCTCAGGTTTCTCTTTCTTGCTGGATATGATGATTATACTGACACTTACAGTCTTACAGTGTTGTGGATGTGACTTTTAAAGCATGTTTCAGTTTGACTTTTCTTTTACAATAAGCCAAATGTGAGGATAGTTGAACAGCATGTATAACTAATGACGTATGCCAGTGTAAATAAAGATAAAAATAAACTTTATATTTCAGTATGTTAACAATCTTCTATGTCTGTGGTTTTGTTCTATAAAACATGGTCTGGGGTACGCAACTGTTTTTAAATAATTTTTTGAATGATTACAAGCAACCACTTGTTCTTTATACCACAGTGCTTTTGAATTCTTGATTCTGATTGGTCGGAAGGTGTTGATTAATTTTCTGTAACAGCAGCGCTGACAGTAGCTCTGACTGCAAGATAAATCACAGGAATATATTAATGCTCGTTCTAATATTATCGTTTCTGCACATAATAATGCGCTCATCATAATCTGTTAACTGATTGGCAGGGATGATGCGGGGCAGGGGCGGATGCTGTTTGTAATCTAAACAGATTAAAAAATGTTATTTAAGAAATAAAAACTTAATTGCTGGTATGGTGAACTTTTCTGTTAGGGGTTTAATTAACATTTATGGAAGGAGTCTCCAGTGTCAACAATTTATAGCAGTGGGTTTTCAGACACGGGAATCTCTTCGGACTTGACTGTGCATCGAATTGAATGAATTTAATACTTTGACATTTACTTGCTACAGTTCAGACGAAGAAACTGACGTTTTATGTTCTAGTGCGTTCTACTCATTACATTTTCCAACATCTCTTTAATCATAAGGTGACTTTTTTTAGCATTTAGATTCAAAGAGTTCTTAACAAGTCTAAACTTCAGCAGATGTGAAAGCAAGAATGAGACCTAATATGCCTTATTTTAGTCTGTTTGCTATGTACACTTTGTAGTTACCTCAGGAATTTGTATTGTGACAGCTAGCTATTAACATTCAGCTAGATTAACAGAAATAACGCTGTTGATGATAACTAGCTGTTATTAGCTAGGAGTTGAAATACAACCTGCCTCGATAAATACGAAGTGTATGTAGCAACAGCTTAATTCCTAACCTCTCCAATTTTAGCTAGCTGTTAGCATTCAGCTAGTTTTTATCTTTGAGTTGTTATTATTATAATAGCTAAATTTTGAGAGATTAGTTAGTTAGCTTTAGCTGATGTTGTTAGTCGGCTTTAGATAATGTTTTCCCACGTTGGTTGGAAAGTGTGCTAATTTACCAGAAGTAACCTAAATCAGTGTGATTTGATTCAGATGTCTTCTTTTGTAATTTTTTTTTTCATACTTAAATTTCAGAGTTTATACTTTTCTACTTTAACTTGTCTGAAGAATTTGAAGTTGTACCTCAACTTTTAGGATAGGATTTATTTAGACATGCAATTGTGCCTTTATTTGAGTAAAGAATTTGAGTACTTTTAACACAAGAGTGATCAAGTTTTGGTTCAAACATCTACCTTAAAAGAGTTTTAAATGCATTCTATATTGTCAGTGACAAGATTATAACATTTGTCCTGAGTGTGTATGTGCATGTTAAATTCCACATCATACAGTGTGACAGGATGTTGAAATTCTTGCCAACAATTTGTCCCTTCATAGGAGGTTTGTTTTCCTCCGTTATGTTTTACTTTTGAACTCCGCCCTCTAGTGTTAGTTGTGTAACACAGTGCACACAGAGACTGTGGGAGTAAGCCTCAGGCGTGAGCTCCCTTATCAGGATGTCCTGTTCAAACAAAGTAACTTAACAGGACAAAAGTCACAAAGAAACTACAATGGAAGCTGATCTTCATTGTGTGACTTCTTAAGAGTCCTATGAGCTTTGCACCTGCTCTTTATGTCTACTCAATGCTGTATAAATACCTGAGCATTTTTTAAAAATTAAACTTTAGTATTTTTTCTTTGTACAGTTCCACATTTATGAGAGGGTTAGGGTTTTTGAGAAAAAAACCCAGAAAATATTCAATTATTTTATGAATCATATATTCAGTATGATTCAGTTATATATGTACCTGTATAGCACTTTTAACAATACAGAATACAATACGCAATACAGAAATCTGGATGAAGATTTACATTTTGATCCCTAGTGATCAGTCCAGAAGCGACAGTGGAGAAACCTTGAGAGGAACCAGACTCAAAAGGGTATCCCATCATCTTCTGACACCGGATAGTAGAAATATAAATTATTACAGTATTAAGGTGTAAAAGAGTAAAGACAGCCAGTACTAAGTGTGTTGAAAGGATATTCAGTATGACAATATTTTGAAGAGGTGTCCTGTGATAAGCACAGGACAGTCTTCATGATTACAGCAGCAGTTCTTATGCTGTAATATCCTTCTATAACAAAGCACGTTACAGTGGTTAAAGTTATGTTCTAGTGACGTGTTCAAAACTCAGAAATGCTAGAAATGTACTGTTAAGCCCTTGAGCAAAGCCCTTACACCTCAACTGTCTCACTTATATAAAAGCATCTACCAAATAAAGAAGATGTTAAAAAAAAATACACACTCTATGCAATACCAGTCTTTACAATACCAGCCTTAAACTGACTACAAAAGAGTTTTCTGTCTGGGGGTTCATGAAACCCTAAGGCCTAATCTTTTCAAAAATACTATTCAAGTTTGCAAAGTCGATATATAAGGAAATGTATTCATGTTTTTTTTAAGTAGTGGTGTCAAAGTATGTTATAAGCAGAAAAAAACTTGGTCAAATTTTGGTCAAAACAAGATTTTTCATCATTTTTGGTGGTTTTCCTAACCCACCACACATATAAACTGTGACTTTTGCTGTAAAAAGTGACACAGTTGGCTGAAATAATTGTCAAATATCATGTGACAAACATTAACATGCCACAGATTGGTATAAGTTACTGTTTGAAAGCTAGCTAGTTACATGATACTTTGAGGTTAAAAGATCTTCATATTTTCAAACCTATAAATCAATCAAAATGTACATGTTGTTCAAAACTTCTGGGGGAAAAAGTATTAGGATGTCAAACTCAGTGACACTAACCAATCATGGGCTTCTGTGAGCTTAAGTATGCGGAAGAGGGTAGAAAGCGCTTTTCTCTAAGTGTGTTACGTTAGTGGGTTGGGGAAAAAAACTATTTCTTATAAAAATGAGAATCATTAACTATTGCTCACTAACAACAGCTTTATTCCTCATCTCTTAAGATAGCTAGCAAGATAATACCTTCTGCTAATGCTCGCTAGCTAGATAAATGTTAGCTAGCTAATTTTTGATAGATTAGGTATAAAGCTGTTGCTAAGTACACTTTAATCATTTTAATCAGGGCAGTTTATATTGTGACAGCTAACGCTTAGGATTCAATGAATTTGTTTATTATCATGCTAGCTAACAATAGCTTTATTTGTGGTAAACTAGTTGAATGCTAATAGCTAGCTGCCACAATACAAACTGCTGTGATAAATACGAATTGTATGTGACAGTGATGAGTATTAAAAAGTCACATTACTATCTTGCAAATATATGAATATAGAGAAATGTAGTGTAATGTAGAAAGTAAAGACTTTTCTTTTGAAGTGTAGTGAGTAAAAGAAAAACATGTAAAGCATGATTAAGCAGTATATTAGTTTTTTTATTAGAAATATTATAAAATATATGATATAAAACATAATATATGATAAATCACTAAATAATGTCAGAACTTTTTCCTACTTTATTGTGAACATCATTGTGGACTTCAGTCATTTGCAAGCTGGCTACCTTATAGCCCCTTTAAACCTTTACAAGCATGCTTTTGTGTCAACATAAACACTGCAGGCAAGAAACAGACACATTTCAGGTTTGAGAAGTGGCACGCACACACACATATACACACACACACACTCACACTCACTCACTCACCTGAGCTTTTGCAGTTTGTCGTCTCCCCCTATGTTGTTTTATGCAAAAAGAGTGCGTCTGGATAGGACGCACTGTGGGCCTTATGCAAATCGCCTGTCTATCAGCTTGTGTGGGATCGTGAAAAAGGTGAATACTTCTCCCCGAACCCACTTGTGCCAAATGTTGAAGTTTCTCCGTAACCTCCTGCGTGCATCTTGCTCCTTCTTTCATTCATGACCGACTCAGGATTGTAGAAGAAATAAAGGGAAACACATCCAGAATCTCCTTTTTAAGGTGAGTACTTTAAATTGAAATTATTTACAGACTTTCTCTCTTCTCTTCCCTGTAGTTCACTTCTGTAGCTGTTTTGCAGAATCATATCTCTTTCTGTGGTCTCTTGCTTGCACAGCATATTGACCCATTTAAATGGTTTTGACTAGAAGAGATTAGGGAGGAGGGCCTGAGCTATTAGCCGCTGGAGGCTGGAGGCTGGAGGCTGAGCGGGGATCCCCTCAGCCCTTATGAATATTACAACAAGCCCTTTACATAAAGGAGACCTTTTCAAAGTCGGACCCATTAGAATAAAACCTCAAGTTCATTTTCCTGACCGGGCCATGAATTGGCCCAGTGTGCGCATAAAGTAGGAAAATCAGCTATATTTATCATTACAGATATTAAGATGAGCACAGAGGCTGTCGAGCAGAGGGATCCTCAGCATGAACACACAGGTAAGAAGCTATTCATCCCTTATGAGGGATGAGTTAGACCTTTATTGGAGTTTGATGGAATTTGATGGAAAAAAAAACAATACATCGGCACACCGTTAGAACCTGTTATACCCTTGACAACGGGAAACTGTTAAATAGAAGAAAGAAAAATAGTCAGAAGGAAATTGTTCACTTTATTATACTATTATAATGGAAACTAAAGGTTTAAGTAGAATTATAAAGGACTGCAGATTTGAAGTCAGTATATAAAAACGTAATATTTTCAAACAACCAATGTATTGGATAGATTAAGAAGCACAATTGCAACTAAATTAACTGTTTCCTTATTTGGCGTCAAAGCATTGAATATTACTATATAATAATTGTTGATTTCTTATTTTGGGTCTAAGTGCTGAAGTTGAAGAAACCCTAAAGTTATTGAATGTTTATTTTCATTATCATTAAATGGACAGGTGCCCTGTAGTGAATGTATATAATTGTTGTAAATATAAAGGTATGTTTTTTTATTAGGGGTCCAAGCCCTAAGAATCTAAGAATCTAAACCTACAGTGATTGTTTTCTTATCAGTGCTTATTTTGTGCTTAATTCTTTATTAATGAGTTCTTAGTACTTTATTTGTAACCCATTTAAATTTTACTTTGTTGATGCACCTCTCCTATTAGTTGAGGTGTTTTCACAAGAAAGACACAAGCTTCCGTGTGTCTCTCATCAGAGCCGTTTGTGGTTTTGACCAGTGAGTTCTGCTCTTTGTCTTGGCTGTCATGGTCTTTCTCCCAGGCAGGTCTGTGCAAAACCCTTAATGACATTCTCGACTGTCACAACTACATCACACCACCACCATCTTGCATTAATCCTAGTGTTTGTTTGTGGTTTTTTTCCCCTTTCTTCTACCATAAACTGTCACTGTCACTGATTCAGTGATCAATACCCCACTTTCTGTTGGGAGATTAGCACAATCGTTCATTGCATAGACTTACTTTATGTGTTTTCCACTATGAAGTAACAACCAGCTCATCGATTTACCACCAATAAATCAAGAGTAGTTGTGTAGCGTGACTACTACATCAGATATGTCCTACCACCTCTATACTAAAACTGCTGAGTCGTTCATTTGTGCAGATGTGTAAAGTTAAGACTACCTGAACCTGTTTATTGTGTGTGGAGTCAGGTTTGTAGTGCCTAAACTGTGAGGAGACAAAAAAGAGATGCGTAGAGCTCTGGGGTGTGATGTTCATCAAGGACATAACAGTGTACCAGGATGTGTGTATGTGTGTGTGTGTGTGTGTGTGTGTGTGCATGTGCATGGGGGTGGTGGACTGTTTGCAGTGAAGCGTTCATACCCTCAGGCCATACTGACACATAGTTAGTTGCCTCCGTACGGAACACAAGGGTCTGAAATGAGGAACTTGGATTCAGAGAGAGCACAATATAGTGCATGACTGTTTTGTGTAGCATCGTTTCCTGTAATACTAAATATCAGTTTCAAGCTTTTCCTGTACACAGGTGCAAACATATTTGTATCATTAGCAACAGGATAATAATGTTTTGCAGGGTAATAAAGAGATATTGAGATATTTTTATACTGCTTCCTACAGAACACTGTTTATAGTGGAATTTTAGTAGTCAAACATTAAATACATTATAAGTGGTAATATCTACAACTATAATTATATAACTAATAATTAAGATTGTAACTATAATGGTAAATATTACCTGTGGAAATATAATTACAACTATGACTATAATGAATAATATCTATGACTATAATTCTAACTATGAAAGTAACTACAATTATAACTATGACAATACCTTTTACTATAAATATAACTTTGACTATGACAGTAACTATGCCAGTATACATAAGAATAATTCTACCTATGAAAATAACTATGCTTATAACTAAACTTATAATTATGCCAATTACTACAGTTATAACTTTGACTGAGACAATAACCATACCAAATGTATAACTATAATTGGACTATAATTATAATTATCTTTGTAAACAATACCTCATAATACATTATAATTACTACTATAACTATAATTATATCTATTACTAGAATTCTAATTACGAACATAACTACAAAATTATTACTTTAACTTTGACCATAAGTATGGCTTTGACTATGACTATAACTTTAACAAAAACTATCATTAAACTATAATTATATAATTACATAATCAATAAAATATATAATTATATAATCATAATAACCAATTTATAATTATAATGATCAAACTATAATGGTATGTATTACAAGAACTATAATTGTGAATATATCTGTATTTATAACGGTAATTATAGCTATCAAAATAACTACAATAACTACAAAAGCTATGATGATAACTATACCAAAGGTATAACTAGAATTATAACTATTACGGGAAATACGATGGGAAATATAACTAAAACAATACTTATATATAAAAATATAACAATAACTATGTTGATAATAAGCAAAACTCTAATTATAATTATGAATATAACTATAGCTATAGTTTTAGTGTGTCTTATTTCTCACTTGAGTAGGTTTTTTTTTATCCTACTAAAATTAACAAATTATAACATATTTGGTTCAAGTTTCTTACCAAACAATCAAGGACATGTTTAATGAAATCTAACCCAACGTGAATGTCCCATCATCAGCTGAGTAAGCTGAGAACAGACCTTCTTCAACATTTTAAG
Source organism: Pangasianodon hypophthalmus (assembly GCF_027358585.1). NCBI lineage: Eukaryota > Metazoa > Chordata > Actinopteri > Siluriformes > Pangasiidae > Pangasianodon > Pangasianodon hypophthalmus. The sequence continues at coordinate 15,072,895 of NC_069736.1, read as the reverse complement.
TGTTCAGAATAGCATCAGACTTGGTTAAATAGGCTACTGTTGTTGCTACAGCAGTACCTCCTGGGCTAGTCTTAGCAAATATCTAAGATATATAGCACAAAAATAGAATGCATATACGCTATTATTACTCTGTTTTCCCCTGAAGGAGTCTTAACCTGTTGCAATATTGCAGCATTTCATCAGAGAGCTAATTAAACTCAGAGAAACTGTCTGCAAGGCAAAGCCTTTTATGTTTTATGTTTAAACTTTTGAGAACTGCAAGGGGGTGTTCAATGTAATAGCCATCATAACCAAATACATAGAGCAGTCACATGTACCTGAATGGTGAACCATTTTGTTATTGTTACCTACAAGAGTAGGACAATGTGAGTAGTTAAAAGTATATAAAGTATATGACATAAAATATACAACATAATGCAATATAATTACTTGAAAAAATACTACTTATGCATAAACAGGATATTCAGTCTTAGGATATTCATATTCATTCCAGAAGATTTCCCAAACAGGATTAAAACACGTTTTTTCTTGGTGCTAAATAATGTTCTTGAATATTAAGTAGGGACTAACTCTTAAACATGTAAATTAATTAATGTTAACTGCTATTGTTGATACTGATTTCAGTAAATAAAAACTTTTTGACTTCTTGAGAAGATCTTGAAAAGTCTAATTAGTCAAAATTGTATTAGGTTCTTAGACAAGAACCCTATTTGAGCCCTATTGTATCTGTGATATTTATGTGAGAGAAAGAGAGAAAGACTTTAACAGAGAAAGAACGAACCAGCGATGCACCTGGGGGTTTGTAAACATTCAAATATGAGGGCTTGCGAAAGGTTGCCATGGATACGTTCCCATTTGCATGGGCGCTTCATTTCCATACTGGAAGTTTGGCTCGGGGAGGAGCGCCGATTTCCATAGCGCGGGACGAGCGAGCACTGATGCGCTAACCACAGCCTCACACGGCCCTATTTGAATTTCAAATCAGGACAGATTACCTGGACCCAACAACCTTTGAACTCAGTAGAGGCCTTGACAAAACTCTACCTACATAATGGTTAACATAGCACAAAGGACCCCAAAAGACCCACTGAGACAGCAATAATTGAGAAGTTAGAATATATATATATATATATATATATATATATATAGTAACACCTTCAAAAGAGGCAAAAGTGATGTGAAATAATGGTGTAATTACTTAACTATGTTCCATTCTTTCCGCAGATATCGAACAAAATGGCATTGACTTCACAAGACAGGTAAATTCACATATTAAGTTATTAAAGAGTAAATCAGTTAGGTTACATGTCAAAGAAACCACCTGTACACATTAATGGCAACTCTGTAAAGGTTTTGATTATCTCTTTTATTGCAATGTAATGCATGTCAGTCATAATTAACCTTGATTTATTATAAGTTACGTTGGCCCTTTTTCTCATGTAATGCTATGCAGAGGACTGTACTGTGTCCCATGTACAGGAACTAGCCTTAGGTTCCCATTTGCATAGGCTCTAGCCTGAGGGCAGGGAAGGAATGTTTTTCAAAAGCTCCCTCCTGTTGAACAAGTCAGACAGCCTTGGTGTGAATACACACACACACGCACGCGCGCACATGCACACAAACGGACACCAGCATACATGTGACTCTTATCCAAGCTATTAGACGCAAACATAATACAAAGTGGTAATAAATAGTTTATCAGTTTATATTGACTTTATCAAATTTTCCAAAGACCAAGTGGAGTTGACTGTCAAGGCAAGTTAATTATTAGTTTCTTCTGTCAGAATTACAACTGCAGTGTTTTTGTGTAATCTCTGGGATGCACAGATCACAATGTAACTCGGTACTTCCTGGTTTCTAGATAAAGACAGAGGACCTGAACGATTCCCCTCACTCTGCCTCGTCGCATAAGACATGTCATCTCACACAGGGTTCACCAGCTCCCACAGGGCAGCTGCCTGGGGTATGCCATGAATATTCCTACCACAGATCATACACTTAACTTCATGGTATTCTTATGATAGGCTAATGGATGATGGATAGGAGCATCAAGAATGCTTTTGTGTAATGTGTTTTCAGGAGTTGCCATCCCTACACCCACTTCCCCAGCTGGTCCTCATGTCTGGCTCACACCTTTCCTCATCTTCGCCTTTTCTCCTCTCCCAGGCTCAGACCGGACACCAAGGTCAGTCATATATAGCTATAGGTATAGATATTTATAGCATTATACTTCCTGAACAATACGCATTATGTCAATGTAAATGAGTAACTTCTACAAACACACAATGTTCCCATGTCCCTGGATGTAAAAAAAAAAAAAAACACAAAAAAACCCACACAAGCGTAAAACATTGCCAGTTCCCTGTTCAGCCTCTCTTTTTTCTCTTTCTTGAAGTTAATAAAACAACCAAAAAAATTTACTGACTGTTACAAAGTGCTCCAGTCATACTGGAGACTCTTTCCACAAATTTTAAATAAATGTCTCCTCACATAAAACTTCACCATATCAACAATTAAACATTTTATATTGATTTGTTAATTAGCCTTAGATTATGCAGCATGTCCACCATATAAATCCCAGTGACCCAATTTGCCTTGCAGTCTGAGCTGCTATTATAGAAAATAAATCAACACCTTCTGACCAATCAGAATCAAGAATTCTCTAAAAGGTTTACCCAGTTATCCCTATGCTATCATTATTTTCCAGGGTGCCACATAAGGAACTGGGGTTGTACTGTTATAGGAAAATAATCAACCACTGGGTGATGCTATGCAGCTCAACATGAAGCAGAATTACTGTTACCACCCCAAAGTTGATTATTTTGTGATAACAGCACTCCCTAAAGTCCCCATAGCATTTTGCCAATGATTATAATTTCTTATTTATTAACAAATGACATGTCATATGCTTTATCCATTTGTAGTAGTTACATGTAATGTTGTGGAACATCTTTGAAACAAGTTAGTTCCTATTATCACTTACAGGTCAGCAGCTATAAAAAAGTCATTTCCTCACCAGCTTCTCTTTTTTTCTATATTGAAATTAATAAGACAAAAAATGGAGCTTGTCAAGACTTTACTATGTCAGAAAACTTAAAGGAACAGCTTTACCTCTGACTGTTACAAAGCGCTAACAGCTCCCGAAAAATACTAAATAAATATCTCCTCACAGAAAACATCACTATATCAACAATTTCACACACGTTTTTTTTTTTTATTTTATTTTATTTTATTTGTTTATGTGGATTGCCTGTCATAGAGTTCCCTGTGTAAGTTGTTACTAAAGAAATGCTAAAATATTCAAATGAGTGCAATGATATAAACCTTGCAGCCAGGAATAATTCTATTATAGAACCAATCAGAATCGAGCATCTAATAGCTTTGTGGTGTAATGTATGTTAAAGCAGTTTGCCTTATTATATATATTGTGCCTTATATTGTGTTGTAGCACTACTGCAGCCGAATCTCCTGTCCTTGCCCTCTCAGTCCCAGCCTAGTCTCCTGCAGCACCAGCCTGGACTGGCCCTCACGCCTCAGGTAAACAAAAAAGTTCATCACATCCCTGTTATAATTATTGTAGTTTCTCAATCCAGTCCTCAGGAACCCCATCTCCAGCCTGTTCTAATATGGCTGGAATTCATGACTGTAAAATCAGAAGTCAGCTGCATGAAAAGTTTACGGTTAAGACAAAGGCAGTGAGACAAAAGCAGCTCTGTAGGATAGTACAGTAGCTCCAGCGTCTTGCTTGCTAGATTTATAATCAACTGGCTTAGGTGTGTCAGAAACCGGAACACAAGAACAATGCCGCCTGGCTGGGAATCCCCATGGACTAGATTGAGAACTTCAAATCTATTCATCTGATCTATAGTTTTTATCTGCACAGGCAATGGGTCGAACAGGCTTGGCTGGGTCTTCCATGGATGCACACTTGGACATGCCCCACTTACAAGTACCTAAGCACGTGGGTGCTTCTCAGCAGGACGAGCCAAGTGACCTGGAGGAGCTGGAGCAGTTTGCCAAGTCCTTCAAACAAAGACGCATCAAGCTGGGCTTCACACAGGCAATGACCTACATATTGAAATAAACTTTTCAGACAGATGTAAATAAAAAGTTTAAAGGGGAACAGGTTTCAGAGTGCATTTTAATGAAGCCTCAATAATTTTGATGACATCTTTTTCCCAAAAAGTAGGACCAAAAGTTTTAAAAACATGAAATGAGATGTTAATCTGATGGTTCTACTTTCAGGGAGATGTGGGTTTGGCTATGGGGAAGCTCTATGGAAATGATTTCAGTCAAACAACAATTTCCCGCTTTGAGGCTCTCAATCTCAGCTTCAAGAACATGTGCAAGCTCAAACCATTGCTGGAGAAGTGGCTCAGTGACGCAGGTAAACAAATGCATATAGAGTGACCCAATATATTGTCAGAAGTACCAAAGATTTATGTTTGCTACCAGTTTTTTTAGACTGTTTTAACCATCTGTACTTTGACCATTTTCAGAAAACTCACCCACAGAATCAATGGCTAATCCTGCCACTTTACCACCTCTTATGGAAGGATATGGGAGGAAGAGAAAAAAGAGAACGAGTATTGAGACCAACATCAAGCTCACATTGGAGAAACGCTTCCTAGATGTGAGTAATTTGATTGATTAAATTGAATGCTTAGATGCCAACCTGTAGTTAAGTGGTACTGTCAGGATTTCTACAAGTGGGCTCAGGCTCTGGCAAGTCGTAACTGGTTTTAGCTGCCACATAAGTAGTGTGCCTTCTTTTTTCAGAATCCCAAACCGAACTCAGAGGAGATCACACTGATCTCGGAGCAGCTGTCGATGGAAAAGGAAGTGGTACGGGTGTGGTTCTGCAACCGACGACAGAAAGAGAAGAGGATTTATTGCCCAGTTGCCACCTCGCCTATAAAATCACACAACTACAATGCCAGACTGGTGAGTTTATTTAGGAGATCTGATGTTATTCTTTCCATCAACCTTCATTAGTACCATGATCCATAAAATCCAGTATCTGGATTACCAAAAGACCATCACAGCCACTCATAATTAAGATTTATCGTACCTTGTTTACTTTCAAAAGGACATTGTTGTTCAACCTATACACGTTCTAATGTAAGTCGATTCTTATTTTAGCCTGCATCTAGCAGACCATTCAGTCCTCTTGCTTCAGGAGGCGGTAAGACATTTTTTGTGCATACATTTTCATTAGAACAAATATAAAAGTTCATATTAGTTGATCAGTGAGGTAATAAGTGGTGCTTTTTTCTGCAGTGTCGAGCAGCTCGTCTCCCAACAGCCCGAGCCGCGGCTCTTCTCCCAACACTCTGTCTTCGTCCTCCAGTCCTCTGACATCACAGGGGGTCAATCAGTCCTTCAATCCCACAGGGTAACCCTCATCAATTTGATAGCACAATGATGCCACCAGAAATATTAATGCAGCATGTATCTGTACATCAATTTCTTGATCATTCATAAAAAACTGCTTATTCATGCAATTATCCAATCAGCTCATCATGTGGCAGCAGCGCAATGCATAAAATCATGCAGATACAGGTCAAGCGCTTCAGTTAATGTTCACATCAAACATCAGAATGAAGGGAAATGAGGCCTAAGTGACATTGACCGTAGCACGTTTGTTGGTGCCAGATAGGCTGGTGTGGTTTGAGTATTTCAGAAACTGCTGATCTCCTGGGATCAGCACAACAGTCTCTAGAGTTTACATAGAATTGTGCAAAAAACAAAAAAAACATCCACATTTCTGCAGGTAGAAATGCCTTGTTAATGAGAGCGGTCAGAGGAGAATGGCCAATCAAGCATGGCTCAGAAAGTGCAACTCAAATAACCACTCTTTACAACCATGGTGAACAGAAAAGCATCTCGGCATTCTTATGTTTGAACATTAACTGAGCTCTTGGCCTGTTTCTGTTTGAATAATTGCATGAATAAACAGGTGTACAATGAGTATATATGAGCATATGCATGCTTCTGATATAAGTTCCTCATCCACTGGAAGGCAGTCACAGTGAATGTGATTTGAACTACACTCTTTTTTCTTCCAGATCCTGGTATCGTTGGAACAGTACTGCGTATCACCACTAAGAATCACCTAGAACCCCCCCATCACCTCCCCCCCAACACACACACACACACACACACACACACACACACACACACACACACACACACACACACAAACAGTGAAAATAAAATGTTTACAGTTTGTTTGGACAGGAAAGGAAACAATTTTCTCATTTATACAGCAAAAAATACTGCTGTAGTACTGAAGTTTCACAGTTACATGCTTAAAAAAAAACAAACAAAAAAAAACAACAAAAACAATCTCTGTCTCATTCGTTCATTTCAGTAATAATGATACATTTCAGTCATCTGTTTATATCAAGATCAAACAGCAGGTCTATCATACATTTCAATTTTATATATAGTGGTGTTAAAGCCACAGTTCTGAGAGGCTTAAAGAGATATTACTTTTCAAAGATGATGTTTACATATCTATTCTCATCTTTAGCCCATATTTTAGCATAATATATTTAGATCACACTAGACGACTTGAGCACGCTAGCAACAATATCAATTTAAACTATGCAAATATTTCAAGCATCAGATTTTTTTTTCAATTATAAGTGTGTGGTTATCACTGACTTCACTATGTAGCATTTATCATTGCAGTCATACGATTTTCAGTCTGGACTCGAAGGCTCATTAAGTCTTACTCAGTTTCCTATTTTATAAATGTCTGTTTTTCTAAGTTAAACTTTTATGAACATGCTTTTGGAAATGGAAGTAATATGTAGTGGAAAAGGGTGTTTGATTTTTTATTTTTTTTTTCTGCCTTTTCCTTATGAAGTGGTCCAAAGCATTTGAAGTGCTGTAATTTTCACACTTTGCCTTTGATGTGATTACGTATCACTGTTGTTTATTTTGCTTGTGTTTTTTTTTTTTTTTTTTTTTTTGTGATGCGTAATTTTTTTTTTTTGTAATGGAAATGTTGTGTTGTACATTTGAATGCTGGACATGACTGTATGTGTACCTGTTTAACACTTATTAAACAGATTATTCACTTTACACTAGTCCTTGCTTTACATTTTACTCAGTTAATATTTAATATTAAAGAGTATATTATTTACAACTGTGGCAAATCATTTTTGTAAATGTTTGATTAATAATTTCTGAAACACTTTTGACTTAAATTGGTGAAGAATTGGACAGAAAGAAAAGTATTAATTCATTGAGCATCATCATAATCCTATTCCATATTACCATCAATCCACTCATCATGAAACGGACTTCACTGAAGTGAGGATGGCGTTGCTAAATGTAAGATCGATTTCAAACAAGACATTTGCAATTAATGAACAAATTTTATCTCATGAGTTGGACCTCTTGTTTATGACTGAGACGTGGCTAAATGCTGGTGAGCTTGGTCCACTCTCTGAAGTTTGTCCTAAAGATTATAACTTTTTTAACACGACAAGGTCAGTCGGTCGTGGTGGGGGATTAGGTACTATTTATAGAAATAATTTAAAATGCCGTCTACTTGCCTCAGAATTGTTTTCTAGTTTTGAAGTTCAGTTATTTAAGATGGACGGCTGTAATCCACTGTTGTGTATACTTGTTTATAGACCTCCCAAGTACAATAAGGATTTTATAAGTGAGTTTTCAGACTTTTTATCCTCTGTTGTGCCGAATGCAGATAGGCTTTTGATATTGGGCGATTTTAACATACATGTTTGTTGTCCTTCGAAGCCTATGGTTAAAGAGTTTCTACAAATTATTGACACCTTCAATCTTATACAATCGGTTGTTGGTCCCACTCATAACCAAGGGCACACACTTGATTTAATTCTATCTTATGGCCTTTTAGTCAGTGATGTAGGTACCAAAGAATTTTTTCTGTCTGATCATAAGTTTATTATTTTTAACATAGCCGTTCCTAGTTCGGTACCACACCGTGCCTCGGTAGGCCAGTATTCTCGCTCTTTTAACTCATCTACATCTGGAAAATTTTTAGATGCGTATATTATTTTATTATTACTACAACTCATGAAATAGAGTCTAACTGTCTTGGAGCTAATCCTGACGAGTTAGTCTATAAGTTTAATGGGCTATGTTCAAATATACTTGATGCTGTTGCCCCTTTTAAATTGAAAAAACCTAGAAGTTGTTTACATCCTTGGTTTAATGATGAAACTAGGGCAATTAGACAGAAATGGAGAAAAGCGGAAAGGAAGTGGAAGAGGGATAAATTACAAATATTATATGATTGCGTTAAAGAGTGTATGATTCAATATCAAAAAACTGTTAAGATTGTAAAGGCGAATTATTTCTCTGATCTCATTGCTAAAAACGCTCATAGTCCAAAAATATTATTTAATACTATTAATAGTGTGCTAAATCCTATGTCTAATTTATATCCTGATCCGTCTCCTATGGCCTGTGAAAACTTTCTTAAGTTTTTTACTGACAAGATTGATGTTATAAGATCATGTATTGTTCCTTCCTCTTTGGACTTCCCTCAGTCCACGTCAACTCCTACATATTTATATGAATTTACTCCAGTGTCTCACAGTTACCTGGTGCAAATTATTCATAAAATGAAGCCCACTTTTTGTTCATTGGATGTTGTTCCTCCTCGTCTTTTATTAGAGACATTCGACATTATTAGTCCTAGTTTATTGTCTATAATTAATAGCAGTTTAATCAGTGGAATAGTCCCATCTTATTTTAAGCATGCCACTGTGCAGCCGCTACTCAAAAAACCAAATCTTGATCCAACAGTTTTAAATAATTACCGCCCCATCTCTAAATTACCGTTTTTATCAAAAGTCTTGGAGAAGGTTGTGTTTAATCAGCTTTCTTCTTTTCTACAGGAAAATGGTAATTTCGATAAATATCAGTCTGGTTTCAGACCTCAACACAGTACAGAATCTGCATTGCTAAAAGTATTAAATGACTTATTGTTGATTGTCGATTCCGGCAACTGTGCAGTTTTAATTTTGCTGGATCTTAGTGCGGCATTTGACACTCTTGATCATGGCATTCTTTTAAATCGCTTAGAGCAAATTGGGATACAAGGTCATGCTTTAAATTGGTTTGTATCTTATTTAAATGATCGAACTTTCTCGGTAGAGACTGGCAAATATTCATCATCTTGTGCACCAGTTTTGTATGGGGTTCCACAGGGCTCAATTCTGGGTCCTGTTTTATTTTCTTTATACATGCTTCCTTTGTATGCTATATTCAAGAAGCACAATGTCTCATACCACTGTTACGCAGATGATACTCAGTGTTATGTTCCCTTGCATCCTAAGGATGTCTCCAGTTTACAGTGTCTGTTTGATTGTCTGAGAGATGTTAAACAGTGGATGTCTGCCAACTTCCTCCAGTTAAATGAGTCTAAGACTGAGGTCTTAATTTTTGGCTCCCCTGCTTTTACAGAGGTTGTGGCCAGTAAACTGGGACCTCTATCTAGTAATCTTCATTCACATGTTAGAAATTTAGGCATTACTTTTGACTCTGCTTTGACTTTTGACAAACAGATCAATGCTGTGGTTAGAAGTTGTTTTTATCAGCTAAAGAATATTGCAAAGATGAAGTCATTCTTAACATTAAGAGACATGGAGTCTGTAATACATGCTTTTATTTCATCCAGATTAGATTATTGTAATGTATTATACTTGGGTGTTTCACAGTCTCTATTGTCACGTCTTCAACTTGTTCAAAACGCTGCTGCTAGATTGTTAACTGGAACAAGGAAGAGGGAACATATTTCACCAGTGTTGATCTCTCTTCACTGGCTCCCAGTTAAATATCGTATCCATTTTAAAACACTGTTGTTTGTTTATAAGGGTTTGCATGGACTGGCTCCTTCATATATCTCCGATCTCCTTCTGTTCCACTGTAATGCCTCCAGGGAACTTCGATCAACTAATAGTCTTCAGTTGACTGTTCCAAGGTCACGCTTGAAATCAAAAGGAGATCGTGCCTTTTCAGTGGCCGCTCCACAGCTCTGGAATAATTTGCCCCCCTATATAAGAACTGCACCAACATGTGCTGATTTTAAGTCTCTTCTTAAAACTTATTTATTTACTGTTGCATATGGTCATAAGTAAGCGCAGTGGCATAACTGTAGTGTACTATCTGTTGCTGAGTTTTATGTTTACTTTTGTATTTTTGGTATATGCTTGAATTTTGTACAGCACTTTGGCCAACAGCTGTTGTTTTTAAATGTGCTTTATAAATAAATATGACTGACTGACTGATTGATGCATTTTCTTTTGACCATTTTATAAGCTTGACTGATAAAAAATAAGATATTTATACTATATGTTGTTTTGAGATGGAAAAAGGTTGCAAACAAAAAAGGTTACAAAGTTTTAATGTTACAAACTTTTGTTGTGAAGTTTGTTTGTTTGTCTGTAGGTTCATTTTAACGCAGTTAAAATTAGAGCATCCAGAGTATAGAGTATCTGATAATATTTGATACTGTCATACCCCAAGATTGGAATATAATTACAATTCTGATTATTTTATTAACGTTAACCTACATTACACAATTGTTTCTGGGATAACTGACGAAAAAAGATTTTTATGTGTATTTTGTTTTTAGGTGAATTTGTTGTATAAAAATGTGGTGGGAACATTTATGCCATGAAAAAGACATAAAAAAGAAATTTCTTTAAAGTCAAAACAATTTTGTGTGTATTTGTGGAACTCAAGTTTTTATTTATTATATATATATTATTTATTATATATATTTTGTGATAATTATTGTTCAAAAAGGTACAAAAAGCTACTAACATGGGGCCCATTGTGTGCATTTTGCAACATTTTTGAGAAAAAAAATTGAGTATGTGCAAACCTATTTACCAGCATTTAGTGGAGTGTTTTTAAAAATTAATTGTAGCAATTTTGCAGCTGAGGGTTATTAACTGATGAAATAAAATCAGCTGGGATTTACTTCATAGCGGACTTGACATCTATAGTTTCTTTTCTTTTGGATTCTAATGTGTTAACATCATCATCCACTAGAGCGCACTCAGGTACAATGCAAAGCAAAGGTGGAAGTCTCACCCTGATTTAGGGCTGTCAAATACATTTAAAAATTGCATTCGAATTTCAAGTGCTTAAACATTTAATAAGGAATAAAACACTGGAAAGCATGCTGTTATAGGAAAATAATCAAGGACGTGCTGACGTGATGCAGCCTGATGTAAAACAAGGTTACTGTTACCACCATCGGTAAATTGATTGTTTTCTCATAAAAGAACATCCGGAAGTGTTTTACTCCTCTTATACCACAGCAATTTGTCAATGATTACATTTTTTAATATATTAATGAAGGACATCCTGTGTTATCATATATCATATTTTTTAACAGTTAGTTCCTGTTATCACGTTTTACCATCAACAAACAGTTCCTTCACCAGTCTCTCTTTTTTTTTTTTGTCCCTTAAAGTTCACAAGATAAAAAAAACGGCAGCTTGTCACGTTACCGAGAAACTGGACTCATCAGAGGTGCAAACATGTTCCATGTTAATGAGTCGACTCTTTGTGATGACTCTTTTTGGTCAAAGTTGAGAGCCAACTCACATTTTCTTTCTTTCTTTAGCACTACTCATTCATACATTTTCACTAACCACTTAAATGCTTTCTTGGAAACCTCTTTTCAACATCTGAGCTATTTGTCTACATGAATGGAAAGGTGTGTGCTTGATTCTCAGCTGTGTGTGAGACAAGAGTTTAAATAGAAATAAATCTTCTTAATGAAGCACAGACAAAGTAGGGCCCAATAACATTAATGTAGGGATGCTTCTGGCTTTTGTTAATACAGATTTGTAGTGCCTTATTTAGGCTAATAATTATTAATTACATTTTATAAATTGCAATGCAAAGCGATGTTATTTAGTTTATAAAATGTAAGATTTAACTTCATACTTTTATTCTGTCCAGGGACAAGGGTCATTTGGCCAAAATGTTAAAAGTAAGCATAAATTAAGCATAGATTTTAAAGATAAATTTAAATGTGTATTTTCACCTTTGGATGCGTAAATATTATGTTAATTCCAGTGAAATTCCTTTGACAGCCCTACTGTACATAAAATGAAGTCTCCTACAAAGGAGAAACTTTAGAAGCACTTTGTTTGTGTAAGCTCAAAGAACTTCTGTCCAAAATGTCCTATTTCTTGGATTTCTCTGTGAGCTTGGTGTACACTTTCTTTCTCTCTTTATATATGTAAATGTGTATATGTTTATTAGATAAGTGTTGGGATTATAAATAGACAGTACTTGTGCATGATGAGTCCTAGAGAGAATTTCCTCCCGCAGGCAATGATTTGATGTCAGCAGTGAATGAAACATACCTTTAAGACTAGACTTGAGTGTAAACAGTGCCACCATGTCAGTTAAGGTAGATTTTGTCATGCAGTGTCCATCATCAGGGTGTGTATGTTGGAAGAGCTGTAGTTTCAAATATACCTGGTGAAACCTGTTTTCCTCTCCATTACGTATGGCCCTTCTACCAGCTCGATCTGGCTCATCTGTCGTCATTCCTCAGTGTCCCATTTTATCAAGGACTCACAAAACTACACAGAGGGCAGAGATGCTGGCTATAATCCTCATCCTAGGGGGATTAATTCCCCCAATCCACACTGATGGTAAGACAAGACAAGCTGCTCTTATTCACTGAAAACTGTAGAGGAGAGATATATTCTGTGGATGTAGCATAACGTAACATAATATTATGGTTTCAAAGATATAGTCAATACCATTGAACAAAAATGTTTTGCTAATTTGATTAATCTGTATGGTGCAGATTTTCCACTCAGCATGTTATCGGCCCATGACAAAGTAATCACGGGCCGATTCTTCGACTCCCTGCTGCTGAGTTTGCCTCCCTGTACCTACGCTGGCAAGAGTGTGGACCTGGAGTACCTGAATTGTGACACCAATACAAGCTGTATGTATTATTTATTGTCAATTAACTATTTATTGATTCTCATCAGTTAAATTTCTACAACAGCAGCTCTGACGGTAGTTCCAGCTGCAAGGCAAATCACAGGTGTATATTACTGCTCTTGTTCTAATATGTTATTGTTTCTCTAGTAACTATAGTCACTGGGACTTGTGTGGCATAATCTAAGGCTAATAATAAACTGCGCTATTTGACAAAGAAGTTGTTGTTGATACGTTTTCTGTAAGCAGACGTTTATTTAACATTTATGGAAGCAGTCTCCAGTGTCTAAAAAAATTGCATTTAATGATTTAATTGTAATTGGGGCGCAAGAGTATTGCGGACATTTTGACAGCTGGTATCTGATTACAAACTAAATTGTTTACTCCTTATGTTATTATTTCACTTAGCTATCCAACAACTTGTTCAAAGCGTGTGGGAAAATTCACACTTAGCTAGCAAAGTTTTGAACATCTTTAGGCAAAATGGCTGTTTGGTAAACCAACTCTTTACACATGATCTTTACAGGAAGTCAAGGCAATATTATTAAATGTAAATAAAATTATTTCCATGTTGTTTTGGTGAAATATATTTACAGTTACTTAAAGTTGAAGTATAAGAATATGTTATTTGGCCACATTCCCACACATTTGGCCAAAACATGTTTTATTTTTCGTTTTTGGTGGTTTCCCAGATTTCATCCACAGGTTTTCCCAGACAACCACACATAAAAAATAAACTGAACAGTAATGTTTCCATACCATTACTGCCAGTTAAACAAATAAAGTTCCACAATTTCATCTCTGGGTATACCATATGTTTACAATAACTCATATTTCCTTCCTAATGGTATACAGTCTTGCCTGTATATAGTCACAACCCTAAAGTTTAGTTTAATACTAACACTACTTAGTAACAACAATGAGTTTCTAATAAAGATTTGATCATGCTGTAATTGTGAGTTTCATTGGAGACCTTTGGTTTTAACAGACATCCTGTACGACATTTTCACGGTTCCAAACTGTAACAGCAGCGGCAACCTGACAGGATCAACCGCATTTAGCAGAAACATTGGATACCAGCTGACGAACCTCAGCAATGGCACACAGTACAAGTGAGTGTGAAATCTGTGTGTGCAATCTGTGTGTGCAAACCTTCAATATTAACTGACGAACCTCACATAAAAAGTGTGTTTAATTTTACTTTATGTGTATGTTTAGGATTAACTATAAGATTGGAGACATCAGAAGCATCCCGCTGATGGCAACTACAAGAACAGGTAACATTGCAAGTGGTCAACTGTGAAGTGAGCTGAAACATGGATGACATAAAGAGACTCGCAGATGATATTCGTACATGTCTTTTTGCAGTAGCTGACTACACAGAAATCAAACTTGGCTCCCAAGGACGCAGTGCAGCGATGGTGGTGATCACAGTCATTCTGTCCGTGGCTATGTTTATCCTGCTAATCAGTATCATCATCAGTATGTTTGTGTCCCCTAATGAAGAGTAAAGCAACACTTTACCTTCAGAAATCAAGTCTATTACATTATACATTTCACAAATATACACTGCCATATGGGGTGTTCAAAAACCTTTGAATGGTAGTGAATAGGTTCGTTTTTTAACATTTCTCCCTTATGAAATAATAAAATCAAGAATTAAGCTAGCTATCGAGCTAAGAATTTTGTAGATTAAATATTTTCATAAAGCCTATGCATTTCACAATCATTTTGCTGTAGAAGGATGATTTTTTTTTTAAATAAGTAATTTCACAAGATCTTTAGTTTTAACAGGTTTATCGTCTTCTTTAATCACAACATGACAAAAGCACTGACAGTTTTTCCTTGATTATTTCAGAACTTCTAATTTCTTTCAAAATTCTGTCTCAGTAATGTGTTGTTTTCTTGTAAGTACTGTTGTAATTGGTAGAATAACTGCATTCATACTTAATAAAAAATATTGAAATATGCTAAAATATTCAGGTGTGTTTATGTCTTATTAGATACTGCTTTTGAAAATCCAGCCGATGGTCTCCTCCAGGCGCAGCTCATTCATTCATCCATCCATATTCAGTAAGTGCTTTATCCTGGTCAGGGTAACGGTGGCTCTGGAACACTGGGCGTGATGGGACCCGTGTCCATCACAGGGCAACATACACACACAATGGTCACAAAAATAAAGACCAGGATGATTTTTGAGCTCATCTGCCCATTTTAATCATGCAATTTTTTTTCTAGACACTGCTGTCAGTTAAATAGTGAAACACATCCAAGGTATGATGCATAGAATAAAGCTGCGCATGACTTCAAATGATGTATGGGAGATGTTTTGCACAAGAACCTGAAAAGTAAGCTCCAACACTTAAAATGCAGGCTAGACTCTATTACTAAATACAAAATGTTTTAAACTGAGAGTGTTGAACTATAATTACAGGGTGTCCCAAAAGTCTCCATACATAGGGGACTAAGTATGACAGCACAACGTCGGTTGTGCCTTCATCAGTGGACGTACACTTCTCAGTCGGCCCGTAACACTTCCACTCTTTTTGAATTTGTTAATAAGTTTTCCAACAGTGTCGTGTGTGACGTGCTTGCCATGTTTCCTGTTAAAGTCCATCCCAACAGCTTCCCGGCATTCTTAAAGGCTATCTATCTATGTAAACTAAAGGCTTAAAGGCTATCTATCTATGTAAACTAAACCTGATAAATTCTGGAAGGACATTTTGCTAAAAAGTGTTAATTTCCCCTATGTATGGAGACTTTGGGGCTTTTGGGACACCCAGTATTCCAACATTAATAGCTTGATTTTTGACATAAGATAAAATACACAAATAGACAAGTGAAGGATAACAAAAAAATATATTCAATACTATACAAGCTGCATTTCAAAGATCATATTAGCACACAGTTACATTTCAAAGATCATATTAGCATATTAGGAATAGGAATAGACAATGGGTGATCCTTGATATAATTTAGTTACATACTATTTAATATCTGAAAGTTCTACAGAAGCAAATTTCTGAACATATAAAGAGAAATGGCAGGATAAACAATCCTTAAAATTCCATCTGCATTAGAGAAATGAAATGTTTAAATAGAAACCTCCCTCTGCAACTAATTTAATTATTTTGTATCCTCTGTAATGAAAAGATGTTAATTATTTAGAGATTGTTGTTGAAGTAGATTTTGTCAAAATCAAAATTATGTGTTTGCCTTATCAGTTTTTAATGAATAAAACTTTCACACTTAAAACCCAGAACATTATCTGGATACATTTACCAGTTGCAGCCTTTCAGCCTTCAAAATGTATTTTACCAAGATGCAAACATTTATACATTTTATTTATCAGTTCTGCCTTCTTTCTACATATCCTGTCTTTTCAGACTCTTTTCTGATTCAATAAAAGTAGCTAACTAGCTAGCAGAATTTTCTCCTCATCCTAGCAGAAGCCTATTAGCAACATCTCGTTTCTCATTAAATGGCGGTAATTGCAGACACCTGGTGTGAACACACTGAACATGTTTGCTTTCATATACGACAGACGATGTTTCTTACCTTCGATGAAGTCAACACAGTCAAGAAAAAAAAGAAAGAAAGAGAGAAAGAAAGATGTTTCTCAAGCTACGAGCTAGCGAGAAATTTCTAGACCTCCATTTGACGACTGGGCTTCACGACTGGGACATGAATGAGGAGATTAACCTGACCACGACGACAGACCAGTTCTCTCAGGGTATAAAATACGCGATTAATATCAAAGTAAAAAAAATAGTTAGGATGTTTTTAATTCATGAACATTTTCCACAGATGAAATGAGGAATGAGCAGTATTTGGCGCAGTGGCATTATGCCAGAATCTCAAGAAGAACTTTACCTGAAGAGCTGCATCAGCTAAGCCCTGCTAATTGTGAAGGTGTGGTAAATTAGCATAACACTCCTTATTAAAAGCACTGTTCAGGCTACATGAAGATGCTAAAAGAAAATCCTGCTGAAGCAAAGTCGTGCAAACAATAGCTGGTCTCTTTTACTGGTTACTGGTATTTTGGTATGTTTACCTATAGGTTGGGGGTGTGCTGTTGTAGGAAAATAATCACAACACAAACCAAGGTAGTTCCTGTTATCACTTAAATTACTGAAGTTATAATCAGGGTTTCCTCATAGCCTCTCCTATTTTATTTTTGCTTGAAGTTAATTAGACAAAAAAGTCATGTTACTGAGAAAGTGAAAAAGCACAACATGCCTGTTTTTTTTTCCCATGGCAGTAAACTTACTGTTACAAAGCTCTGACACTGGAGACTCCTTCCATAAATGTTACATAAACATCTCCTCATAGAAAATGTCAACCAAATATTGAGGAACACAGTCATCACAGCTTCCTGTTTTCAGTCTGGTATAAATATGAGGTGATGAATAGAAACAAATTTACTGGTTCAAATTTAATTTAATGGCACCAATAATTCCTGTCCTGTATATAATGTGTACGAGAACTTGAACAATCAGATTATTCTGCAGTCAGTCCATGTGGACAGCAATATTAAGATGAAATGACTCCATAATACTGTTGTGCCCTGTAGACACACCCACTGTTGTCTGTTGAAATCCTCTTATGTTATGCCTTTACTCCTTTATCTTCCAGAATCTGTAATACAGCCAAATTTGTGGTTGATGGTGAACCCCTGTCTGGCCTGCCCCATCAAATACCCTGTTAGAGACAAAAAGCCATCTCTTCCAAAACTAACAATAGACAGATCTGCGTCAGGTCCTGCCCTGGCTGTGCCTGGACAAAACCTGCACCTGCTGCCGTTGTCTGATGAAACCGGTCTGGATGAATCACTGCATGACGCATCTCTCTCGAGTGAATATCAGGTGAGACCTTAATAGCATCAAAGCTTGTACTTGGCAGGTTTCTCTCTTGCGTAGAGATGTAGACCATTTCCTTAGACCAGTGGTTCTCAAACTTTTTTGCAGCCAGGGATCTCTTTGACTTAAATTAATTAAATTTTTAATACATTACAATAACATAAAATACAATAATTAATTGTACAATAATATTGACTATTTATTGCAGACATGGAGCTTTTTATTCCTGAAATTTCCACCAAGAGAACACATTAGGTCCACGCTGACATGTCGACTTGTTTATTGAGTTATTCAGGTTTGGATTAAACTGATTCAATTTAAGTGACCGGTCAAAGGCTAATAACATTAGGAACTTTAATAATAAATTGAATAATAGTGTGTTATGACTTCTACAACTGTACCAAATGACCACAAAATGACCCGGAACACTTGCCTAGCCCAGTTCCTTTTCCTCAGAAGTAAACTGGATAATCACGTTGTACACGTTGCTACAAGAATTCTGCAACCTTGACATTTCTCCCAAAACACTCCTCTGTCATTCAAGCTCACAGATGATGACGCGTCCTCGGAGGACGTGGCAATCCGTCATAAGGTGAAAGGTACCCGGAGGGGTCGAGCCCCCAAGGAGCCATCGTCACACAGGCTGGGCCTAGCTCAGAGCAGGAGGCTGCAGAGAGTACTGCAGGACAGCCGCAACCTGAAGAGCGGTGCCTGGCCTCGGCCGCCCGTCAATTACTGCATCCTCATTGCCATGGCACTGAGCAGCAGCCGCTCCGGCAGTCTGAACGTCCAGCAGATCTACAACTTTACCAGGTGAGCAAAGGCGTATGGAGTGTCCTGAGAAACGCAGTTTTAGCAAGAGGGTGATCTTTGTTTTTGTTTATTTTTCTTTCCTTCCTTATTTGACACCTTCATATAGCTGAGGCATGTAATGTTTAGAAGCTTGTAAGCAATCTGTTGACCACTCAAAGCAATTTGAGATTTTTTGACCAAATCCAACACAATTGCTCTTCAGTAAAGTTCTGCAAAAGTTTGGGCTGGTGGTCTAAATAATGTAGTTCTGAGCAATCCCATTTCTCTATTCATTTTTGAAATAATACTATTAACAGACTGAACTGATGCTAATAAACTGACAGGAATCAACTACATTGTATAGCAGCATGGCATTGTGGAACTTTGAGTCCAGCTCTCGCATCAACATCTCCACTAATTCTGTGTTGGATTTCTCATTAATATTTAACTGGAAAATGGTGCTTTTTATCCCCCCAAAAGTAGCTACCAGCAAGACCAGACCTTGACTTGTGTTTGACATAATTGAATTTTTTTTCTCTTGTTAAATGGTATTATATGCTAGCAACAACATAAAAATATTTTCATATTAAAATATTTACTCATATATACTGTTCCTTGAATGCCAGGGTTTGCCCTGATACAGATACTGATAAGATCAGTGCATCCTTGTATACAGTTGCACTTTATGGAACACATTTTTGATCTTTATTTATGGCAACGTTCAACACTGAATCTTTTGGACATCCTGTTAATCATCTGTCCAGGGAGCACTTCCCTTTCTTCCTAACGGCGCCCGAAGGCTGGAAAAACACCATCCGCCACAACCTGTGTTTCAGCAACAGCTTCAGAAAGACGCCGCAGCAGGTGACCGGTGACGGAAAGAGGAAGTCCTGCCTGTGGCACCTGACACTGGATGGTCGGAGAAGACTGAGGAATGAAATCCACACGCTCACAGCAGACTCATTCAGAATGCTGAAGAGGAGCATGAACTACCCAGGTTAGATACTCGTGCTGGCATTCAGGTGGCATGTGCTTTGAATCTCATCTTGATTCTGGGTGTCCTTTTTTTTTTTTTTTTCTTTTTTCTCCTCCTTTACAGATATGATTCAAGCGCTGTTTGAGTTGTAATCTGGCTCAGGAGCCTGAAGGATTAAAAAGAAGACCACATTTGTTTGTGATCATTGTACGCACTACACTACTTTTCTTTGTGTGTTTAATTTTTCTGACTTGCTGTGTTACATTTATGCTTTATATAATTTTTTTTTCTTTTTGGAAAATAAATATACTATTATCTGCATTCATTGGTGTGAATGATATTGTTTAATACTCACCTGCTGCTTGCAGGGTCAGAAGATTTAATGATGGAGATTTAAATTTATATAAGCTTATGGCAAAGAGTGTTGAAGCTTAATTATGTAAGATCCTTGCACACTCTGCTAAGAAGTAATAACCGTAGCCATAGAGAAAATTGTATAATGGATGCTCCACTTAAATGAATAATAAAAAAATGTGTAATTGTCAATATGGTTGCAGTTTTCTGTGAGGAGAATATTATAGAATGTTTGTGTAAGGAGTCTTCAGTGGTAGTGCTTTGTAAAAGTCAGAGGTAAAGCTGTAACTGTACATTTTCATCCATGGGAAAAAGAGATGTGTGGTTAAAGTGGGATGGGGGGTGGAGGGGGTGGAGGCTGTTGAGGGAGTGGCTGTTTATAGAGTGAGAACAGGAACTAACTTGTTTTGCAGACATTCCAACGTTAAATGTAACACTAAACAGATAAAAAGTATGGACATGACCTTTTAATTAAAAAAAAAAAATCAGTGTTGGCAATTTGCTGTGGTATGAGAGGAATAAAACAATTCAGACGAGCTGTTGTTGGAAAATAAACAACACTGGTGTGATAACAGTAATTTTGCTGTGCATCTGGTTTGTGGATATTATATACAACTATTACACTGTAAATAAATAAATTTAAAAAGATTATTACACAGAGGAGATAAAACATTGTTGTTAGTGACAGTCATCTCACCTAATAATAATAATAATAATAATAATAATAATAATAATAATAATAAAAACAATTAAATTTTTAATTTTTTAAATTCACTTTTAAATTCCACAATGGGTTTAATGTAAATTTCAGTTTTATACTGGCTGCAGTTTAGTGAGAATCCAGCAGGTGGCAGTATTGAACTGTTATTGAAGTTTGCGCATTCATCCGGGCCACTAGAGGGCGCTAATGATACTGTTACGCACCTTCCTTCTATAAATACTTTCACAGACGCTAACGATGGTGTTTGCTAACACGAGAAACGACTGAGGCTTTAAAATGGGGGCGTTTTATTGTGCCATATGCAAACAAACGGATTTCTCAGGAAAAGGACACATCTACGGGAAAAGCCACCAGAGCAAACTAAAAGTAGTTCTGGTTAAATTCCTAGATAAGGTAAGCTAGGTTAGCAAACAATATGTCAAAGCTAATGCGCTAGTTATTCTAACGGCTGCGTTCCAAATAGCACGTTATGTTATAGATAAGTGCACTAGATAGGTAGTGGAAAAAATGTTTATCGTTAATGTATATGTAGGATGTAGCGCACTTGTGTAGGGAGTAAGGAGACATTTGGAACTGCTCCATTGAGCGTTACTTTCAGACGTGAATAATACACAAGCTCGTTAATCATGTGTTGTTTAAAAATATTTTGAATTAAGTTAAGTATATATTTTATATTATACTATATTTTATATATTATGTATTATACTAATATATTTTAAAATTCCTATTAAACTTCGTTTCCTTGGATTTGTATAATAAAATTGTAAATTGTTTAGGCAGGATGTTTGATTTTAAATTGAAAAGAAAAGAAAAATATCCCCAAAACATTTTTAGTGTATATCCACTTTATTAGGAACACCTGTACACCTGCACGTTCATGCAGTTATCTAATCAACCAATCATGTGGCAGCAGCACAGTGTATAAAATCATGAAGATACAGGTCAAGAGCTTCAGTTAATGTTCACATCAAACATCAGAATGAAGAAAAAGTGTGAGCTCAGTGACTTTAACCATGGCATCATTGTTGGTACCAGAGGAGCTGGTTTGAGTATTTGAAATCTGATCTCCTGGGATTTTCACACACAACAGTCTCTAGAGTTTACACAGAATGGTACAACAAACAAACAAACAAAAAACATCGTGTGAGTGGAGGATCTGCAGGCTGAATCACCTTGTTGATGAGAGAGATCAGAGGAGAATGTCCAGACTGGGTTGAGCTGACAGGAAGTAGTCATTCAAATAATCACTCTACAAATGTGGTGAGCAGAAAAGCATCTCGGAACGCATAACACATCAAACCTTGAGGTGGATGAGCTACAGCAGCAGAAGACCACATCAGGTTCCACTCCTGTCAGCCAAGAACAGGAATCTGAGGGTGTCATGGGCATGAATTCACCCAAACTGAACAGTTGAGGATTAGAAAAAAGACCAGGTGATTTTTTTTTTTTTTTTTTTTTTCCCCTAATCTTCAACAGTTTGGGTGAGTCTGTGCCCATGAAAGCCTCAGATTCCTGTTCTTGGCTGACAGGAGTGGAACCTCATAGTGGTCTTCTGTTGTTGTAGCTCATCCACCTCAGTCGATGTTTTGTGAATGCTGAGGTGCTTTTCTGCTCTGTTGTAAAGAGTGATTATTTGAGTTACTATATGCTTCCTGGCAGCTCGAATCAATCTTGCCATTTTCCTCTGATCTCTCTTATCAACTAGGCGTTTCCACAAACAGAACTGTCGCTCACTCAGTGTCGTTTGTTTTTCACACCATTCTGTGTAAACTATGGAGACCAACAACCGTGCTACAGTCAGAGTCACACAGATGACCCTTTTTTCTCATTCTGATGTTTGATGCAAATATTAACTGAAGCTCTTGACCTGTATCTTGCATGATTTTATACATTGTGCTGTTGCCACATGTCTGGCTGATTGGATAACTGCATGACTGTGCAGGTATACAGGTGTTCCTAATAAAGTGGATGGTGAGTATATATATTTCTTCCCCTGAACGCTCTCACATGGTGTAATATCTAGCTAAATTTTTTTTTAAATTTTATTTTATTTTTTTTTTTGATGCACAGATTCCATTTTTATTCATTTATGATAATATTCTGATTTAGTATCAAGGTCAATTCTTGCCTATCTTACACTATATGTATCACAATATATTGGTTTGCTAAGAAACTTGAGGCAAAACAGTAGGGTTGCATTTAAAAAATAAAAAAAAATAAAAACGTTTCATGATATTTATTTCCTTAAGAAATTTTTGAATACATTTTTTTTAACTGAATTTTTATTTTTACTTTCTTTAATTAAAGATTCAGTACAAAATTTTTACACCAAATCTGCTTCAAATCTGTTTGTGAATTCTTAAAATAATATCATGATATCTCACTGAAACATAATTTATCATGATATTATATTGTGATATTGGCTTTGGTTTGAATCAGTTTGAATGAAACAGATTTGATGTTTTCTAAACAGCTCCACCGATACATTTACGCAATGAAGATAAAGAGTCCCGTAACCTGACATAATGAGTTTCTGCTGTGCAAATATCAGTCTGTGATCTGCACTGACCAAAAATAGAGATGCTCTGATCAGATGATGTGTCAAATCAAAATCTGATCTGTTCTGTTTCCAGCTGAAACAATCCTATACTGATTTAGTATTTTCAAAGAAAAACTAAAAATGTTTTATTTCATCTATTTCTCCATCACTGGACGCAGGTGAAAGAAGCACGGAGAACCCTCAAATGTCCACAGGTGGAGAAATTCGATGCCTCACAGCATGAAACTAAGTTTTGGTGTTACTGCTGCGAAGTGGAGGTGCAGAAACACGTGACTGACGGCAGAGTCGCTGTGCTTTACGGAGGACTGCTGGAGCACATGAGCACGTAAGACTTCACACACTCTGAATAGCCTGATGGATGACTACAGTAAGTTCACTCTGTGTATATGTGTGTGTGTGTGTGTGTGTGTGTGTGTACTGCTGTTCTGTTTCAGTCAAGAGCATCGCAAAAACACAAACGCCTTCTGGTGGAAGAACAAAGCAGACCATAAACACAAAGAGAAGTTTATCATCACTGAGCAGGAGACTGACAGGTAGAACAGATAAATACTTACCCTGTCATTTTATTTTCTTTTTTGTTTTGTTACTAAGTGTTTATTAAGATTTTTTTTTTTTTTCTTCAGATTCAAGGAAGAAGTTGCCAAAGCTCTCGAACAATATGAGGAGAAAGAGGACACACTTATTAAACAAGTATATTTTCTAGGCAACACGTCTCATCGCTTGTTGTCTTTTACAGTTACAGATACGATTTCTAATTTTGATGTTTCTTTTGTTACGTCTAGCAAGCGGCTTTAATCCGGTCGCAGGAGCAACACAGGCTGGAGGTTCTTCAGGCTCTAATAGAGGTTTGTGTTCCAGGAATGAAGCAACAGTATCCATAACTCAGTGGAAGAGCTGGCAGTGTGTCGTATATATTTGAAAGATTTTCATGAAACATGCTAGTGGATATTGTGAGTGCATCTATTTAATTCAGTTTATAGCACTTTCAGATATACTACACAATGCAACTGAGATGTGTCATGGGGGAAAGACCTTGATTGGAATCATCCTCTTCTAGGTGTTTTCTAGGCTTTTGTAAAAATGTGATGCGTTATCATGTATGATGAGTGTGGGTTGTTACTGTTGACATTTCCTGAATCAAACCCAGCCTGATCCAGAACTGCAGCAGTCTGCTGAACAGGAGCAGCAGAACATCCAGCAGACGACCTGGTAAGAGATCCAGACCTGTGTTCTTACACACTGGTGAAAAAAATCTAACCTGGCTGTCTTACTAGATTTACACCAAATGCAGTCCATCAGCCAAGACATTTGGTGTCTGATGTTTCTGCGCTGGAGCTAGAGTAGCTGTAATTGACAATCCCTACTCTGTACTAGCCCTTCTAGCCCATAATGATCTTGTGTAAAAAGGAAAGTTAGCGCTCTCCTCCAAGTATATTGAGTCTCCCAGTGGCACAACCCAAGCTGCAGAATGTAAAATGTATGTACACTATATGGCCAAACATATGCAGACACCAGACCATCACAGCCATATGTGGGCCTTCTTTAAATTGTTGCCACAAAGTTGGAAACACAATTGTATAGAATGTTTTTGTATTGTGTAACATTACAATTTCCCTTCACTGGAGCTAAGAGGCCCAAACCTGTTCAAACATAACAACACCCCTGTGCACAAAGCGAGCTCCATGAAGACATGGTTTGCCAAGTTTGAAATCAAAGACCTGCACAGAGCCCTGACCTCAACCCCCCTGAACACCTTTGGATTGAACTGGAATGCAGACTACATGCCAGGCTTCCTCGCCTGACATCAGTGTCTGACCTCAATAATGCTCTTGTGGCTGAATGAACACAAATCTCCAGAGCCATGCTCCAAAATCTGGTAGAAAGCCTTCCCGGAAGAGTGGAGGTGGTTATAACAGCAAAGGGGGAATAAATCTGGAATGAGATTTTCAAAAAGCACATATGGGTGTGATGGTCAGGTGTCCACAAACTTTTGGCCTGTTTTGTGTCAGGCCTCATCATACCACCACATCGCTGATTATTTTCCCATAACTGCACCTCCAAGTGTTTTACTCCTTAAGAACAAAACCTCACTGTGTAGCCAAACACTATATCATTATGGGGCGGCCATCTTGGTTTCGATGTTGTCTTCATTTCAATTTATTATTATTATTATTATTATTATTATTACACACAAGACAAGCAGCTGGGGTGTATGAATTCTCAACAGACACAGTTAACACTAGTGACATATTACAAGTCTTGTTAAGCCACACCCAAAAAAGTTTGAAGTTGTTTGAAACATGGATGATGCAGTATAATTCCACTTGTAAAAATATATTACAAAAACTCATTTATCAAAAAAAGATTAACAGGGTCATTTGAAGACTTTCTAGAATTTCTGGACAAATTTCTGGCTGTCTTCCTTTAGCGACATTAGCCTGCTAGTTCCAGTGCAAAAACTGAAGACACAAGCTTTGAACACCAAACATATCATGGCTGTTTTGAGGAATGTGGAAATTGTGTAGATTTTTTTTTTTTGGCAAAGCATTCCTTTTAGTTTTAGTATTGTAATCAAATATGCCGTATATTACGATATAAAAATTGGTAGTTCGAAGAATTTTGTTACTGATATTGTGGAAGGTGTAGAATAACAGTTCAGTTGCACTGGATTTGACTCTTGTATCTCAATAGCATGGGTTCAGAGCAGATGGGAAGTTTTCACAGTGTACTGAATGAGCAGGCAGGACCAAGCCATAATGATCCCTTCATGCAGAGTCAGTGGGACGATTCAGGACAAGGCCTTACTTTCATTGGCTATCAGGTAACTTCTGAAGAATTCATCATGACATTGGCATTTGATTCCTCATCACACTTGTCTGAGAAACTCTAACCCTTGATGTTGCCTTTTTAAGGACTGCTCTGCCAATGGAAACGTTCACACGGGTGAGTTAAACTCAAAAATTATGTTGACGGAGACTGTTGAATGATTGTGTAGAAATTGTATGAATGTTGTGTCATAGGGGCGGTGCCTCCATGGCTGCTGGAGGATCCTGAGGACCAGAGTGTGGGTAACTCGCAGGACATCGGTCCATCTCTGCAGGATTTTCTTAAACACAGTAAGCAGTTCTTTTTCAGAGTAATTGGGCTAGAAATGTGTTTCCAGATTTCTAAACTTGCTTGTAGGTGTATAAAGGGATAATCTAACCAAAAATGGGTACATGGCCATTGAACAATGAAGCTCCTGTTGGCCTTTTCTGTTGTGCCACTTTTAACGTCCCTCAATCTCTGTTACAGAAGAGCAGCAGAAGCTCAAGAAGCTCCCAGCCAACCGCGTGGGTGCCAACTTCGACCACAGCTCACACACCGACGCTGACTGGCTTCCGTCTTTCGGCCGAGTGTGGAACAGCGGCAGACGCTGGCAGTCCAGGTGAGATCCAAGATTAGACACTGTGCAGCTCATAGTTTAACCACTATAGATAGTGGTTAAATCCCAAATGGTGTTGCTTTTTCAGGCATCAGTTCAGGCAGGAAGAGGCTAAAAGTGGGCAGAAGAGAGGGAGGGAGTGTGGAGGAAAGGCAGCCAAGAAGCAGAAACATCTCACTAATGGAGACATCTGATCAGCAAATATTCGTAGGAACACTGCAACCTGGTCAGGAGGAGCACGAAACTAAGTTCAGGTGGTTTTTACATCCATTGCGAGAATGCAGGACTTCAGACTGTTAATAAGGAATGTTCATTGTGTATGTTTGGATTTTTTTCATAGCAAGTCACAGCAAACATGTAGAAACATTCCTGATTTATGTAACATATTAATGCAGTTTGTAACTGCACTGCCTTTCTCACATTGAGAAACATAGATCTAGATTACTTTGTGGTATGATTGTAGTTATACCACAACGCTGTTGAATTCTCAAATGATATTAATGTACTCGTTCTGATAGGTTATCGTTTCTATAGTAACAGCACGGACATGCCACATAAACAGATTAACGCCATGTTATTTAACCAAGAAAAATGTATAATTGTTGATGTAGTGATGTTTGCTTTAAGGAGACATTTATTAAACATTTATGGAAGGAGTCTCCAGTGTCAGCACATTGTAACAATCAGAATTAAAAATTGCTCATTCAAGTTTTCACCACAGCAAAGTCTTCAGGATGGAGGGCTTTACGTTTTCTGGTTTCTCCGTAACATGACGAGAGGAAAAAAAAAAGAGGCTGGTGAGGGAACAATTATTTATAGCTGCTTTTACATAAGTGATAGAGGATGTTCCGCAACATTTAAACGTATACTAATGCATAAAAATTGACATTCTTTAACCAATAAAAATTCCAATTATTTTCAAATTAGAATTTTTATTAATTAAAGAAAAAAAATGTCACACCACCTTGTCATTGACTATTTTCCTATAACAGCACATCCGGTTGTTTTATTTCTTACTTGTTAAAGTAAGAAAATGCTGATTTTAAATGCTGATTTTTTTTTTTTATTTTCATTTTTTTAAAAAAAGATTCTATTTGGTGACGTTTCCCAAACCTGCTGTACCATGCCAAAAGCAGTGACTGGGATGAAAAATCAAATTCACCATTTGTGTTTCCAGTTTATTGAATAAATCTGCAGCATACTGAAGTGGTTCTGATATTGTCCTTTTGGTAATAAACCCAGAAACTCTTATTGCCTTCTTCGGCAGTGGGTGAAAAAAAAAAAACGGAGACAGTGTGCAATAATTCTTTCCATTTTGAACAGTTCAGTCTTATTTATGCAATAG
Source organism: Pangasianodon hypophthalmus (assembly GCF_027358585.1). NCBI lineage: Eukaryota > Metazoa > Chordata > Actinopteri > Siluriformes > Pangasiidae > Pangasianodon > Pangasianodon hypophthalmus. Next base: position 15,044,883 of record NC_069736.1, on the reverse strand, counting down.
AATCTATTAGAGCTATTCATATCTTTTTCCACAGAAGGCTAAAAGATCATTAATAGTGCTCAATAATAATAAAATATAATACCTCATGAACATTAGCCAAAATAAAAAGTACAGATTACATTAATATTTAAGGATACCTTGTAGTCATTTATTTTTTTCCTTTTTTGGGTTTTTTAGTAGGTTCTGTTAAAATAATACACGACTCATATATAATGTAGAAAGCAGAAAGAAAAAAAAAGGAATTAGGTCTCTGTAAGAGATGCAGTGTTGGTCATAATTGTACAATTTTACACTTATAGACCTTTAGGGGTCTTTTTTTTTTTATAACAAGTCCTTGCAGTAACTTTCATAATCATTTCTATCTTCATACAACTTCATTCCCATGTCCCGGATAAAAGGAAAATCCATGCTATAACCATCCAGTAAGACTTCCAATCGAGTTTGGCTTGTACAATAGAAGAATATAGTGCCTTGTGGTGATAAAGTTCTGCTTTCTCTTGGTCACTTCTGACTGGACCATAGAGATCTTCAGTAGCGTCATTCAACAGAATGTGGTAGAGAAAAAAGCTTAAAGTTATGAGACAGAGGCTTCAGGTTGGTGATGAGGACACAGGAAAGCAGCAACATCCCGTCTTTTCAGATTTTCAGGCAACTCGCTTTCCCCCTACACACAGTAACAGCAGTAAAGAGCGATGCCTCTTCCAGCTTTTCTCTCCGCATCAATGTTAGATTAAAAGGATTCAGCATTTTACCCTTAAAACCAGAGAAGCTCATATTTTAGCTATTTCAGAAAGAAACCTGAACAATAGGCTTTATGAAAATCAACATCCTGATGATGACCCTGATTGTGTGTATTGAAGCTTCAGTACGAGCTGCTTTGCTCAGAATCAGTAACATATTCTTCCTGTAGTTTAGTGGTCAGATGTGTAGTTTCAGGCCACATGAGGCCCTCATGCAGATGTGTGCGGCAGTAATAACATTCATATCCATACAGAATAGGAATGATCCATCTGGCTTTATGTAGCATTAGTCCTTATGAAGGACATTTCATAAGTCGATTGCAGTCGAGGTCTAAGGCCTATAGAACTACATCTGGCATCATTTTATTGGTTATGATATCAAACTCAATTTCTTCCAGTCAGAGCCGAGCATTTTTTAAAAACTGTCAATTTCACATATAAGTTGATTCCACGTGAAAACTAGAAGAGATGAAGTCCAGGATTTAGATTATCCTTGGTGCCATGCTGCCATCGTTCTCTTTTACTCTGTGAGTTTTGTAGAGAGCTGCTTCAATCCAAATCTTGGTAATTCCAAATAAATAACTGAAGCAACTAGGGATGATGGAATGTCTTCATAAATTTCCCCCGCTCTTTCCTCAGAAAGTCAGCCAGAGAACTTGGGTTTTCCTGTACTGCGTGTGTGAGGTTTGGTTTGGGGTCTCGGTCTTCGTTATTGCAGCTAAGATGCACAAGAGTTGAGCAGGGAGCAGCAGGACCACAGCAACCTTCCTGTGTCTCTTCTACTTCCAGCAGGATACCATAGCTCCAGAAACACTAGCTTTTATCTGTGAAGAAGGGGGAAAAAAATGCAAGGCAGACACTTGTTACTGATTTATATTTTAAGCTGTGTGTGTGTGTGTGTGTGTGTGTGTGTGTGTGTGTGGATAGTGAACAAGTTAAAGAATGAAGCAGTACCTTTGTTTTCTTCTGATTCAGTAGCTGCTTGCTCTGAGTGCCTTTGGCATAGTTGGTTATATTTTGATTCTACATCCTTAAAAAAAAAAAAAAAGAAAAGACAGTAGCGTGAGCAAACTTCAGTATGAATTTTAGAAGGATTAAATCTTTTTTTTTTTTTTTTCCCCCAGTCAAGAATAGTCGGGCAAAAAAAATCAATTGTAATCAATCAGCCCAGAGAGGTTTGGCTCTTTGCACTAGAGCTACTACACTAATGTATCCAACAAGTAATGAAAATCATACATAAATAGATGATAGATTTATTTGTACCTCACATTGTCTAGCACCATAATCTTGCATTTAAATAAATTTTATGACATATCCCTGCTATTTTACAAAAAAATTAAGTTTTTACTGCACTTTTCTGGCCACCAGCTTCAGGATCTTCCATGCGCCAGTTCAGTGGGATGAATTTTTGAATGTCACAATGCAAAGAGCTTTTCAGAAGAAGATATAGTAACTCTTGAAAAAGGTCATGGAATCCTGTCTTTAAAAGCTATTAGAGTTTCATTTAAATCAGTTATTGGTGAGTAAAATGAGGTAGGTTTGCATGTTTGTTGACAGGCTACATACAGGAAAAGGTCTTTACTTTGTCACCTGCCATGGCAGTTAAAATGGTCCTTATTGAACACTGCATGCTTGTTGCTTATTGGCTTAATCATCAGCGTCAGACTGAGAGTCCGGAAAACAGAGGATGTTTACAGTATGGGAAATACGATCCTAAATAAATCTATCAATGCTTTCATTCAAGATTATTTAAAATAACACCATATGAATGCTCTAGATAAATATAGACAAGGATTTCCATTAGTCGTTAGCTCTAGTGCAGAACCAAAGAGACGTGTTCAACAGCAAACATGAGTTGGCTGATGGACTATAGTTGAGAGCTGTAATGTAAATTCAATTCCTACACCAAACTATTCCTTTTAAATGAAATGCTCATTTAAAGCCTTTTTTATTTATATTGATATTTTTTCATCCAAGGCACAGTAAGACCTACTGCAAATCATCATCATACACACATTCACGTTCATGCTTAACATGGAATAAAAGCAGATTTAGGTATTTATGTCACGCGATTTCCATCCAGGTTTGTTGAATCCAGAGCTCTATTGAACAGTAATGTCAGGTGTGCATCAGGTTAGGATTACCTTCAGCTGCTGCAGGTTGCCCTGAAGCAGGCGCAAGTGTGTCATGACCTGTCTGCTGAAGTTGGGTCCTCTGCTCTGAGAGGATGCAGAGGACAAGAGCTTCTTCAGGTCGATGACCGAGTCACCTGCTGCTGCAGGCTCGGTGCTGCAGGCCTGCCCATCGTCATCAGTGCTGCTCTCACCTGAACCACCGTAACCCTCCAGCACCATGTAACTGCCTACTGCCAGAGGGAAAAAAAGACAGCATGTTAAGAAACAAACAAACAAAATACTAAAACGCTATACTAGGCTTTAACTTCATCAAAATAACATTATTTCCAGACATAGCAGTCATGGAAAAAAAAAAAAAAAGTTCTGACATGCAAATAAAAAAGCACAATAAACAAACCAAGAACTTTATTTTTATTAGCAAGGTAAGAATATAAGCCCCACTATGTGATCATCTCACCAAAGTCCTCTGAGCCTTCAAAGAAACCTGTGTCTCCTGAGGGCAGCTCGTGACGATTCTCAGTCCTGGTGTGTGCGGTCTCTGTCCTCTCAGCGCCGTTCTCCACTGAGCCACCAGGGGCAGTGTTTTCCTCTGAGCCCTGCAGAGACCCTGCCCTCAGCTCAGCCTCCCCCCTCTCTCTGTCCCTGTCCACATCCTCTTGACCATCCATGTGATTGATCAGGAGCTGCCTCAGAGCAGCCACTGAGGGAGAGACAGACAGAAAGACAATTAAAGGTCATTAGTGGAGTTTTAAAACAGCTGCACAAAACAGTAACTAATCAACATTTTGTGACCCCTAACATGACTAAGGACCTATGCTGTTTTTGCCAGGCAACAAAGACTACCCAACAGGGACTTGTGGGTGGAGCTAGAAGTAGTGACACTCTTGATTGGATAAATACAATGCACAATGAATAGTACAACTAAAGTACTGGACAGGGTGAAAAAGGATTTATGTGTGTTCAAATATGTTTATGTGCATCGACGCAGTACTATAAACCAGGCTTTACTCTATTCCTCTTCATTTTTGCTTGTTACAATGTGAATGACTGATGCTGAGTCAGTGATTTGTATTGAGAAACAAACTAAACTAAGCCTTCCCCGAGCTGTTGAGAATAAACACTCACAGGTTCGAAGCGCCTCGTCTGCCATCAGTGGAGGCAGGTCAAAGGTATCCAAGTCCTTCTCCTCTACAGCGATGGCGTGCCTCGAGCGCTGCTTCAAGAACGGAAGTCTCTCTGCAAGCTCGGGGTCTAGGAAGGTCTCCTCATCCTCCTCTTCATCCTGAACCTGCAGTGAGTGCTCACCCTCTCCTTCTGCCTCTCCCTCATCCTCTGACTTGGTGTCAAACGGGTTGCTTCCTGCTGTAGGAATCTGCATGATCTCTGAGCAGGAAGTAGCATCTTTTTCTAAAGGGGAAAAAAAAACCCTTACAGAACAGCTACTTCACCCAAAGATAACATAGGAGCACTTGCTAGGGGTCAGTTAGCTTTATGAAAATGAATATGAATTCATCCTAACATTCATAAAAAAACTCATCAGCCTGAGATTTGTCACAGTTAAACATCATCCTGCATTAACCTGACTATAATTCCCTGTTGTTTTTATGGATCATGCCAGTGTGACAGTATAACTGAAACTGAAACAATGGAATGCAAAACATTGATCAAAAATCACACTAAATAGCTACAAGCAGCAATCTGTGGAGTCTAAGTACACCTCACAAATAGTGCACCTAATAGGCAGATCTGGCTAGTTACACAGAACATTAAGACCATTTCTTAAAATGTTTCTGAAAGTTGACTGGCCTCGTTTGCGGCTATACTGAGGCACAAATTTTTTATTGACACTAATTTTATGTAGATATGGCAAAGAAACCTAGGATTAGTTTGCAAAAGCAGGCTTTGAATATTACTCAAATTATCTTAAATTCGAGTGGGTGGTGCTAAATGGTCCAAATTGGTCCAAAACACCAAGAAATCAGATGAAAATGAAGAATTTTGTCTCAAGGATTAACGGTTCTCAAGATATAGACCAAAATGTAAAATGCTGCACTATAACACCACCATCAGGCTGATTTCTCTTCCAAGTAGAAGAAGTGAATACCACCTATTGACCAAGTTTCACACTGGTACTACCTATATTTTGTCTGCATGACTAGATTTAGATAAGAAGAAGAGTGTTCAAAGCACTTGGCCCCCTAAATATAAAATAATTCTTAGAGCACTCATTTGCATATTGTAAGCTGTACTATAATAACAATTAAATGGTATATTGTACAGCCCTACTCAAGATTCATCAAATCACAACTGAGAACGGGGTAAGGATCGGTCCCTGCCATTCTTAATTACAGACCCGTGAATCAAATACCTGGAGACTGGATGCTCCCAGTAGAGATGCGATCCGGATCTTTGTTCATTTTTGGCATTCCAGAGTTCATCTCATCATCAGCTTCCCGCTCCCCACTGCAAAGGAGTCAGACATGGAATTAGCAAACTGATTTAAAGTTTATGATTTATGATGGTAACCAAAATAAAGAAGGCTGCCACAAGTGCAACCCATGATCATAACTGTGTTACTTGTTTTCCACATAAACAGAATGGTCACAGTAACTGAACTCACTCATTCTGAGGCAGGCTCTTCATACAATCTGCTCTTTGCCCGATGAGATCGTGCCACCTGGACAACAGAAAGAGTAATAAAGAACAACAATAAGTTAAAGAGCTATGTGAGTTTTAGAATTTAAGATCATGTTACTTTGACATGTTACCCATGTCTGCAAACACAAAGGACTTTATTATTTACTCACTACTAACTGCTTCAAACAAAACTCAAATAAAATGTAGGACACTGAACTTTTAGTCCAGTGACTTTATCTTTCCACATAAAACTCATTATGGTGTTGTGTTCAAAACTTGTTTTTCAATTGGAAACAGACACACTGATGATCCTGAATCTCGTGGATAGAAAAGTGTACAAAAGATATGAAATGATCTGAGAATGAAGCATCTTAGGTTGAGACTAGGATTTGCTAGGAATGCTGTAGGAAAACCAATTCCATAATGGTTCCAGCTCCTAAACTGGTGTAATCACAGGATGGTTCTTATTGCAGGTTTAGGGAATCTGCAAACTTCCCCTAATGAACAGTGTTACATTTCTGGTGGGGGGCTGAACATGTATCAGCAATCTGGCTTTGAATTTTATTCCCAGTTCCTAAATACCAGCTTATTGCAGGTCATCATACAAGGACTGTACTTACGTTTTCTGCTCAGACACGGTCTGTGCCATCAGCTCATAAATCTGAGCGCCATAATCGGACATGGACACCACAAAGAACGACTTGTTGTCTGTGAACAGCACATTGAACACTGAGTTAGTACTGACTCTGTAAGCTTCAGCGTTCCTTAAAAAAAAATCCATCAGTGAAATTATGATCATGAACAATCCGAACGTTCATTTTGGATTGTTCATTCATTCATACTTTCATTTCTACTTCCTGGCCTGACGCACCTGTTGCTACAGAACGCACCAGCACGGTGCTGAGCTTGATGATTGGACTGAAGATATGTTTGGTCTCGGCCGTGCCTGCCAGATTCTTACTGTGGCACTTCAGGATCAGCTTCTCATCCTGCTTCTGCAGCAGCACCAAGATGTCCTCTAGCAGGAGTGTGTAGAGCTCTGAACAACACAACACACACACACACGTTAGGACAAAGCAGCTCATGGTTTCGGAATGTTAACAGACATTACTTGTATGTTAAAAGGGCAGCTTGTCATTTTTAGATAAACTTTTGTCTTCATCTAACCAGCCCTACCCCAATTTCTGGGCCAGAAAAATGTAAACACAAAACTGCACATTAGCCACATCCACTGCATGGTGCTATTGCAAATCTGAATTTTTCCAAAGTATCTTTGAAATGATATGATTACTACGGTTCTATAAACACTTTGAGATTTTTCAAATTGCACCTTTAATGGTTTCTCTTACCAATAGTCTTGTCTTTATTCACTTTCCAAGACAATGGTCCCTCATGCACCATTTTCCGTTTGGTCAAGTTGAGGTTCTACAGAAGGGAAAAAAAAAGTTACTTTTCTAATAAAATCTCAGATGAGACAGTATTAAATAACTTACAGTGACAATGTAAAAGTAAGGACAGCATGTAAAGTAGTGAAGCATGTGATCTTACCTTAAACTCAGCAATCATGGGGTACTCGCTCTGCTTCAGTGACGAGAGATCCAGTCTTCTTTGGTAGTCCTCTAACCTCTAAAATACGAAGAACAACAAAATAGTCAAGTAGTAGTTCAGCTTTTTATATATAAAGTGTGAATCTTTTGCTGTAGTCTTCTCACCTGTTTGTTTTCAGCCTCTTTTACTTCCTGGTTGACGTGGTTGAGGATCTGACGGCAGCATTCGCAGGCTCGTTTCACTTTGCTTTTCTCCTCAGTGTCGTCTGATAGGTAATAGACACAAATATTATTTAGGAAGTGTGGCGAGCGAGTAAAGGTCATGGATAAAGGAAAAAAGAAAAGGGTTTGCTACCAGTGTATTTTGCAATGTTTTCGAGCAGAAGTGGGTATTTGGTGAGTCTCTGCATCTCCACAGGAATGATGTCCTTCAGCTGGAGCCTTCGACACTGACGATTACTCTCCGCCTCCTGTGAGACAGACACACACACACACATCAATTTTAAACTGCAAGATCTAAACTCAGGACTTTTAAACTCAGTGATGGATCAATATAGAGCTCTTTAAAAAAAAAAAAGAATTGGATTTCTTTGACATCTTCTTTAAGCAAACAACGTATTTTACTAAAACGACATGGAAATTACCCACAATCTAAGAACATATGCAAATTAGAAATGCTACTAAATTCTTCTGACAGTCCAGCTGCACCCTTTTTGCCTATTACCATGGTTACGCCATGCTACCTAAGGTGTACTTCACTGTTAAGGCAGAGAAATGAATCAATCTCAGACTGATTCTGAGTCTGAAGAGCTCTGTGTCCTTTTACCAGCTCAACCTTTAATAGTTTGCATAGGTCCAAAACTGTTGCACCTTGACTGTTGAACTCACAAACCAAATTAGTTGCATATAAAGATGCAGACAGAATTTGTTTCAAATGGAAAAAAATCTTACAAATTTGATCCATATACCAAACTACATATAATTAGAATAAGATTTCCAAGCTTTTTTCTGTCTTTGAGTTCAGGGGTACTTATTAAGTGCTAACTAAGGAGAACACACACAAAACATTTTGGGCTCGATCGCAATGGCATTATGGTTAAATTCTACAGAATTTCTTTAACATTCAGTTCAAGGCCTGAGTCTGTGTCTGACCTGCACAAAGGCAGCAAATCGCTGATCCTTCTTCTGCCTGCTCTTTATAAGCTCCAGAGCGAAGGGCTGGTTACTGCAGAAGGTTCCCACTGCCCGCTTGATCTTCTCCTCTTCTGTTCCACTGAACTGCAAGCAGGAAACACAACCGAGTTCAGCTATAGCTACATTTTAAGTAAACTTTGTTGGTTTAGGTAGAAGAGGAATGTGCATTTTTCCTCACCCAGGACAGCAAATCGTCTCCTATGAGGTCTACGACCGCCGTCTCGTTCTTCTTCCGAATGGCCGTCATTTGCTCTGTTATAGACACTGAAAAAGAGGACAGAAAAAAAATGACCAAACATGATGTCATCATTATACCTAGCTATACTAGCATAAGGCTAAGCTCTGATTTCTTACCGTGTAGCTGGACGATCTCCTCCAGGTTGGTGAAGATGTTTTTGATGTCTGCAGGGGGCAGAATGGCCTCTCGGGTCATCCTCTGGTAGAACACGTTATCCAGCACCTTCAGCATGCGCAGGTGAGCACGCTCCGTGTAGAACAACTCTGCACAGCCAGGCATGAGTGACAAAGTCAGAGAGAGGAAACATATACAAGAGGATGCAACCTGTGAGTGACTAAGTGAATTTGTACCTAGTAGCCCCCCGATGACTATGGACAATAAATAATGTATTCAAGCTGAACATGTCTGTAAAGAAAAAGAAATCCAGGATCTCATGTAATTCCTCACCATTGATCACTTCCTGTCTCTTGATCTCATGCGGTGGCAGCAGTGCGAGGACGTCTGTGCTCACCAGCGTCTGCCAGTGAGGAGGGTCTTGCTCCGGCTCCACCTCAAACGCCTGATCATCCTCACTCTGCACCTCTCCTGAGCTCAACGGCTCCATCCTGCAATGAAACACACCCAATAATATAATTTTTTGCTAACTGCTAATACTACTACTAATGATAATAATAAGCAGCTAATGATACCCACCTTCTGAGTGGCCGCGGCGTCCCTCCGTCAGGATTCCTGCGTACATAAAAGACATGCAGAATGAGATCACCACAATGACATTCAAATCCTCTCCATGTACATCCTCTTCAGCTCTCTCAACATGTCCTACTGTTCCAGTCAGTGTTTAAGAACAAAGTCCTCATTTAGACACTCTGCTGTGTGGAGACTGAGCGAACAGAAATAGCTGTGAAGATGTCCATCTTGGCAGAGGAAGGATTCTCTAACTGCTCGGACTGACATGACTGGCTGCAGTCTACAGCACTGTATTTTCAACTGCAGTCAACCTGAAAAATGTTTACAGCAAGAATGGGACTGTATATGTTCCAGCACTAAATAAATAACAGTAGTAATCTATTACAACCATTACTCCTGCTATCCACAAGTTAATAAAAACTACCTTGCAAACACTAAAAGTAAGAGCGTAGTCGAGCAACATATGTGAATGGAGGACGGAGTCTTGGAGAAAGAGTGGTTAATTTCATGAATGAGACTACACCTGTGTGTGACTGTAGTCTCTATATACCGTGTGTCTTGCAGTGAGGTGCTAGGTGCCGAGCAGAGAGAGCCGGGGATACTGAGCAACAGCGTCCTGCTATGTGTGGATTTTGAAGTATTTCCTTTAAGATGGCTGCCATGTTGAAAGCCAAAAATAAACAGAAAGCTGCCTGCCTCCCAAGTCCTCATTCTCCTCATGCAGAAAGTAGAGCTACTGAAACTTCATTTTGTCCTTTACTTTTGTCCTGTTCTATGTACTTTACTTAAAGTCTCATGGATGTGGATTGTACAGCCCACCTGTCCGTTTCAGGCTCCTCCTCTTGGAGATGGTCCAGAGGATAGGTGAAGTCAAAGTGCGTGCCTGAGGAAGAGGAGTCCTGTCCTTCACCCAGAGGACCGACCTCTCCAAGTCTGGGTAACGCTGTCAAGGGAGCAGTGCCTGATGAATTGTGTGGGGAAAAAAACAGAACATGAGAGATAAGGCCGAAGGAATAACTGAAGGTTGGAATGTAAGAGAAAAAAACCAATGAGAGCGATTAAACATCTCACCTGGCTCTAAATCTCTGGCTGTGCTGTCAGAGCTCTGTGCAGGGGAAGGGCTGAAAAGAGGGGAGTTGATGGAGCCTGTGCTGCCGTCTGGCCCATCACTGGACTGACTGCTCCGTGTTCGGCCTGCTGAAGGTGTTTCAGCCTGATCGGTCGTCCCTAGAGAGGTCTGCGACAGCTGCTTTTGTGTCCGCTGCTTATTCTGCTCTAGAGCCTTGGTAACTGTGCATACAGACAGACAGAGAAAGTAAGTATGATATTAACTTCTCAAGTGCTACTTCAACCAGTCTATCAGTCCTTTCCACATAAAAGCATCAGGTTTTTCTGTACCTTTTCTATCAGCTAATAAAGTTTTTGTTGTGTAACAGCCAAGGCATGCAATTATTATTCAATATAAAAACCATACCGTACATACTCTTTCTGTAATTTGAAAATCAGAATTTTGACTCGGCTTACTTGAGGAGATGTCGGTTCGGCTGGGCCTCTTGTTATGGCTGCGCATTATCTGGAAGCGGGACTTTTTCAGCTTTTCCTCCACGCCTCCATCCTTTTCTGGTTTTATAGTCTTCTGCTCAAGGCAAAAAGAGTAACTTAGAAAAAAAAGCTGTTTATGGCAGAAGTGTGTGCACGAGGAAGAACAAATGTTTAGGGGGTCTTACCTTGATCTTAGGGAGAAGGTTTATTAGCTTGGGTTTGGGCTCAAACCCCCGAGATTCCTTCACCTTCACCCCAAGGTGCTTCATATAGGCCTGGATGACAAACTGCATGGCAGTACTGAAATAAACAAAACTTGTTAATGATAAGTGTATCATCGGAGCTGTAGGAGATTTTATGAAAAATCTGTAATGTGTGCAAGTTAAATGTCATTTTCCTGCATCATTACATTTCTGTCCAGCAGGGGTAGCTAATGTCGAATGTTAAAACTAAACTGATGGCAACGGTTGCCGGGGAAGTCATACAATAAAAAAAGCTGCTCTCATGTAGTCATGTGGGGCAAAGGAGGCTGTGCTGATTACGCAACGCCCGGCCACACACTGGGTAACAGCACAAATATTCCCCACAACCTTCTGCTGTGAGCAACATGAGCCTCCTCTCTTCTCTACCATCTGCCTGCCTACACACACACACACACACACACCTCCAGCATGCTCACCATATGGGCGAGACGGATCATACTACACATAACGCAGTACACTAGTCCATGCACTGTTTAAAATTCTTCATAATCAATATGCACTTTTTTAAATATTACACTGGCATAAAAATGTAAAAAAACACTACAACATTATGCAGTGTGAGTGTGGAGTGTGTAGTTTTGTAGAACATGGAGCTGATGTCAAGTGAAAAGCAGCAAGAAATTTCCCCTTACCACTTCTCCTCCTCTGTGGCTGATGGCGTCAACCTGTAGAAAGCGCAAAAACACACAAGCATGCCAAGTTTTACTTCTTGCTTTAGAACTAAAATAAGGATGGTCTCAGCATCACATATATCAAAGGGTTTCTGGAATGTCTGCTTTATCCATGATGCAGTCTGTAACTGTTACATTCATACTTCCTTTATTTCTCTAAAGGGTCATGGCATTTTGATTGATTCAAGGACCTGACTGGAGCTGGCAAGTATGACTCGACTCACGTTTTGCTAAATACAGTCCTGGTATTTTGTAACAGACTATAAACATGCTTTATGCCAGTGCAAACGACTTCTAGGAAAGCGGTTCAAAAGAACAATGAAAATTAAATTCAGGAGGAGTTGTTGTCGGACTACTTTCTAAGCCAAGAGCGAGGCGCAGAGTCTCATCCAAGCCCTCATCATCTTACATAGCACAAGCAAACTGCAGTAGGAAGCTTCTGTATTTTGATGTTATCAGGGCCCTGAAAGGACAAATGTGAAAGACTAGCATACTGTCTTAATCCACGCTTTAAGCTTTCCTGTTCAACACGTTTTGCTCCCTGCACACTCGGCACGCAAGAGCACCGTGACCTCAGATAGGCCCCGAGGCGGTATGTGTGCTGAAAGAGTGTGTGCATTTATCATTAACTGTAATAAAAAAAGAAAAATAACAAAAACAAAAGAATTGAGACTAGTGGAGAGAGATATTGCTGGAAGGTTTATCTCCGAATGCACCATCTGCAGTTTTTATATTAGTGAGCGTGCCAAGATTTACTGCACTGAAAACACAAAATAAATCTTCTTCTTCAAAAGAAAACCCTGGGAAAACACTTCACATGGGGAAATTTAAAAAATTTTTCCAATATATGTTGTTCTGAAAACTATGTTTCTCATTTCCATGTATTTCAATCAAAAGCCCTCCAAAAGTGAAAAAGGAGAAAACTGCATTTAAATCTCAGTCCAAATGTATCATAGGAGCATCAGAGAACATTTTGAGCAGGCATCTGCTTACAAACTGAATTAAGTAGGTTCATGTCCATTCACTACGGCACATAGCTATCCAACAACTGTGTGAGGAAATCAGCGAGGTTTAAGACATCTTTATGCAGACCTACTGTTGCTAAACTAGCTCCTTACACAACATGATCTTTGCAGTAAGCCTAAACAAGATTAAAAAGTAAATAAAAACATGTCCATGCTATATTATGATGAAATATATTTATGGTTTCATCATAATGGAGCATGTTCTTGGTAGAAAAAAAGAAACTGACTCAAAATTGATTTTTTTGTTGGCTGCTGGACAGAATTCGACCACACCGATATCTAATGGGTTTCACAGACTGCCACATCTATATGACTAAAACTGCTTCTGAGAGCCATCGGAGATGAAATGTGGAAAGCCTTGTGCATTCATAGCCTTTTAGAATAGTAGGAAGATTATAGTGCGATATGTGAGAGGTGCTTGGTCTAAAAGAAACGTTTCCACCTCACTATGGCAAGACTGCGCTGAGACAAACGCATGTGAGGAAGCGAGGGTGTCGGACACAGGCAGAGCTTACACGTCACTACCGGCCAATCATTGTGGAGATGGACGTGCAGTTTGACAACTTAAATTTCTGAAAGTGGGACTTTTCCGAACTGTGCTCAGCTCCATCCGAAGTGCCTCTTCTAAAGTTTGGATTAAACTCATACAATTTCAAGCTCTTCAGTACAAAATCTACTGAAGCAAAATGGTAAAATGTTATGCTAGTTTTATGCTAGACAAGGTTAGCTAAATAACATTACTGCAAATAGGCCTATGTTTGGTTTAACCTCTAAAAGGGGATTTTAAATCAAAGGCATAGCTCAATCCAAATCACTAAAAATAAAGATGCCACTTGTTACTTACAGGACTTCATTGATCTTGGAGATGATATGCTCTGAGCATGAGCGCTCTCTCTCCAGGGCCACACGGTCTCGCACGCGCTCAGTATCGAGTCGGCTAAGCTCAGCTTCGGCCAGAGTCAGGCCCATACTGCGCTTCTGTCTGAGGAAGGAAAAACACAAACACACATGAACACATTCCCTAACACGCTGACATTTTTCAGCACTTTTCCAATATCTGTGTAAAGGTTATCTGTTCTCTATCCATGAAAATAGGAGGAGTTTCTCTAGACCTGATTACTGATAGTGGGCTTTGAATAGCAACATTGTACATTAATGTCAGCAGCTGCAACCAAACAGTCAAGTGTGCCAATACTTTAATCTTTCAGACAAGAGAAAAATACAGGTAAGTTTCAGAAAGAATTCAAACTTTATAAAATGATGTTAAAGCTCAGCAAAACGCTGCACATTTTCTGTGGCTGAGCCGAAAAAGACATTATAGCAAAGTGCAACAAAATGCGAAACCAGGTGTAATTTACTGAGCCAAGCTGCAATGTCAAGTTGGAAAATGGTGTGTGTGTATGTGTGGCTGTTACCTGAAGTCTTCCAGGTGTTTCTGGATGTCAGGTAGGAGTGTGTCCTGTAGCTGCTGCACATGCTGTCTTTGAACATCCTCTGGAATTAAGTCAGGCTTCCATCGATCTACACACACACACACAGACACACACAGACACACACAGACACACACAGACACACACAGACACACACAGACACACACAGACACACACACACCTTTGTGATATTTTATTTTAAGAATTTTAAGAATTTCTGTACAGAATACAAATTAAATATAAGCCTAAACTTATTCCACCACAAAATAATTAGTTTTACATTCATATACTCATCACCAACATGTAATATGTAAGAAGTAAAAGTCTTGGTGGTGTGTGGGTGGTGTGATACAGTGGAATTACTGTTACCACCCTGTTTATTTTGCTATAACAGCATGTTGTGAAGGGTTATTCCTCTTACACCACAGCAATCAGCCAACAGGTACAGTTTTTATTTAGTGAAGATCAACAGTTATCATGAAACCTGTGATTTGTCTTACAGCTGGAACTACTGTCACAGCTGCTGTTATAGTGAAGTAATCTATAAACAACTTCTGACCAATCAGAACTGAGAATTCCCAGCAAGCCCTGTGATATAATAAAAAATGACTCACTGGCATTCAACCACAATGCCAGAGCGTGCAAGCTGATTGACGTCATTTAAACAATAACAATTACAGATCATAGATGTGAGGCAAAAATAACAATGTGTGCTTACCCATGTCAGCCGAGATCGAGTCTGGCACCACTACTTTCAGTTGCTGGAGTAAAAATGAAAAGATAATATGAACCATGATGTGCACTTAGACCTATATTTGTGTGTTAAAGTGTCTAGGTGTGTGTGCTAAAGTGAATGATTGTGTGTGAGCATGTGTTTGTAAGGGCTCACCGCTGTTCGGTCCATGAACGTGGAGTGGAGCTCCCCGAATATCCGCCGTGTCTCTTTGGGGTTGCTCTGCTTGTAGAGCTCGGCGTAGAGGTAGCACAGCTAGAGCAGGAAAAAACGAGTGGCACATAAGAGAGCTTCATTTACAAATACCTTTCCACACACTTTGAAATCCAAGCATAACCTAAAAGTTCTGCATATCATAAACCTACACGTTCTTTTATTCTAAGTTCTTTTTCATTTAAAAATGTCCCACACATGTGCCCAGTTTGATGCTGATCACACCACACAGATTTTTTAAAAAAATGTTGTTGGTTGTTAAAGCAGTTTGGAATGTCCGATTTAAGGAAGGTATGAAGAGAATGTTGAAGTTTTTGGTTCATACCAGAGGTGCAGGGTCAAACTGAGAGACCACGTGATGCAGGAAGGCTGCGAGGTGAGCAGGCCGAGACTTCAACAGCTCTATGGTCTGAAAACAGCTACACTGGCCGTTCATCTGAGACAGATTAACAGACAAAATAAAAAAAAAAAAACAGTAAATGACTGAGTGACTTTCTGTTTCTGTTGTCTACAAAAAAAATGGAAAGCCACTTTGAGTCACTTCATCAAAACTTCTACCTGAGAACACAGAAAGAAATAGAGACAACAGAGTTCTCACCTGCTCCTGTTCGGTGTCAAAGTCATCGTCCTCAGCTCCGATGATGGGAGGCGGCAGACGGGACGACGGGCTTCCCACGCTGCACTGATAGTTCGAGTCCTGACGAAATGATAAGCCACTCTTTAGCGAGGTTAGGAGACTCTTAGAAAAATGGGAACTTGAGGAGAAATTAAGTGTGTGCTCACCAGGTCGACCACATCCTCGCCGTCGGGAGACGGGCACGAGTTGAGGCTGATGCGCGGCGTTGACTTTGGGCTGTGGCATGGTGTGTCTCTTTGGTACGGGCTTTCTGGGATCATACTGGGCGTGACCTGTGGGTGTGTGATTGCGGACGACATGGCAATATTAAACATGCACAAACTTGTAGTGAAGTCATTTCAATATAAACACATCTGTACAAGAGCATCACATTATGAAAGTATATGTACTTCTATTGATTACTGAACTTGTCACTAGACTGATATAGCCATGTCATAAAAATGTCAAATGATGTCATGACAGTTTATTTGCTCTGATGTCTCATGTCCGTTACATACTACATTATGTCACATACTAAACTTCCTTTTTTTTTTTTTTATTTAGGAATGTTATGTACATTTTTTTTACCCAGTTACAGTGTAAAATGTAAAAAATATCTGTCTATACACTTATCAAAGGTGGATTTAATACCAGATTTACGCTATTAAATTCCATAATATTATTATCAGGGTACATCATACCACACTTTTCACAACCTGCACACATCCTTAGTTCACATGAACAGAAAATAAATGAGTGTGTTGTGGTAGCAGTGTTGGGTGGTGCTAACCGGTGTCGAGTTGCTGTTCATGGGTGATTCTAAGTCATACTGCCAGGATAGAGAGGCGTCCACGTCTCCTAACCCTCCTCCTTCCTCTGGATCTCCTTCTCCCGGTCTCGGAGAAAGCAGACCATCCTTCACACACATACACACGTTGTATTATATTAAAAACGGTACAAAATGGTGAATTCCAATGAGTAGGGTAATGGAGTGATGGAGAAAGGTGCAAACTAAAGCATGGTGAAGTGTATGAAGACAGAGACTTACCTGTCCAGCCGTGGTGGCTTTACTGAGTTGGCCCTGAAGCAGAGGAATGTGCTTCTGGGCTTCCTGGATGTCCTTCAGTAGTCTCGCTGTAGGGTTTCTGCTGTATTCCTCTTTCATAGCCTACAGTTCACATACAGAGGAACAGACACTGTAATGAGCTCCATCGGGCTGTGTCGATGCATCCGCGAGTGTGCGAGCGCCTTTATCCGTTCCCACAGAAGAGGATGTGAAAATGTGCAAGAATCACACCATGTGCCTGTATTATGTTCCTTAAAGTGACACACTCTCAAGCGATCCAGAAAATGTGTCAGATATCAAGAATAGCTCCGCTTGCTTCTGCATTACACTAGTGCTTTCCCGTCGTTATGAAACATGTCTCGTCGTCTTTCTTAATCTCTATACAATCAAAATTTGCATATAAAACCAAACATTTCATGTTATAGCACAGCACATTAACTTGTTTCGCAGATATTCCACAATATTAAACTGGATTAAAAAGTGTGATGTATCATTTTTTAAATTAACAATATTGTAATCATTGGTAAACTGCTGTTAAATAAGAGGAATAAAACACATCTGGATGTGCTGTTATTAGAAAACTGAGCTGCATCACACCACCCTGTCGCAGATTATTTTCCTATAACAGCACACCCCCAAATATTTTACTACTAATATTAAACATGTGCCTTTTGGAATGATGAATGATATTTACGCATATTAACAACAGCCTTTGAATGCAAACAGGACACGCCTTGACAGGTCTGGTGCGACACTGACCTGCAGGTCTTGCTGCTCCTTCATGAGCATCTTCTGCAGGATGTCGACTTTCTGATTAAACACTGCACCGCTGTCTTCCTGCAACGCCACACACAAGAACACAAACCAAACTGGCTTTAGGTACAGTGTACAGCAACTACACATGTGATGGGATGTACAGTATGACCACGAGCAGGAGACATGAGAGGCATCACACTTATTTACTTACTTGAAATGGCACATAATAAAAGAAATGAATATGAGAAAAGAGTGGTGAATCTGTGAAAGAGGAAATGAGAGCTGGAGACAGAAAAAGGTACTTGTGTGAGGAAATGAGGTCATAATTTAACAGTATGGAGAACAGAGAGAGAATCTCTCTCACACACACACACACTCGCTGATTCTGATTAAGGTTTGTCCAAGGAACAGAATCCAA
The DNA here is from genome assembly GCF_027358585.1 of Pangasianodon hypophthalmus. NCBI lineage: Eukaryota > Metazoa > Chordata > Actinopteri > Siluriformes > Pangasiidae > Pangasianodon > Pangasianodon hypophthalmus. The sequence goes on along the minus strand of NC_069736.1, from coordinate 15,026,972 downwards.
CATCTGAAGCTGGTGTTTTTTCATACGTAAACCGACTGCGTAATGACTCTCAGTAGTGCTGCTCCATGATTTTAAAGTCATTTTAAAAAGGTCAGCAGAAGTCTATACTATACTGTTCAAGCATAATGATAATATTGGACGTAATATAGGAATTTGTAACATTCATTCTGAAAATGTCAGTACAGCATCCTGAATTTAACTGAATTGAACTGAACGTGAATCTTGAGCTCTGGAGCAGGCCTCCTGGGATCATTTGGTGGAACAGTTTCATTATCGATTGTATATTATTTCATTAACATGCTTCATCATGAATGCTGTTCTTTAGAATTACTGTGATATTATCATTACTGAGAAAAATTAAGAGAGAGCATGATTAAGAAACAAAGAGCAAGATAATAGAGGAGCAACAGTGTGTGTGTGTGTGTGTGTGTGTGTGTGTGTGTGTGTGTGTGTGTGTGTGTGTGTGTGTGTGTGTGTGTGAGAGAGAGAGAGAGTGAGTGAGTGAGCGAATGAGAGAGTTCTTACCCATGCAGGCAGTGGGGAGGTGATGCGGTCGGAGGGAGAGGTGGAGGAAGAGGATGAGCGCTCGGCTACAGTGGGGCCCGGGGAGTGAGGGGAGCTGAGGGAGGAAAGAGGGTCTCCATCTCCCTCTCCCTCTGATAAGGGGATCTGCGGCAGGCCCGGGGGTCTCCCCAACACCGTCAGAGCCACGTATGAACCCGCTGTAAACACGCACGCGCACACACACACACACACACACATTGAGAAAGAAAGACCATACATATAATAAATACAGCTTCATATTTTCGGGGACATGCTGTTCTTAGGTAATGCATAAATGACATACTTACATTTTATTAACTTCACGACTTCTACATGATTGGAATGTGTTACTAACGTCCCGTTGACCTGCACAAAAATTATGAATCATTTTACTAATACTGCAGCGCTGATCCTACATCATCACAGTCAGTCAGCATACATCATGTTTGTGTATTACTACAATATGCCAGAAGGAGGTGTAATGAGCCGAGTCTGTGCTCTGGGATGTACACGTTTAATGGAAAAATAACCGCAAAGGCAATCTGATGGGTTTCTACAGCTTGAGGAACGTTTTAAATCTGTCTGCAAATGAATAACGAACATGTTTTCTCTCTGAATAAATTCAATTCACTAATTTAATCAAACATTATATACAGAAACGGCTTACCTTAATAATTCTATCACCCGTCTGAACACCAGCTCGCATAGCAGCTCCATCTAACAACACGAGAGAGAGAAAAACAGAGAGAGATAGAGGAGGGACCGGCAGATAAGAGACGTGAGACAGACAGAGAAGCGAGAGACACACAGAGGAGAAACAGACAAAGAAGAGACAGCACAGGAGAAACAAATGGAGGGGAGAGAGACAGAAGAGAGACATAAAAAATGTAGAGAAGGGATAGACAGAAAGAGGAGAGACAGACAAATAGAGCAGAGATGAACAGAAAGGAGAGAAATGAACAGAGAAAGGAGTCAGTCAGATTGAGAGGCGACAGACAGAAAGAAAGGCGATGGACAGTGAAGAAAAAGACAAGCCGTACTGTAAGATTCAGTGACGGGAATATGAGCTTATAATGAAAGGAAAGACTGTCTGCTGTTGATTAAAGCTGATCTAATTAAAACTCTCTTGTTTCCAAACTGGCTGAATTATTGATAAATCCTCATGATGTCAGTATTGAGCTAATTAACTATGACAATTACTTTAGCCATTATCATGCAGTCCTTATTGAAGAACTGAATAAACAGAGGAATAAATGTGCTGCTGGTTCTCCTCAGTGCTTACTGAAACACTGCAGCTCACCTTCTTTAACCAGCTGGACAAATACTGGGTTATCTCCGCTCACTGTCAACCCGAAGCCATTCTCATCTTTCTGGATAATCACACACCGCTGAACAAGCCCTGAGAGAGAGAGAGAGAGAGAGAGAGAGAGAGAGAGAAGAAGAAGACAGAGGCAGACAGAAAAAAATATTAAAAAGTATCCCTTATGAATGGCCACAGATGAGTGTAATAGCTTGTAGCCAAACGGACACAGTCCCGATGAACACACACGCACACACAGACACACACCTATATGCCTGTGAAGTGGGCGTGGACTGCTACTCCCAAAAACAAACTGCTTTTACTGAATCACACTGTACCACTTAAAATCTAAATGGTGTTGAATTGCTTCAAATGCATCATACATCCACATCCCCACTGTACCATCTATGAAGCGCCCTCGTGCACACACACACACACACACACACACACACACACACACACACAATAATCATTGTACATTTTCATTGTACATCTGCAGTGTGTGTACAAGACTGTGTTCACTTGTTCATAAAGCATTCATGTGCAGTGGCCGAATGCAATATCTTTTCTTCCCCCATTGGGAGCATACACCCTTTCCATTGTAGAACCCAACAGATTGAGCGTTTGTGTGTGCGTGTGTGGGTGGGCGCGCTCCCGGACACTTCACTTGACCTAAATCACACTTCCATCTTACGCTGAGTGCACAGAGTAAAGCTAGGTCAATGCCTGCACTTAGATACATCCACCCAGAGACATCAGTCCGACCAACACCCAAACTGGACAGTTCACTCAAACATTACAGCCATTTCACAAAAGTCAGTTAACTTCTGAACAAAATGGTGCATTGCTCTAAAGCCAATGGACGAGACGTGAAAATCCCTTTATATGAGCTAACGTCTATTACATATACAATTTAAAAATTAAAGTTGTGTGAATGTTTACGTGGGCCAAACGGAACTAAAAATTCCCACCACATTTCAACTTTCAGTAACGCTGATTTTCTTCATACTTACGTATGTGTTTATAAACGCCAATCAGCCATAAATTACCAAGCGTGTACACGGTAAAGCTGATTTACATTTAGGGAAACCAACAAAACTCCATAAAAAGCCAAAACTCACAGACAAAACTACAAAATGAAGACTAAATGGTGAAAGAGCACCAAATTTTCCAGTAATCTTCAAGCTGCAGCGCATCAGGTACCACAGACACACACAAACTATTCCTTCTGCAGGGCGACATTAATTTTGTTAAATTGGCAAAACATTGTCAGGTCTTTTTCCAATCTCCAACCATCCAGTTTCTTGCTCACTTTCAGCCTCGGATTCCTGTTATTAGCCGATGTGGTCTTCTGCTGTTGTAGCTCATCTGCCTTGATGCTCTGTATATTGTGTGCTTGGAGATGCTTTTCTGCTCACCGCAGTTGTATTGAGTAGTTATTTGTGTTTACTGTAGCCTTCCTGTCATCAGTAAGGTGTTTCTCCTGCTCACTGGGTGTTTTTTTTTGTTTTTCACACCATTCTCTGTAAATATGAGAGACATCCCAGAAAATCACCAGTTTCTGAAATACTCAGACCAGCCCATTTGGCACCAACAACCATGCCACAGTCAAACTCACAAAGATCAAATTTTTTCAGATGTGAACATTAAATGAAGCTCTTGATCTGTATCTGCATGATTTTATGCATTGCAGTGAAGACATGACTGGATAATTACATGAATGAGCAGGTATATATAAACTGAGCAAGTCATCCAAAGTCAGACAAGGATGCCAATATTTTAATCTCAGTCGAAATGCATACGTTATATAGTTGTTTTTTTTTGTTTTTGTTTTTTTTTTTACAAACAGGGTGCTACCGTGCTTGTCGTACAAAGCCGTTATGTTATACCCTGTGTAGGGAACACACAAAGGGAACAGGAAATCATTTGAAATCAGCATGGCTTGCTGGGTAATAAAGACGACGACAAAATGCAATATCACGGTTTCTGTCTTGTATGTTCAGAATGCAGCACAGTGATTTTCCACCAGTGCATCCCGGGTGTTGGGGAAATCACCTAATCATCAACATACATGACTGTGGTGTATAATAATGCTAAATCCCCAAGTTATCCTCTCCCATAACCAACACCATGAACAGCCAGGCGGGTTAGTAAGTATCTGAGGTGTCACTCCACTCATGCACAAAAGGCCACAAACCTCAGAGTCTAAATTGTTTCACCACTTAGTGCAAGAACCACTGTTTGTGCTTTCAAATATACCAGTCAGCATAATTATGAGAAAACACTTCACCCTAAAATGCTAATGCTGAACAATGAAAGTCAGTTCCGTTAGCATGACAAAAAGACTTGCATTATGCTAACCAGTCCCACTAGCTTTCAATTGCTGTTAGCATTTTAGGGTAAAATATACAGGAGCTGAAGTTAGATCAGACATCTGTTACATATGAATCCCAGATCCAGGACTAATCCCAGCTCCAAGTGGACCAGCTCCAAACCCAGAGTACGGAGAAACAGGAAAATGCGCAAAAGAGTGTGTGAGGGAGTGAGTGAGTGAGTAAGAGAGGGTTAGAGATGGAGAACAGAGGAACACCATGGCAAAAAACACACACACACTTGCACACCCACGGCAGCGGCCTTCAGTGAACTCTTACCACACGACTCGGGCCTTCGCTCTACACTCTGCACGGGCAGCTCTGACAGCAGGGATACATGCGGGACACACACACACATACACACAAACAAAATCAAATGTGGAGAAAATAAGGATGATGGCGATGTATGCAAAATAAATTGAGGAAAAAAGACAACAACATGGCACATTTGTAGGAAGTCGAGAAGCAGAGAAGCAGCAGGAAGCAGTTTTGGTTACAGTGATGTGACATTCAACATATTATACTTAACAACATGAACGAACAAAAGCTAAATGAATGAACAAATTGTGTGATATTTCATACACATTATGCAGAACAGGACAATCCTAATTTTAAAATCATCAAATAAATAAAAAAATAAATTTCTGATTTTTTAATAGCAGTAAAATTATTATAAATGGCCTAGAAGCAGCCAAATGCCCCTACCCCAATTTTTTTTTAAAAAAAAGGGAAATAAAGTATGAATAGGCAACATGGAAATTAAAAATGTTACATAGAAAACAAAAAATTAACATTTTCACTCTATGTAATTGAAAACGAAACAAAATCAAACAAAATCACTCGAGTGAAAACATTGTTTTAAAAAAGTGCGTAACAGCATTTTCATTTTCGTGCTTAACAGGTTGATAATGTTGTTACTTTTGTGTGTGTGTGTGTCTGTGTTTTCGTGCTCAACCGAATAATAACGTTATTTTGTGTTTTTGTGCTCAACCAGTTACTAACGTTATTTTTCCGTTCCAGTGCGCTTTCAAGAATGCATCACCTAAACCTAAACATTTTGCAATAGGCCTAAATACCTGCTCAGAATTCATCACTTCCTGCATTCTTGGCTAAGATATGACGTTACATTGCCAGATTTTTAAAAATGGGGCTACGGCAAGCTACAATTCTGCAAGCAACAAATCACACTACAAAGAAGAAGGATGCTTTGGTTAAAAATAAGTACACACAATTCTGGTGTTCGGTTTTACTTATACCCTAGTCTTCTCATAAGCAGAGGAGGCTATCATAAGTAAAGAACATTATTAACTGTTATTTTATTTCGTAAACTGATTTTCAACTGAACAGGGGGGTGTAAAACGTGTGCAAATAAAAGAGTACGAATCAAAATGAAACATTTCTAATCCCTGTTGTCTAATGCCAAAATATACCATGATTTCGTTCATTATTAATATTAGCTAAGCTAAACTAGGTAGTCTAAACTAGCTAGTGCTATTCTGTGTCTGAAATTATACCTATTCCCTGTGATAAGCAGTGTTCAAACTTTGTACTCTAGCCGCGAAATATTGTCATATTGTCGCCCAGCCATTCTAGGGGATAGTGAACATGGAACCACAGCAGGTATTAGCATCAGCACCTAATAGTTTGCATGTTGTTTGTGATTGGTTCAAAGCTGTAGCACCTGTTAGTGACATCACTATCTGAACTTAACACTTAATGAACTAGTTATTGTACAAAAATACTGAAAGTCTCAGATTTGGGGAATGCATCCAAGGAGTTAAAGAGTACTATCTAATTATATCGCCTCTTCCCCCCCTGCCAAACCACCCAGGAAATGATTTCTCATTCACAGCTGTACAGTGATGATACACTCACACTTGTGTGACTCAGCCACTCTGTCTGCACACGAGACGCCGCTTGATTCAGGACTGGATTATTACATAGTGATAAATCCTATGTGATGCACAGAGAGGATTTTGTGTAATCCGATATCCAGCTTCCTAAATACTGTTCCATCATATCGTTCATATCACTGTGTGATGGTTCCTGGCAAACCGCATATCTATGACTCACTCTTCGTTTTTTTTTTTTAAAGCTAATCAAGATTAAACTGGAATCCATACAGAACAATACAGTTGTGTAACATGAGAGAACTCTACTGCCTAAAAACGACCATCACTATTGGTGTGGCTCTAATTCTGAATCATTTTGTCATCCTGCCTTCAGACCATGACTAACTATTTCCCCTTTGTATGATGTGGACAAGAACAGACTCTTACCTGTGGGGTCAAAGTCATGTGTAGGAGGCACTGACACCTTCTCACTCTTGGGCTTCTTGTCTGGGGGGTGGTCCTTGTTGAGAATACTTCCCGGTCTGCACACACAAAAACATATAACGCACACATTATTAGACAAGTTACAATAGTTCAGATAAAATTTCTACAGTAAAAGAGAAGCAAGTGCATATTTAGTAGTTTTAATCCAGAGGCGCATAAGTACTGGTTCTAATTTAGTGTTGCCCCAATTCCAAAAGTACCTGATCTTATCCTGATTAATATCCAGGTCGATACTAGACAGAAACTTTTGACCTTGTCCTGAATCATCAAAACACCAAATGAGATTCTGTCCCACATGTTCAGGGATACGGCCATGTTGTTTTTGGTCACTGAAAATATTTTTGATACCAATCTCCAAGGTGGGAAAAAAATTTGGAAACTCAGTTTCCACCATTTTCATGTGGATGGGTTTTTGGGGAAACAAAACAAAACAAAAAAAAAAAAAGCTGAGGCCACATTGCCACCCTGAACATGCCTGTTGTGTTCGTTTGCCACATGTTATGAATGACCTAGGAGTCAGGAGAGATATTTCCAAAACGCTGTTCATGTGGAATGGATTATTTTTTCAAAACTGAGGTAAAAACTGCATATATAAATATCTGTATACGTGTGGACAAATTCGATTTTGTACCTTAATGTGGTGCAGATCTACTTTTTTCCAAAAAAAAAAAAAAAAAAATCTGATCTTTTCAAATCAACCCTGAACCACATTTGTATGTAGTCCTAGTTCATATACACATTGGATATCTGGCCATGTGACGCGAACAAGAACGATCAGATCAAAATTCATGTGGCTTCCCCCCAATCCAGGAATGACTACTGGGAAGGCTGGGAGGGTGGGAAAACTGGTGATTTGCACAATATTTTGGGAATGCAGTCAATCAAAACTTGAAGGAATCCACTGAAACAGAGCACTGTAGCAACACAATTGTCAAAGTGTGTTTGCGGGGCATTTTGGGGGACAGGTGCATTCAAATTAGACAGATATTGCTCGCCATTGGATCCAAGTCTGGGCAAAAAAGCCCAAATAGTGCAAAGAAGCTTGTAATGTGAATGTAGCCTGAGGGAATATCTTTTGGAAGAACGGTGTTTATGTCTTCAGTACAGTTCCAGAGAACTGCAGAATCTCTGCCAAGCTGTGCTGGCGGCTCGCGGTTTCCAAACACTTTATTAATACGCTTTCCTTAAATATGTCATCAGTCTGGTGTATTGTATGTTTATATTATAAATAAATGTTACTACCAGCACATTCAGGTAAACACTAAATGCCCCAAGCAGTGCAGCTGCATGTCGGGTTGTAATCCCGAGCACACAGCAGCAGTGAGCGAGTCTTTGTTGTGCAGTGTTCCTGCGTCTGCGATATCTCCAACATCAGTGTTGTGTCTACGTGCTTAAAACCCCACAACCCTTGAATAGCAGCTTGACGTAAATTCAGCAGAGGAATGGTGGAAGGAAGCTGCTCTCGACTCACCTGGTTGGTTTTTTGGGAAACCTGCAAGACAGAAAAGAAGAGTTTTTTTTAGTACAGAAACCTCATGCCCAACACAGAACAACATGTTTCATCACTGTTCCAAAAAGAAAAGAAAAAAAAAAAGCCTGCACTGAGCATGTGAGGGGAAAACAAGACAGCATGAGGAGAGAAGCAGAAAACAGAGAAAATAAAGAGTTATTTGAAAATAATTAATAAATAAATAATTCTAGAAATAATAAAACAACCTTAAAATGAATAATTAAGACAAAAAAGTAATAAATTGTGCAAAGCATGGAATTATAGTTCAGACAATTAAATTAAAATTAAATATTTAATACAAATCTTAAAAAAATAAATTAATAAATTATATGACAATGCTGCCTATATAATCAATCACACATTCTGCTTGTCCACACAAAATGGTTTCAGCCCCACCTTGGGCGTGGCGTCACTTCGCAATAAAATATGACGTGAAAAGTGAAGTGAGTTTGTTGTGCACTTTTGAGGAAAAAAATTACAACCAAGAGTCGGCATTAGATGTGTGTGTGCGCGTGTTTTCTAGTCTCTCCGTTGTTGTGTGTTTTGCTAGCAGTGTTTATGTAACCTTTTGGATTGAAAAAAAAAAAAAAAGTCAATGGAAACACAATGATTAATACATTCCTTGGCAGAAATTTGCATAAAATCAAAACAACACCTGGAAAGCACATCTGTATTGTATAACAGTGCAGTTAATCCAATAGGCCTGTGTGATTTAACACAGGTATTAGAACCTTTAATCAGTAAACACTCTCGATGAGCATTTCAGGTGAAAAAAAATGAAACAATATAGCACACAACATTACACTGCAAAGCACAAAGTGACTTACTACAAACTCACTACAAAGAGAGAGAGAAACTTCATTACATTAACATGTCAAGAGTCCCGCACACAAGTTCTCATCATTGCTATAATACGATATGAAATAATACACACAGGCAGGCATTAAAATAAACCTGCTACATCTAGAGGTGCAGTTACAGAAAATCAATCAACACCTTCTGACCAATCAGAATGGAGAATTCAATAGAGCTGTCGAATAATTACAGATTATTATATATGATATATATATGATTAAAAAAAATCTCAAAAACGGAAGAATGTGTACTGCACAAGTCGGCGGGACTCAACGGTTCTATAGCCAAGACACTAAGTGGAACTCAATTATATTGCCTCTTTTGCTGATATGATATCACCAATGCTAATACAGCAATTAGCAACAATATATCAGGCAGGCGAAGTGGTCAGTTATCTAATCAGAAGAGTGCAGGAATGCTCTGTGTGTGTGTGCGTGTGTGTGCGTGTGTGTGTGTGTGCGCGCATGTGTACAACTGGAGGAGCCTCTCTAACAGAAATAGCTCGGACGTCTTGTCCTCTCTCCCTCTCCGTCTCTCTCCCTCTCTCTCCGCTCCTTCCATGGGTGGTTTTTGTTTTTGTTGCTGTTCCTTCCCCTCCGCGACGTGGGGAACAATGGTTCTCGCGTCAGTGCCGGCCCACTCCACAGCGGGCCCGCGGGTCCGATTCCCGGAAACAGAGAGCGCTTCTGGCAGCAACGCCGGCTTCCTGAATGTGTGTGAATGAGGAGGGGTGTGTGTGTGTGTGTGTGTGTGTGTGTGTGTGTGTGTGTGTGTGTGTGTGCTGGACGAGCTGCAGTGAAGGGTGAAGGCAGGGGGCAGGATTTGGCCAAAATAAAACTCAGGCCTTTTTCTCTTTAGTGAATCCCTCACTGAGGGTTTTTCCCTCACTTTCAGATTTCACAGAACACAAAAAAACAAATCCTGAAAAATAACTGGTCATCAGTAAAAAAAAAAAAATATCCTAAGTGCAAACCTTAAATTAGTTCCAGTGTTTAGTTTGGTGCATTTTAAACTCAGTGAAGGAGGAGGAAAAAAGAAAAAAAAAAGACAGGAGGGAAGTGGCTAAGCATAGATCCACTCCAGCGCTTTTGTATTTAACAGACGAGGGGAAAACTGGGTAATCACCCTGAGGGCTCTATGGAAACAGGAAGAGCTTAATATTGCAATGTGGAGAGGATTATAGCGCAAAGGAGCCTGTGAGAGGAGAGGAGAATCACACTCTGTGGAAATAAGGTGACTTAAATGCACAGTCACTCACACAGGATGCTGCAAATGCAAGCAAACGCTTGTTAATAAATAATTCAGTCTGTTACAAAAGTATCATAGTTTTTTATGAAATAGAAAAGCGTTCGGACTATTGTCCAGAGATCACAGGCTCGAATCAGCGCCACAGCCGTCTGAGGCCAGGAGTCAAGAGAGCAAAAATTGGATGTGTTCTTTGGGTGGGAGGAATGGCATACTCCCTCTCCCCTGTCAGTCACAGCAACAGTAGCCAATCGTGGCTATCTGTGAGCTCATGTATGCAGAAGAGGGCTGACAGCACTTTCCTCCAAGTGTGTTACTCTGCTCTGTGACCCATTCTCACTGTTACTACGCCTCCACCACTATGAACACCGCTGTTTTGCTGGAAGTTTCTTAACAAACCTGCATATGGTGTATCCTGGAAATATCTTTTAAAATTTATACAATATGATGCATTTTCACCATATCAGCCAACACTAGCTCTCTCATGGCTCCGCCCCTTCGGCTAATCTGAGTAATAATTCGGCTAATCCAAAGCCAGGAATTAATCACGCTTTGTTTTGGATGAGATTTAGAAGTTAAAAATGCATTTCCTCTGTTTATATTATATTGAGCAAATCAGATTAATAAACTGATTCTGAAGACCTCTAAAAACATCTAACATCAACAAAAACTGATCCTTTAATCAACCAATGACAACAGAACTGATCAGTGAGGTTCAGGATGTAAAAACGACATTCACAAATAAGATTGTGCAATTGCAAATTTGAATATTAATGATCATTTGGAAACCTGTTACTCATCCCAAGCTATGAGATTGCTAAAGGAAGGATTTTGAAATACTGGTGTGGTCTTTCATCGCCAAGCTCTGAACCGATTTTCTATCAGCAGACCAGCAGAAATGAATATCCCTTGAGTTGCCATACACACACACACACACACACACACTTTGCAGGCTTGGTGTGTAAATCACGGGCGGCGGATTACAAACTCAGCACTTGGCTTTTGGTGTTATTTGGAATGATTTGTGATCCTTTGCCTTTCTAATCTCTTAAGCTTGTTAGCATTACGCTGGACTGCAAATGACCAACATGTTAGAGCAGAGCAACTCAAACACAAGCACTAACACTGATTATAATATTCAAAACGCACAAGCTGGGGCAGCTATGTCTATGGAAAAAACGCCATTCCTGAAGTCAGTACTGAAGGACTTGGCGATGATTGCGCAAAATAAAACTCAATTTAAAGAGTAAAAATAATTTAGATACAATGTAAATAAAATACAAAATTAAATTAAAAATTTATTTTAAAAAATGTAAATAAATAAATTAAATTATCAGTTATTTGTGGCAATTCAGAGCAATACAGAGCAAATCCAAAGCAGGGTAAAGCTGCCATTTATAATCCATCTAAAAGCAAATCACTGACAACTGGCATTTTATTTGAATAACTGCATGAAAAATGAAAATCAATCACTGTGATAACTGTGAGATACTTTGTTAAAGCCTGCATGGTTATGACCAAATTAACGCTTTTAAGGTTTATATAAATGAAAAGCACTCATCTGGGGAACGTGAGATGAGTCGGGATGATCACTGCACAGAATAAAGCTTTTATTTAGTAAGGCGGCTCATTTGCATATTGCAGTCTTATTCAATATCAATACAATAATCTCCAACCTGTTACTAAATGGCCATAAAATCCCAGCACTGTGGAAGAAGAAGCTGAATGAACAACCTCAAAGGGTCGTGTCTTGTACATTATACAGCAAGCACATCATCTTTCTGTCGCTCGCTCTTTCTCTCTCTCTTTAGGATAAGCTTTCATCTCCAGGCCCTGAAGGGAGGAGAGCCATGGCTCCTTCTGCCCCAATAAACCCGGCGAGGCAGCGTGAGAGCTAGAGGACGTACATTTCTTCACGCTACGCTGTCTGCTCACGTTTTATTATCATAGCGAGTGGGGGAGGGGTGATGATCAAAAATGGCTGCCACTTTTGAGTCGGATTATGCGAAGATTCCCAACAGGGAATACCAAAGTAATTAAAAATCAACAATATTAGCAGATGGCCTGTTGCCTGTAGCCAAAGGTATGCACTGTTACTGTCCTACAGTATCTAAACAACAACAACGTACAGCATTTTAATAAAACATAAAATGCTCTTTAATTTACGCAATATTTTTCCAGTTTAAAATAATCGGCTATACATTATTATGTTTTAGTGGACCAAATAAGGCCTGTTGCATGAACAGTGTAAGCTCTATAACCCTAAAACACAGAACGGTACTGATTCAATTTCACCACAACAGCTTGATCTTACGTTTCAGCATTAGTCAGAAAGAGAGAGAGACAAAGAGAGAGACGGAAAATGAACATCCGTTTCAGCTGCCGTGGTTAATCCGCCCAGGAGATGCAACACCGTGCAATCTTTCCATCTCTCCATGAGAATCTTGCATGCTGTGGGAAATTTTACCTTATGCGTTTATAGAAGTGTACAATGGCTAGAAAATCTCTCTCTCTCTCTCTCTCTTTCAAACACACACACACACACACATTTAGTTGTTACAAAGGCTTGAATGCATGACCATGAACCCAGACGACACTACCTCGCCTTTTCCACATCCTCTGTGAGCCAAAAAAAAAAATTAAAAAAAAAATCAGCAAGAGGAAACGACATGGCAACTTCCTTACAAAGAGTAAAGTGAGTGAAGCTGAAACTTGTGTTCAAGTTTGTCAAAAAAGGATTTAAAAGAATTTAAGAAAGATACAGCCGAGGTAACTTTCTTAAAGGCTGAATGTTTGAATTTATCGCAACATACTATATTTCCCTGTGTCACTTTCCCTGACCATCAAAGGTCTTCAAAAGATTTAGAAGAAAGCAAGCCCAAGTCTGCAGTCAGAGCAAATGGCTGAAATGGTTGGTTGAACTGGTTGAACACACACACACACACTACTTATTGATATTAAACCACTGTTTAATATTTAATTTCATATATTTAATATATCCGTTTTTTTCTTTCTCATTTTCGCTTGTCTAATTCTAACATAGGCTCTATAAAGAGGAACATTATTCCTCAGTCTAATGTTAAACTGGTACAAACACTAACCTGAGGCTAGAACATGTTACAATGCTTTATATTAAATATCAAAGCATGCGAACAGGCAAAAACGCTGCTATAGGCAGCTATTATACTGAGCTGTTAGGCTCGATGTTGGGAGAAAAAAAAGAGCAGAGAGACAATGAGGAGAATTAATACTGAAAAGCAAGCCACATCTCTATCTGCACTCAGTCCTGTTCTGTCTAAAACCTTTTAAATACACTGAACTAGTAAGCGTAGTGTTAACTGAGATTTGCCTTTAAATCTAACACGTATACGTAAGGACTGATGTGGTTTTACTGTGACAGTCGACTCCGTTTTTTCCTATGGCTGAATCTCAAATGGTGAGCACTAGGTGTAGTGCACTTGTTGCGTGTACAAAGTATATCCTAGGTAGAGAGGATAAGTAGTCGATAAGAAGGTTAACTGTTGGCAGGGAATAAAAATCAACCAACCAACCAGCCAGCCAACTATCCAATCAAATTATTTATTTGGGATGTAACTGAATACAAATTCATTCAATACAAATAAAAAAAATTTTGTAGCCAAGGACTGCTTTAACTGTAAAATAAATTCCAGAGACTCCTTCAGTTTTGATTTATTCATGAACATTATTACAATTTTTCAAATAATTTTTTGGGGGGAGCCACAGTGCTTTCTATTTCTGAACTTACCGCTGTCTCAGTTCACTTTGGTGCTTAGACCCCTAAATGTAATAACTTTGATTATGTGGACCCCTTGGCTATGCTTCACAGATCCCTGGGTGTCCCCAGACCCCACTTTGAGAACCACGGTCCTAAACGAATACAAATATGAATGAATGTGGACTGTTTTCAACTAGAGTGCATCTATATGAGAGCTGATCCAACAAAGCAACAGAATGTCACGTGAGTGGAGTGGGAGGGTTTTATTTTCATGTGGTGCAGGCTCAAGCATGCTCGAGCATGAACCGTCCCGGAACAAACAAAGATCATGTTTGTTAGCGGTCCTTAATAACTGCATGGTCAAGGTCGTAGTGGTTTAAATTAGGCAACTAGTATATAGGTAGAAAGATCTAAACAAAAAAAGTTGTGCAGGCACGTGGTTTTACTTTCATGTGGAGCATCAAAGGCGCTCTAAAGCTCATGGACAGGGTTGCCAGGTTTCAACAAAATTCTCCCATCCCAACTACAACTCAAAAACCACACAAGACTTGAAACTTTCACAGAAAGTTTGCCAACTGGACTTTTCAGTTGTGCACGTTAGTAAGCAATTCCACAGTGGTGTGCACGCATTTCTCCATATAGCCCATGTAGAGCACATGCTGTGCACAGGGCAACAGATCTTGGCTGGGGGCTCCAAAAAATAATCATTTAAATAATTTTAAAAATATTATCTTGTTCATCGTTTTTAAACATTCTTTTTTTTTTTTTTTTTTTTTTTGCTATTTAACAAGCCCAAAAACTAAAGCAAATCTGATAAAATATTATTAGGCTGCTACTGTTGTCTACTATAAACAACAGTTCTCTGAATTGGGAAAGAACGTTGTAGTTTGGAAACATAGTTAGCTTCTTTACTCAGTCATTAGAAGATAGAAAGCTGGCCAGAATGTTCCACAGGTTGTCTGGTTCTGAAGTTGAACAAAGTTATGTTCTGCAAATTGCTAACTGCTGTTATAATTTGTGCATCAATGTGTGTTGTTAGAAATGCTGCATCCCTACGATATTCATTTTAAGGTAAACTTAAACTGTAGTTATATTCATTCATTCATTCATATATATTAATTTGTTGGTGTTTATTACTGTTCTCTTAGCATGGATGGGATGAACTTAATTACCACAACATACCTAAGAGTGAATGTGTGTGTGTTCATGTACATTGACCTTTTGTCAGCGAACTACTGGTGTCTCTGTTACTCGTTTTTGGCAGCTGAACAAATAAATCAATAGTTTTGCTCCAATTCTACCATGCTGATAATCATCTGACCACAAAGAGAGTTTATTACTAAATAGCAAAGGACCAAAGCTCAAAAGAGTATCAAATGAAGAAGATCGAATCAGAAATCCAATCAAGCACTAGAAAGTAGATAAACTTGATCCAAAGACACAAAAAAAACATACTATCTAGATAGCAACATATAGAACTTCCAAATGCGTCCAGAATGAGACATCGGTAAAAATTATTCCCATTCACTCTACAACTTCCTCGTATATTTAATCTCAAAATAATAATCTCAAAACACTACTAATATATTAAATATGCACTGATCAGCAAAGTTCTTCCAACTGTGAAATCCAATGAAAAATATTAGATATTTTATTTATTCTGATATATCGATATACATCATAGAAACATATGAAAAGGGATTTTTTAATCTATATTTTCAAATATTACCCGATTTATATGTTTATAGACCATGTTTTTTTAATGAATCCCTTCTCATTAAGAGTAACGCAGCCTGATAAAACCTCAAGCCACGGTGGCTTTAGGAAGCAGCTGGTGCGATGTGGAGGACGTTGACAGGATCTGAGGATCTGAGCGCCGCACTTTGGCAAACGTTTTCAACAGTGCCTGCAGCAGAGAGCACTTAAAGTCAGCTAATTACAGATTTATGGTAAACACAGCAAGGACATAATCCTCACTGCTAAGGGCCGCAGCCGGAGTTGAAAACATCAGATGGCTGTGGTCTGGAGGAGTGAAAATGAACATGACATGTTTTTCGGGCAGCAACTTGTCCGAAACCTGAGCAGCGTGCACTTGAGGAAAAGAAACGACACGCTATAAACAATACAGTCTAAATTATAGCACAATGTTTCTGTCCACTGTTTCATGGGAAGTACATTTTACACCAGAGGTCGTATACGGACAAAACGGACACAATGTGCCAATAATCGGTTTGACAATATATTGTAATATTCTCCATTATTCTCCATTTTGGCACATCACAGATGCCTTAAATCATCTGCACTGATAAGCTATAAGCAGTCGTACCCTCACCAGCCTCTCTTTTTTCTCAGTCTTGAAGTTAAACAAAAAAACACAGCTTGTCATGTTACTATGAAGTCCTCTTCCCAGAAGACTTTCCTGGGCTGGAAAACTGTTATGAAGTCCTGACACTGGGGACTCCATCCATAAATGTTAAATAAACATATATGCTTTTCTTTGCACATTAATATAAACCTGTGATTTGCCTTGCATCCAGAACTACAGATCAGAGGTGCCATTTCAGAAAATAGCGCTGTGGTGATGTATTCTGCAGGAACTCTATGTTCCTGTAAGCTTTTCTAGACAAATCAGGAAAAAAAGTCTCAAGAAAGCCCCAGAAAAACAATGATATCTCAGGGAGTGACCAGAGCCAAGCACTATTTTAAGCAGTTTGATTACAAAAAGAGGAAAAAAAAAAGGGCGCAACAACAAAGCTCTCATGTCTCAGATGCCGAAAATACCAGACCAATTCCTGAGGGATGTTCAGAGCGCCGGCTTTTTCACAGCCAGGCTTCAGAGGCCTGAGAAGATAAATCTATCTGAGCATGCATACCGATCCAAGAGGAGAAATAAGGCATTAATATGACCTGGAACATGCAAATTAACTGACTAATAGGCTGATAAAAGTGATCAGATAATATTCGGGGTCATATAAACTACCTCATTGGGGTTTTCTGATTATACTGATTCTAGTTAACCCCTAAGCTCGTGAGTTATTATTCAGTAACTACCATATGATTAGAAGGAAAGACATTTATGAGAGTGAGGAATCTGAGTCTTGGACGTTTAAGGGGTTAAAAAAATTATGAACTAATAAAGCACTTTAATTATGGTTAGTAGAGCATGTGGAAACATTAAATTTTCATATCATGACAGCTGCCTAGCTTTTTAATTGCGACTCCTAATATCACAATACCTTATTTAAAATGTATTATTTTAAAATCATTTTACATACCATATAGAATGAAGGACTTTTAGAAAAGCAAATTACAGAATACTATTAAATTAAATAAATAAGTAGTAGTGTGATGGTTTCATACGCCATATAAATTGGCTATATTGACCTTTTCTGCCTGTGTGAATCATGGTCTATATGATCAGCTAGAACGGGTAGATGTGCAGTGCATTTATGTGCGCCCTTTGTGAAGGAGGAAATCAAAAGTGGAGTAGGAAACAAAGTGAGGAGTAGATGGTGGAGCAGAGTCAGGAGCGCAGGCAAGGGCAAGGTTGGAATCAAAGTAAGGAACAGAGCCAGAAGGAATCAAAGTTAGAACCGAGTCGGAGGGAGAGTTAAACTCAAAGTCAAATGCAAAGTTGGAAGCGGGGTCAGAAACAGTCAGAAGTGAAGTGGGGAGCAGAATCAGAAAAGAAGTCAGAATCAGAGTCAAGAGCAGAGTCAGAAACTAAGTCTGGTCAGAGTCGGAAGTGGAGTCAAGAACAGACTCAGAAACACAGTCGGGTCAGAATCAGAAGTGGAGTGGGGAGTGAAATAATTAATAAAATGGAGAAATCTGATTAAGCAGTAAGCATTCTCCTACTTTTATTAATGTTATTAAAAAATATTTTTTATGAAAAATACAAGAAGTCAACAAAATAACTTTCAAAGTTGCTTCCAAAGTTAACTTTGCCTCATTTACAGAGACAGGAAACTAGAAACTGCCACAGAAACTGAAGACGACCTTAGATCTCTTAGCACATGTCTCAGCTATCAGACAGTTTCTGAGTGAACCGCAGGTTCCTCTCCTGCCTGTCTGCTCGAGTTTATCAATCCCATTAGCGACCACATCGCCCTCCCTCTCCGCTGGAGGTCGGGTTGTGCACTTTGTTCGGGGAACAAAAACAAAAGCCTGGGCTCAGCAGTTGCTTTTGTTGCCCATTACTTAGAGAGCGCAGTGTGGTTTCAATGGTCCCGTGCAGCTGAAGCTTATTCAGGTGTGGGAACAGACTGCTCATGCTTTTAGCGCCAGGGTTTGTGGTAAAACTATAAAACAAACAGGGAGTAGAACCATGTGGGAAAATCCACAGTATGATAACTGAAGTTTAGAAAATCACAGCATCAGCATACAAATTTACATTTTGAAAAACAGCATTTTTTTGTAACTAGGCTGGGCAGCCCTGTTTAATATTTACACACCATATTTCAATGATCATGCCACACTCAGACATTTTCAGTTTCTTGATATTCTTGATATGAAATCGCTGCACCATCATACTATAATAACAGCTCCCGAATAATGAAAGCTTTAATGTACAAACTAGCTGTAAAATGTCTCTTACTCCTTTCACATTGTAATCGCTTACACATCGAGTACACTATCTGTAATTGTCGAGTTATATTTCTTGGGGGGTGGGGGGTGTTTATCCCCAATTTTCTCCCTAATTTAATCTTGACCTATTCAGCAGGGTGAAGGCTATGAAAGTGAAACCAGCCAACCACATCTTGTTGCGTCACTGGGTGGTGCAACACACTCGTAGTAAAGCACTATTCGCACCCTTCCACATACATGAGCTCATGGACAGCCACGATTGGCTAGTGTCGCTGTGATTGACAGGGGAGACAGAGTATGCCACCCAGACTCCTGGGCACAGATGGCTGTGCCATCGCTGGGATTCAGGACAAATGCTTTTGTGTTGCACCATTCGGGATCCCTAGCAAAGTAATGTTTGATGACAGCTGCTCCTGCACCCAGGGGAGGCAGATTTTGTGCTCCAGCTATCAGTTTTTTATTCATAGTTGCCAACAGGTCAAGTAGGCTCAATCACCAAAAACATAAGAAAAACCTGTAAGCGCAAGGCGAGGACAGAACACATCCAGCAACTTGCTGACTTTATTTTTCCAAGGTCACAACTTTGATGTGCTATATGATATACCTTTCTTTTTTTCTGCCCCAGGCCTATTTGCTGTGCTCACACAAGCAGCATGCTCGAGGTTATTCACATAATTACAGCACTAATTATAGGGCATTACAGTGTACAGCTATGCACCGGATGATCACAGTCAACCACAGCGGAATAAGTATGCACATTTTTTGCATGTTAATATGCTTAAAAATAGAAGATGCAGAACAGATTTACTGTGATTACAATATATAAGCATCAGGGCAATCATTATGGTGTACATAAGTCTTTATAAGCAACCATGTAAGAAAGGTGGATATTTACAATTGTGTGCTAGTTTGCAAGGTCTCCAAACCTTGACAAGGAAAAAAATATGTTAATTTCACAGGAGTATCTGGAGCATCAAAATAAGCAAGTGCTACGCATAAATTAACTGCTTACAGAAAATTTTAATTTAATACGATGGGAGCAGCCCATGCATGAGTGTAGCCCAGGCATTATAAAAGTATCTAGCAAACAAAGTGACACTGCTTCGTACCTAGGAAACCTCCTGAATAAGACAGAACTGACTATCCACACATCTCTAATCATCTCACTGATAAAAAACCAAGCATTCAGCAATGTGATTGATCACCCAGTAACTGCGGTATTTGGCATACAGTAATGCTTATACCTATAAAGACACCAGACACTGGTGCTGGGCCATGACTAAGCACCGGTTTGAATGATCTAACACAGCAGGATGTTGTGCGGAAGGTGGAGCAGGGTGGGGCAGACTGCAAGCGTCTTATCTTCCTCGCCGGGGCAGATGCAGCCAGCTGTGCCCAGCGGCGATAGCCATCAGGGGCGCGCCTCTTGTTGAGACTCGCTCCACTGCCCTGGACAGAGATGGAAACCAAGGGAAAGCAACACTCATAGGGAGAGAAAGAGGAGGGAAGGAAACAGCAAAGGAGAAAATGAGGCATGTGGGATGCCGGAACTAAGTGGTTCGGGTCCAGGTGCACTTCCTCCAGTGGCACACGTACAAAACTACTCAGCTGCATAAACTGACCTAATAAGTCACTTAAACTGATCATACACCATCTACAACTTATGCTTGCTATTTGTGTTTTTTTTCTGAATATAATTAAGCTAACTCTTCATAGTTAGCTTACTGAAAAGTCATTTAGATTGTTACGATAAAAAAAAATCCCAAATTCTTTACAAGATGTCTGAAGTATTTAAAGCCTCTAAAAGCTACCTGACTGTCATCCCCTCCCCTTCCCCCACTTTTGGTCACCTGCTAATACCCACCCACCAGCTAGCTCTCCTCTATCATATGAGAGCTATCAAACAATGAAGGCTAATACGCGATTCCTCTAAGATACGTCAAGCCAGCCAACCGCATCTTTTTCAAACTGCTGCATCACAGGAGGTAAGTGCTATCCGTCCTCTTCCACATACATGAGCTCACAGATGCCCACAACTGGCTAGTGTCCATGTGATTGACAAAGAGAGCATGACCAATTGTGCTCCCTAATCTCCTGGCCATGGATCGCTGTGGCATTGTCAGGATTCTAACTTGCAATCTCTCAACGATAGAGCGAATGTTTTTGTTGAACTGCTCTGAACCCAGAAAACCTTTTAACATTTAGCAAAAATAATTTCTACAAATAACAAAGTCAATACAGTATGTACAAGTGTGTTTGAGGGAAGAAATGTCTGTACAATAGACTAAAATTTCCCTTTAAAAACTAAACTAAATAGAACCATGTGCTAAATATTTATGCATTTAAATTATTCAAGTGTAATCTATAATAATAAAATATTAAATGCAGAGACTTTGTGTTGGTAAAAGCCAAAGATTTTTGGACCAAATTTCAACAACAGCAGTGCCAAAACACACCAGATGTACCACATCACCTGAGACTGGACAAGTCTGATCAAGCGTCCTATTTCTAGGCTAATTAAAACATCGATTTGGCCACTATTCCCAGAATCTACTCACATTGGCAGAATATAACTCAAAATCTTTGTGCTTTGTGTACTATCTGATCTATCCGATTCGAGCAACTCTCTTCCCCCATCAGTGCCGTTTATAGAAAATACTAAATACAATTACAAGTTTCAGGGTACACTGATGCATAAATGAAATCCACCTGAACTGTGGTGCATATTCAACATCTCTGGAGACGTGAGTCTAGACACCATAAACCTTTAACACGCATGGCATGTATTGTTGATGCCAAAATATGCACAGGGTGACCTGTACGCTAGTTATTCTGCTATATACTAAATACAAGCCAGCAAACAAGTTGGACAGGATGAAGAAAATATCTTGGAAGAGGAAAAAAATAGGCTCCTCCCACTTTTGCTCATTCTGTTGTTAACCAATAACACCTACTAAGATCCACTATGATTCCATTAAAGTTCCACGTGTAAACCATTACCATTTCTACTGCAGCTGAGCAGAAAGAAAAAAATCTGCTGAGTAAAGTGACCTTCCAGAACAACAGTTGCAGTTTCTCAATAAGTAATTATGTAAGTGTTTCTTACTCGTGCTTACGTTTTCTGGTTTTTGGATTTGAGAATCTGGCAAAATAGACAGGGGTGGACAAATCCTAAATTTATTAGCTAGACTACAAGCAAGTAAAAATTCCAACATGCTTGTTCAGGAAAGCCAGGCTTAAAAGCAACAGCTAAATTAATCAAAAACAAAAATTACATCGTCAAAGCCTTTATCCTATTCTTATTTGGCTAACTTTTTGGCTATAAGCTATGGTGTTCTCTTGCTAGGCTTGTGCGACCCTGATTTTTCTCCGCTCCCAATCTTCCATTTCAACAGATTATGCGTCAAAATCTTCGTTTTCCTTTTTCTACCAAGAATCGAAAGAGCCGTTTTAGACCATTTTCTGTGAAATTTCTAATCAATCTAAATATAGTTAATAAATGTTAAATATATACTTCTCTAATGTTAGCTTAGTCTAATATACATAAATTGATTTTATTTCACGTTAATGAACTTGGATAGAAAGCGACAACGACCCCGCAAGTCGAAAGGGAAGGGCGTGGGGTTTCCAAGAGGTATCAGTTCATACTGGAGAGATCAAAAAACACCCGTACAAATCATTCCAGGTATTTTTAAAGTGATAACTCGTACAAGCATATTCCAATGTTAAATTTTTGCGATGTTAAATTTGTGCAAAAAAATAAATGAGACAACTACGAAACCAATCAACAGCTATGTGTTGGCTGATGTAACATTAAAATACAATAAAAAGTGGTTGGTACCCATGGTATCCCGATTAATTCAGTGATCCCCGATCAAACAGATCTCATCTTACTATCAGCAGACGTGCAATCGAAGGATTTCCGATCTTAACCAATGAGATCCACCCACAGATTCCCACTGAAAAATTGTAGGAGCTCAGAATGGCATGGCTAACTGCTTTGCCAACACATTACCCAACACTTTCCAATAAACCTGAGGTTTTCACATTAAGTATTCCCGCCACATGAACTTGGTCATTAAATCAGTTAAGTGTGCGTTCGCTATACACTGACCATGTCTTCTTGCCATGTTTAGAACACCTTTTTTCTAAAAGCCATCTGGTTAATGCAAAAGGCAGTGAGCTGAAACCAATTTTCCTGAATATGTTTTCCATGTTCGCCATATTCCCACAGATTTATAGATGCTAGCATGCTGGAGACTGTGAGTCACTGCAGCCTTGTATAAATATAGTTTCTGTTAAATACAGTGGAAGACAAGGACGATCCTCACATCATAATAAAGTACAGGAAATAAAAAGGTCCATTTCCACTAAGCAGCTTGGACAACTCAATTCATTAACCAAAATTTTGTTTAGGAGGTGTAGCTCTAATTTCTCTGAGAACATGCTCACACTGTGTAGTCTGACAAAAGCCAAACTTCATTTTCCATTAAGCAAATGTGATTTAAAAAATATATATAATCACAATTCTCCAAGATAATTCTATGATAAAGTGATATGCATCATGATATACAGGTTTGCTAACAAACTACCAACAATACAGTAGTGTCGCATAAAAAAATATAAACACTCAGCTTTACCTCTGTCTGATACTGGAGACTCCTTTCATTAAATAAACATCTCCTTCCTGAAAATGTCAACGATTACATGTTTTTCTTTGGGTTAGATCATATGAAGCGTCCAGATGATAATGTATTAGAACAAGTGCATTAATTTAAACCTGAAATTGGTCTTGCACCCAGAACTACTGTCAGTGCATCTGTTATAGAAAATTAAACCAACACCTTCTGACTAGTCAAGATCGAGAATTCATCAGCACTGTGGTATAAAAAACTAATAAAGGAGCAGAGATTTAACTCTTGCTGTTTCCAGTCTTTTTTTTTTTGCAAAATGTAAGCAAATTTCCAGGCTGAGTAAAATACACAGTAAAGCAAAAAGATGTCCCCATGCAAATAATCCCACTGTACTTATCACTTGTGTGAACAAGTCAAATTCGAAGCCAACGTTTGGGGGAATGGTATACTCTCTCTCCCCTGCCAATCGTAGGCATCTGTGAGCTCATGTATGCGGAAGAGGGCAGATAGCACTTTCCTTTAAGTGTGTTAGGTTGTCCTGTAGCACAGCTGAAACCACTTATTCAAATACACACAACTGAACAAGCATGACTCACACCTGACTCGCACCTTACAAGACACAGGCTATCCTAACGGGCGTGGTCTGTCCAAGATGACTCCACCCCCTTCCACAAGGCACAAGAGTCCCTGAATGGTTTGATGAGGATGAAAATCATGTAAAATCTATGCTATGGCTTTCACAAATCACCAGAACTCAACCCAGTTGAACAATTATAGGAGGTTTTAGAAAGCATCTCCACCACCGCCATCGTTAAAACACCAACTTGTGGAAGAGTGGTGTTCATCTCTCCAGTACAATTCCATAGACTTGTCGAATCTGCCAAGCTGTTCTGGCAACCTGTGTTGTTTTTTCCTTTAATTTGTCACCTTTTTGTGCTGATCCAGAAACAGCACTGCCAGTTCAATGCCTAAACACAATGACAACCACGAAAAACACAAATCTGACCTGAGGTCAGCACTCTATCTGCTCTGCAGCTCACTCATCAGCTTCTTCCGCTAGCCCGGGCATGACGCAGTCAGAGCAGGAAGCCATGCCAAGCTAAGGTTTGCTGCCAAGACAAGGATGGGAATACTTCTGCAGATTTACTGGCAGTTTCCATAGTGACGCAGCTGGAAGAGTCCGTGGGCTGAGCTCCAAATCCAAATCCAAAAAGCCAATCCGCTCCCTCCAAAAGCCATTTCCTCCTTCTTCTTAAAGAGGACTGTCGCACTGTCCTGTTCAGCCACTTGCTGTTGGAAGTCTAAGCAGCGGAGCACAGCTGTATATCTAATAGGCAGGATATTAACCCTGGGTTACAGTGTGTGGTTACTTATTAAGCGGATGTTAACACTCAGACAGACATTAACGCTGATGCAGTGTCTAAAACTCTGTGGATGACTAAACCTTTTGAACTGTGAGTTTTGTAAGTTCTGCATGAATAACTACTGATTTGCAATAAAAACGTCTGGACTTGTGGTTTCAGTCTGTAATTGAGAACAGTTGAACTTATTCTACTCTCAGTTTTAATGCTACTAGCTAAGACGGTTTGATTCTCAAGTAAAGGAAGCTATATTCTACCAAAATAAGCACATCACTTGTGTTTCCAAATGTGGAAAATGGAAGTGATTTTGTATTTGAACAGAACTGATACATCAGTGGCTAAGACAATGCTGCCAATTCTGTGGTATGACAGAACTAGGCAAAATTACCAGGAAAAAAAAAAAAAGTAATGTAATGACTATTCCTGAAAACAATCATGGAAAAGATTCTCACACCAAATATTCCTTATTCACTTTAAAATATCCCCAATGCTGTGAATCACTGTTAGCTCTGCTTCAGTATTGTGTACTGCAGGACTACTCTTATTTATTTTAAAAAGTAGTCAAATAGTCATGTTTTCCATAGTTATAGCAAAATCTGATTCAGGACATCACTATTATTTGGCTATTTTATTAGTGCATTCGTCACACCACACTTCACGTAACAGCCATACACAGGCGACAAATTACATTTCCAGCTTCAATGCTTCTTTAGGTTAAACTGTTATCAAGGGAATATAAATAAATCAACTTAATTATGTGCACAATAATAAATCTGTATATCATATTACTCTATTTAAAGATGTTCCAATCCTTCAAACACACCTGTTTGGATTATCTCTGCTGAAAAATTGATTCTGAAATGGAATGCACAACATGGAAGCTCATGTCCATCAACAGAGCCATTCTTAAAGCTCCAGCCTTTTTTGGATGGAGGATGCTCTGTCAGGAGGTTTTTCCACCATATTCAACTCAGTAGCCTCAGTATCACCTGAAATCGAGGCTGGATTGGCCGCTGTCTGCTGGAATGCACACCTCTAAACCAGCTGAGAAGGATAAGATGGCGATGTGCAATCCATAGCACTGAACGCATGTTTTTTGGACAGTGCTGGTCACAACAGGTTATATGTGTATAACATTTGTGTGTGTGTGTGTGTGAGAGCGAGTATTGCGTTTGCACATCTGCTGGTTCCTGCTAGAACCTGCTAAGCTTGACTATTAAAATTAAATCAGAAACATAATTGCTGTGCAGATTTAATCCCCAGTGCAACATGCATCTGCTTCTTAATGCCAGTCAAACCAGAACAGATGAATTAACAACACTGCTAATTTTTAAGTTTAAAAAATAGCATTAGAATCAGAATGAGAATTTGCTACAACATGGTAACTACATATGAATGTACTATTCATTAAAACAGCACAAAACTGATAACCAATAATCAAATTATTTTCATAAGCTTCATACTGTTGCTGTAGCTTCTGTGGAAGAGCATGGAACTTGTACGAGGTCACAGTTACATGAGTGCAACAATGCAATTTCGTCTTTATACAATGTTGACGATTCTCCATCACTAAGAATCAGTAAAAGACTATTGTTAAAATCTTTGCAGTTCTCCACATTTAGCTAGCTAAATATTCACTAAGCTCACTAACATATTGAGATGGTTGTTCAGATTTGGTGGTGGTATGGCACTATTGGATGTTGTGCAAGTCTGCTAAGTACTTCAACACACCGTCACTCTGACTTCCTGTTTCAGAAGAAAATGCATCAACATACGGAAGCAAATCACATTTCATTAAAACTTTAGAATCACAACAAGTACAATTGACCTACTAGCTCAAAATCAGTTGTTTATCTCGAACCTTCGAAGATAATCACACTAAAAGCCTTTATATTTCAAAACAAACACATACAGTCTATCCCTCAAATAATAACCGACTAACCTCGCCTTAATTACTGAGGCCTGCAACAACTTCCTGTTTAGCTCTAACTTTGCAACGGAACCCTTTTGCTCTCTGGTGCATCTCGCCTCTGTCTCAATAGAACTTCTCCATCTCACCCAAACCTTAAAACGTTTTATCACACTTTTCCATTCAGGTTGTTTTTAAGTCACATTTCCAAAGAGATGGATAGAAAACCCTATTCTGTGACCAACAGTTCTGATATTACAATATCATTAAAAAAAATGCCTGCTTCTATTAGCAAGTATCGCAGGTTTCACAGGTATTTATGAGCTCATTTCTTCCATCGCCTGTTCATTGAGGTGTGGTCCACTACTAGGACAGGCTTCTGTCTGCCTGACACGTCGAGGCATGTTCAAAAGCACAACACACTCCGGTTTTATTAAGCAGTCCGAGTTTGACGAAGAGCAAAACCATTTTGTTGAGACTGCGCTGGTTCAGATTTGGTATTACGATCAGTCTCGGGTGGACAGCTGAGACAAGTTAGCTGTGAATCAACCTGCCTTCGACAGCCAGTTGGGATTGCATTTTGACAGTTGCCAAATCTGACAAAAGCAACTTACTATTATATTTAGCACATTTATAGTCACTGAGCACAAATAAGTTGATGTCAGTGCTTCAGATAATCTCAATATTGAGGTGTTATCCTAATCTTCTTGGCGTACACTTATGTTTCCTCTATCTCTCTCTCTCTTACACATGTACACACACACACCCTTCTCAATGTCAGCCACTGAAACAGAAAGTAAATACTGACTAAGGTGGCCATCAGCTGACCACTGTCAATGACAATTTGGCTGGATTTTACAAAATCAATTTAGTAGGAGTGGGGATCAATATAGTTTGCGAAATTGTTTACAATTACAAAATGTAAAAGTTGGGATTGCATAGGTGTTCACCCACACTGGTGTGAAACCCCTAAATTAGATCTTATGGAAAGAGACATGGTTACAGCTCCCAAGTTTTTAGCTTGCTAATGAAGAATTATATCACCAGTGCATTTGGTCAGCAGTTGACTTTAATGCTCTAAATTGGCTCTCCAGTGGAATAACAAAGCCTAGCCCTCTTTCCATTTGTTTAATTCAATTACAGCCCAAAACAATCCAGACTATTTTAATGGAGAACATGGATTCTAAATATCTTTGGTGGGTCAGATTAGAACCTTTATCAGGTCAGTCCTGGTCTACGTGCTGTATTTTTGACTTGACAGTCTATTATACATGATTAAAATGGAGATGAAATGGTGTATCTGTATAAATAAGGTATTGTAGATATAACAGATGCATATGAAATTAAATGATGGACTACTCTAAATATGTGCTTTCTGTGGTTTATTCTCATCGGAATTCATATTTATGACGATGAGTCTCTTTTAGTGAAGTTGTAAACTTTTCAGTAGTCAAACCAAACTCACCAGATTTACAAAATGCAACAGAGTTACAAAACTTTTTTGGTAACTCACACACACATGTTGATGAACAGCTTTACCAAGGATATACATTACCAAGGTACATTACCAAGCACGCCACAGCAAAAAGCATACAGTGAGCTGAAAACAACAAAATGATGACAATACAGTGAAAGACCACCTCTTAAGAGCAGAGTGCAATATATATAATGCAGTCCAATAACAGTCAAATAATGCAGCTCAGCCACTGCAACTAACTGAATTTTCATGAATACCACATTTCTTGCATAAATGCTCTTGCAAACAATTTACAACAAGGCATCCAGTTTAATAAATGAAGCCAATTTAAATGATAAA
Organism: Pangasianodon hypophthalmus; assembly: GCF_027358585.1. Lineage (NCBI taxonomy): Eukaryota > Metazoa > Chordata > Actinopteri > Siluriformes > Pangasiidae > Pangasianodon > Pangasianodon hypophthalmus. The sequence continues at coordinate 14,998,768 of NC_069736.1, read as the reverse complement.
TGAAGACAATTATCTGTAAATGAACTGTCAGTGGTTGCAATACTGTTAATCATTTACTGCTACTTTTAAAATATTTGTCAATAGTAGTCATGATTTCATTTTTAACAGTGTCTTTGGCAGGGTGTAACCAACTATTAACCTTAAACCCATTTTGGGCTTTGGTATTGGGCTGGGTTCATCATGCAGATTTGGCAACCCTGGTTCCTTCTCCTAGAGTGCATATAAAAAAAAAAAATAATTTTTTAAATCATGATGCGGGACCATGTCGGACCTGCCAGGCAAGCTTATTTCAGGCTCAAAGGTCACAAGAACAAGAGCCTGTTATTACGGTGGGAGGCTCCATCGCCATCTCTCCCTTACAGCTCTGAGTCATGGAAAGACGCTCTAGTGTTACGTGTGTAACGTAATGACTGTACTCAGAAATGGCAAATCTCTTCAGTTATCCTCTGGAGAATCTCAGATATATTTAATCATATTGTGTGTTACTAATAATGATAGTGTGCATAAGCTATACAATATTGCCTTGCGTTGCATAATTCCCTCTTTCATTACTAACGTCAGAGCCATAATGCAAATCAGAAGCATGAAAACGCTCTTCCCCTTCCCACCATGCTTTGCTGGTGGCCTGCCGCTCTGATGGGATGGGCTGTTGGCTTGGCCTGGCTGACAGACATTGTTTATCAGTGATGTCACCACTTCCCAAGAGACGTGGGGGGGGGAGTAGTTAAACAGATCAGTGAAACACAGACACAGAACAACTCTGTGGGGCATCCCAGTGCTGTCCGATTTCTCAGATCCCTCTCTTACGGCTAGAAAAGCTGGGCTGTACCTAGAAATATTTTTACAGTGATTTTATATATACATACAAAAATAAATTATATATATATATATATATATATATATATATATATATATATGTGTGTGTTTATTACACACACACACACACATGTATTATATATATATATATATATATATATATATATATATATATATATATATATATATATATATATACATATGAATGTGTGGAATATAAATATATTCTTATATTACGTGAAATATAAATATATACTGATATCTGAGATTTACATGCATCTTCTTATTAAACAAATGGATTTTTTAAATCTATTTATATAAAGCATCCACCATACGCCATAAGTCCCTGATTCGTCATTATATTACACATTTTTATAGATCAATATTTACGTATTGGCACATTGAAAGCCAACATTATGATTTCCGACAATGTTTTTCACATTTGGGTTAAAAAAAATGTGAAATGCAACAATGTTAATCTGATCTTGCCGAGCTTCACCAGCAAAACTCACAACCCTAAATGGTTAAATGATGCTCACTGCTGCATGACAGTAGTCACTTAAATAAGAGGACAATGGAGGAAAGTGCACTTTAATCTATAATTATGAAACCAAATGCTGCTTTTACATTTTACAATGCCATGCTCGGTTGATCAGTGTAGCTTTTCAAACCAGTTGGAAGGGTGAAGTAGCAGTGCAGCACACATAAACCACAATCTTACCATATTTTTCCATTTTCTGTGAGGACCATGCTCCTAGAAGTATGCACAAAATACACCAACACACCACACAACGTTCATGACTCATGACTTGTGTAAAAACAAAAGTGCTGTGGAAGATCCACTGTCATTCCTGCACGCTTTTCTAGCACTAGCACTGCAGAGGAGTTGTTTGCGTTGCCAGGGAGACACTGCTGTCGATCTTACGTTTAGTTATAATTATAGCTAAGGATATATTTCTTGATTCTACCACTGGTAAATACTTATTCAAAGATAGATTTTTTTTGTATTCCAAAGTTCTGACATTTGAAAATGTGATTTAATACATGTTAGACAGTCAAAAACAAGACAAATAGCCGCAGCCCCACAATCTCAGTATTACACAACAGAATTGTAAATATCATAATTTCCCAAGCTGTCAGGATTTATTCTCCATATGAGTTGCAAAAAAATCCCTCTTCCAGATCTAAGCAGCTTGGCAGGCAGATTGGATTCGCTCCACCATCCTCTGCTCTATCAAACAGTAGTCTGTTAAAAGTCTGTTGATGAGTGAACATGTGCTGGAAAAACGAGAGATAAATAAGAGCCATTTGGTTCATGTTTGGCTGACATGAGCGGCCTGCCCGCTGGAGATTACTCCACAGCACTAGTTTTTACAGGCCTGAGAGCTCTTTGGGACGCTTAAAAATCCAATCAGCAACAGAAGAGCTCCAGAAAGAAAAACACATAAATCACATCCACTACTCACTACTATCACATCCATGGTTATTAAGAAAAAAAAGCAAAAAGAAATGTGCAGGCTCAGTGGGCTTTTAGAAAGTCACTGCACCTAGAACATCTTTTTCTGCTTTAAAGTATAAAAAGAAATTCTTCTAGCAGGATGTCAACATTCCTCTGAGCACCAAAATATACAAAGTGCTTTGCCACCGATGGTTTAACGGAAGAACCCGCACCATTAAGATATCAAATGGACCAAATTAGCAGCAATAGATTCACTACCGAGGTACAGTGTGAAACCTCTGGCATAGTGGTGTTCACAAATAAATAGTGCAGATATATAGTGCAAACAGCAGAGACAAGGGCAAATAACAGCATCTATTCAGTGATGCGGGCAGACATTTCCACTAGCAAAGCTGGTTACCCTCCTTGTAGAGAACCACTGATTGGTTTCACTTTCATTTTTATTTGTTTACTAACAGTAGCATTTTCTGATCACTCTATCTTACATTTCTCACCCTTGATCAACGTAAAATCTGCCATCTAGTTAAGGCTAATCCAAAAGGCTTTCTATTCACCATATTTAGACCCTGAAGCTTGTAACCAGAAAAGCCCACAAAGAGAGTTTTTCCTGAAAGGGAAACATGGTAATAGAAAGAGCTCTTGCTGTAAGGCAAGCTGTCATGGAGGATCACATCACAAGCTGAATCTCAGGCACTCTGAGTCTGTGGAGAAGGACATGCTTTCAGCAGCATGAACTGATGCACTCCATTTAGCACGGCTGGCTGAGAGACACACTGCTGTACGTGGTGTTAAGTCCTGAGGCACAGGATCCATCTAAAATATGCATGGAACCTTCATGGCATGAAGGGAACAGAATTATAACAATGATCACCATCATCAAACACTGTACAACAAATATTAGCAGCGACAATATAGAAGAAGTCACCTTGGTCTGTCTCCATCTATACACATGCATTTAACTTCGACAAGCATGAACGTGTGCACAAACTCACAGAGATCAAACACACCTGCAAGTGTTTATGACACAACTCTTGTCTATATGCAGATTATGCAAGTTTACACAGAGATAAGACAACGCTACTGTCTGGTTTACGCAGCATGCTTCCGTGTGTGAGGACAAGTAAGTCTTAATCACTGGAAGAAAAGCCCTGACTCATCCATGTCCGGAGGTTAGGGAGATAAAACACCGACCACCTGAGTGTGTAGAATGCCATGGCATATCTATAAGCACTCTCCGAACTGTGATTTAATTATCACATCATGCAGTGTTGCATCTAGAAAGTGTCCTGGCATGACTAGGACTGTGTGAGGAGATGAATATAAATATTTGGCATAACCTTCACCACCCTAAATTGCAACATTGTAGAAATTATGTCATAGTTTTACTGCATGTTTACACCATTTACATTTATACATTAGGTAAACACTTTCGTCAATAGATCTGAGCAGTGGAGCAGAGCATGTTCTTTGCGTTCTGTGGTGATAAACTCATGGGTATAAGAACACTTCATACCAAACCTGAAGGCACAGTAATCTCTCACTGTTGTTTCTTTGTAACCTGTAATGTACTCCTCATTACCAGAGCAAAAGAGATGTAATAGTGGCTCATCAAATCGCAGACACACAATGCGGTTGACTGAAGACGCTACGTGACACCTGTTCTTCTCCTTCATCTCAACAGGTGACTCATTGGAGTGCAATGCAGCTCTGCGGAGGAAACTGCTCAGCTGTTTCACACCCGCTCCTTTGACCTGAAGCTACACTGTAATAATGATACGTTAAATCAGGGATGCGCCGCTCTCATTTTAAAAAGTGCAACAGACGGTTTAAAGGTGGTGCTGTGTGGACGCCCAGTTTTATTATCTTCTCTCATGTGTCTAGTGGTATTATGGACACCTATATTACAATATGTATATAAAAAAAAAACATTTTGCTTTGTCGTGTATCATTTCCTGGTAAACACTGAGATGAAGCACTCTATGTAATAAAATTGTATGATCTTGTGTCCTACTCTCAAACATAAGTTCTGCTGGATTTATAACGCCTAATATGATCCATATCTGTCTCAAACAAGTCTCCATGTTTAGCTACTTTTAAGGTAGCTAGGTAGAATTAATGGTATTTGTGTTTCATGGAAATAAGTCAAGCCTGAATTTCTATTCAAAAGGAAATACATCAACATATGAAAACAAATCACGACCCTCAAGACCTTACAAGGTCCCATAAAGACAGAAAATAATGATTCTACTAAGCAACTTGGCATAAAAAGGGGAATATTTTCAAAATGTTTAGAAAATACATAAAGATCAAAATAGAAAGTTCAACCTGATAGTAATCCAGCGTCTCAGGCTAATATTGGTCCAGGGCAGATCAGTATCAGATGTGTGCATCACAACACTATACCAGTCCTTAACCTTACACACACCTTTAAAGCACACCACCCTTAGGTTTAATCACACAATCATACTGTTTTTAGTCCTCACCTAACAAGAGTTTAAGACTGTATCAAGCCAGCTGCTACGCAGCCTGACACAAAGGAGTTACCAGTACCACCCCAAAGTGGTTACCTGCCACTGACATCATGCCCCAAAGTGTTTTATTCAGGTAAAAGTTAATTAGCATGCTACCAACACCATGTTTTACTTCAACATCCAGTAATGGTTCTGAATACAGACACAAAACCGGACAAATGTGCCTTAATGGAGTTTTTCATCAGTGTACATTTAAAAAAAAACATGCACAAAAAAACCCCCAGTAACAACAGAAATACTAATTATCACCAGTTAATGTAATGTAATATTTAGTACAGTAATATGTTGTTCTTATCACTAATTTCTAACACTATGCTCACAAGTGACAGGTTGTGCTGCTTGTGAGTGTGTAGCAACCACAACTGTGGGCGTGCACTGTAGTGTTTTTTTTTTTGTTTGTTTGTTTTCCTGACAAGAAATTCCAGTAGCTATAGCTATATACAGCTTCTAAAGCTAACCAGTTAAACCAAATGAAATATTTGGTATGATTTACCAGACTTCATACAAGCTTCAATAGCAGATTAGCAAACCAAGCTAACTGCACTAGCTACATACACTATCCAGAGGCACCAACGATATCTCCTACTTTCTTCTGAGCTTTATTTTTTTCGCATAACATCTCTATAGACACTTATTGACAGATCGTATATGACATATGATATGATGAAACCATGATTATATGTTTAAAATTTAAAGTTTAAGAACTTACTGCAGGTTAAGGGGAACTGAAAAAATGTAAACCAAAAAATGGACCATACGCACCACAGGACTTAGCCAATCGTTTGGATTTTCCTGTTTCATAC